>NC_134268.1:154767388-155120721 GCF_031893055.1 Leptodactylus fuscus
TACTCGATCGAACACTACTAGCTGTTCGAAGTTTAATGTTCGATGCAGAACCAGCGTTGATTGGCAGAATGCTATACATTCTGCCAATCAACGCTGGTTCTTCTCTTACCTTTCTGAAGTCTTCTCCGTGCTGCGTCCCCGCGTCTTCTTCCGGGTGGAATTCACTCTGCCTAGGCATCCGGCCTAGGCAGAGCCGACTGCGCATGCGCGGGCATGCACACGCATACACGCGCATGCGCAGTCGGCTCTGCTCAGGCGTCGGGTCTGGGCAATGCCGCACGCGCATGCGCAGTCAGCTCTGCCTAGGTCGAATGCCTAGGCAGAGTGAATTCCACTCGGAAGAGGACGCGGGGACCCTGCGCCAGGAGAAGACTTCAAGCAGAATCCAGCCCGACCGTCACTCGTGGATTTGGTAAGTATGATTTTATCAAATGTTGCCTACCCCTGAAATGAACATTTCCCCCCATAGACTATAATGGGGTTCGAAATCCATTCGAACAGTCAAACAGTGTGCGGCTGTTCGAATCGGATTTTGAACCTCGGACACTTTAGTGTTCGCTCATCTCTAGTAAGCAACAAAAAAATGCTTAAGAAAAAGAGTTTTTTTTCAGATTACCAGGCTCTGTCCCACTTCCTATTGGGTGAAATAAATAATCACTTAAATAACAGAGATTTTTTTATAGATTAACACAGGCAGAATCAGTGTTTTGCTGTTGCAATAGCAGTTGGTATGAATTCAACAAAAATAAATTTGCCCAAAAAATTCCTTATGAAAAGATTTTTCACTAACAGGACTGACTTTGCCCATAGTAACTATGTTAAACAATCTGTGTACAGCTCAAGCTGCTCTATTGCAAAACAGACAAAATTAGATTGTTGACAATGAAAGGGTTAACTGTCCTTTTAATTATTGTTGCAGTCAGTCTCACACAGCACATCTATTCTCATTCACTTCTATCCTATTTCTAGCATTAATCTGTAATCGATTATATCTGAATAAAGTGTTTTGTATTTGTCCTACTCCTAAGATCTATTGCAATCTTTTAGACAATCAGTGCTCTGTATCATGCAGTGGTAACACATCCATTCCCTGCTTCCACCATCCCTGAGCCCTGTATTCCGGCTCACACAATCTTATATGCTGCATATAACATCAACACTGTAAAGTATGGCTTAGAAGGTGTCAGGTGATGTCAGGACTACACAATGACTCACGGGACATGTGTCTCTTCTGCATTTACGTGTGGCAGTGGCCATTTGAGTTTGTCTGAGACAAAATGCCATTGATTCGGTTTTGTTAAAAATGGAACAGTTTGGAATATTCAGGTCCAACCTGGCTAGAGACAAATTGGTTCATCCATCTCTAGTAGTGACCAAGAATTCAATGGTCCCTCTGGGTGAACACCAAAGATTTCATGTACTGATGGGAGAAACGTCTAGAAAGTCAACCATCACTGTAGCACTGCACAAGTAAAGAGAGAAGATTGGGATGACACTCATATTTTCTACATGCAAAATAATCTTTATTCCAGGTAATCACATCACAGTTTCGGGTAAACCCTTCATCAGGCTTGAACAATACAATAACATAAATCAAAGTGTCACAAAATCAAATATAGTGAAGTAGATTAGAAAAACAGTAATTGTGAAGCTCGGAACTGAATATATAAAGTGTAGTCTAAGATATAACATTAATAAATAATAAACAATCATAAAATATCAATTCCAAAGTTGCGTAGGACTACAGTGTAAAAATACAAGCCAAAAGTAATATATCTGCATATCATAGAACACATCCAAATGTAAAGCACCATGGAATTAATGGTGCTATATAAATAAACAACAATAATAATAATAATAATAATAATAATAATACTATATAACAATGCAAAGAGTATTGTGTATACCATAGAAGATCTGGCAACAGTAGTAATAGGAGATGATGAGATGTTTCACATGTATAGTGTCCCATTGGCTAGAATCTATAGGGGAAGTCAGTAATGAAAATAGGTTTAGGACAGTGGTTCTTAACCAGGATTCTATCGAACCCTAGGCCATATGCATGGTTCATTTTGAGAACCAGTAAAAAAAACATATACCTATGTATTGAATTTGGATATAAATCATATTTGATTTATCACTAAAGAAGGGTTCGGTGTAATGTGCATATGAAACTGGTGGGTTCGGTACCTCAAACAAGGTTAAGAACCACTGGTTTAGGGGGGAAGGAACAAAAGGGGAAGGAGAGGAGAAGGAGAGGGAAGGTGGGGGACACAAGGGAGGAGTGTTGTAAATAACGGTAGGAAGATGAAAAAATAGATGTTGTGTGATAAAGAAATATATATGCAATAAAAGGGATATAATTGTAAAAACTTTTTTTAAAAAAAAAAAAAACCCAAAAAATAAAAGCATGAAAAAATGCTGATAATAATGAAAACAATTATGTGGAAAGATAACCAGGATACATGGGATATAATTAGATATATAAAAAGTCATAGGCAATAATAGGCATAGGTGGTAATAAAAAGTATACAGTGTAAAGAAAAGGGCTAATGACAAAGAGGATAGGTATATAAAATGGTAATAGTAATAAATAGAGATGAGCGAGTAGTGTTCGATCGAGTAGGTGTTCGATCGAATACTACGGTATTCGAAATACTCATACTAGATCAAACACTACTAGCTGTTCGAAGTTTAAGGTTCGATGCAGAACCAGCATTGATTGGCAGAATACTATACATTCTGCCAATCAACGCTGGTTCCCTGTCGTCCTCAACAGCGGCACAATGTGGGGTATTTCTGCCCCTGTGTGCTGGTAGGACAGGCGGATATTTAATTAGCCAATCAAATGCGTGGCAGGCCCTATAAGAGGGCACAAGAACCTCCCCTCTGCGTGTTTTTTTCTGTCCTGTGTGGACAGAGGACAGGTGGGAGGACTTGTGTCCTCTTTGAGAAGCTCAGCAGGATCACTCACCTCCTGAGCGGTTGTTTTCTTCTTGTCACCTTCTGTGCCCTGCAGGGAGAAGGTGCTTGTTAGCCATGTGTGGCTACCCCCCTCTATCCCCCCTGCCCCCCCTCTCCTCCGCTTCCCCTGCTCCTTGTGACTTACTTGACATTTTGGTGAGAGTCCGGGGACTCCGCATGCCGCCTCTGGTGGCCGCGCGGACTGCCGGCGGGTGGAACCACACTGTTGTGTATCCTGTTCCCCGCCGGCCGCTGTAAGCGCGCACTTCCGGTTTCGCCAGAAGTATCATAGCGCCATGACAACGGCCTGGCGCTGGCGGCCGCTCACTCAGGGAAGATTCAGGCCTTATTAAAGGCCGGAAAAGACGGGGAGATGTGGGGGTAAGTGCCCGTGTTAAGGGCCTCTTGGTGGGGGGGAATGTATATCTTTGCAGACCCCTGATTACAGGGTTAGTTGTCTGGGCAGGTTGCCTCACCTGCTTTGATTGTGGCTCCGCCCATTTCCAGCCGGCCAGAATTAAGAGGCTGGCTGGCCTGGTGTCAGAGACCTTCCTGCAGTATCTGCTGAAGGCGTGCGATTGTGGTGTTCATTGATCTTGAACTCTTTTCCAGTTTGCAAACTTTATTGGGAACCGGCTGTGATGGCCGAGTGGTTAAGGTTTTGGACTCGAAATCCAATGGGGTCTCCCCGCACAGGTTCAGATCCTGTTCACAGCGCCAGCCCGGCTAGCTCAGTCGGTAGAGCATGAGACTCTTAATCTCAAGGTCGTGGGTTCGAGTCGCACGTTGGGCGCCAAGTCACCTCTCTGTCCGGTCTACAGGACCTGGTAAGATTTACCCCTTTTTTTTTTAAAAGCTGGTATGATGTCATGGTGACAGTGTTGCATGGTCTATTATCTCTCTCTGTAGGATATGTCATCCTCTACTACCCCTCCTGGGGATGGTAGGAGGAAAACCTCTTCCAAGAGGAAACATCTTTCCTGCTCCGATTGCGACACACCGCTCCCTGATGGTAGGTAGCGGCTTGAAAGGTTGTGCCCTGCGGGGTACTACTGGTCCTATAACTTGCCTATTTTCAGGCTATGAGTGGGCCCGTGGTTGCGGGTGCAGAGGTCCTCCACCTGTGGAGCCCTCTCCCAGAGATATGATGGCATGGTCAAGGAGATGGTGAGTTTGGGCATCGCTTGGGTAAATAGTTTTTCCCTTGCTTGTACTCTCCTTTTTGTTTTGCAGGATGATTCCCTCAAAGGGATCCATTGCACCTTGTCTCAGCTCACCAGGAGACCATGCTCTGAGCTCCGTTCCTCGTCTCTCCCCCCCCCCTTGTAACACCTGCGGGTGGCAGAGGATGATTCCTCCGAGGACGACTCAGTTATTCCAGCAGAACTGCGTTCCATTATGAACAAACGGGCAGGCTGCTGAAGTCCATCCGGTCTACAGTGGGCCGAGATGTTGACGGGGAAGCCTCCACGTCTGCCTCTGGGGGACATATTGCCTTCCATGCGGACGCCACGCTGACCGACCTTATGGTGCAGCAGTGGAAACAGCCAGAGAAAGGACATTCGCTTTCCAGGATCTTCAAGAGTTTGTTTCCTATTAACACTACCCAGTGGGATTCCTGGGGGCCTCCCCCGAAGGTGGATTTGGCCGTAGCAAAGCTGTCCCGCAGAACCCTGGTGCCCTTGGAAGATGGTTCAATCTTCAGGACCCTCTGGATCGTAGGGTGGACTCCGTTCTGAAGAAGGTCTACTCAGCTTCCTCCGCGCAAGCCTCTGTGGCCATAGCCTCCTCTATGGTTGGTGACTTTGCGCAACCGCTTAGCCGCCTTGGAGCGGGATATAGACTTGGGCGTAGACAGAGATGAGATTCTGGCCTCTATGAAAAGAGTTCATAGGGCTGCAGATTATTTGGCGGAATCCTCCTGCCATCAATTTAAAATCTCCGCCAAATCTATGGCGTTGTCTACTGCGGCCCGTAGACCCCTTTGGCTAAAGCCTTGGCGGGCAGATTTTGCGTCTAAAGCAGCACTCTGTGCTCTCCCCTTTGAGCCGGGAAGGCTGTCTGGCCAAAGCTTAGACGCCATTATGGAGGGATTAGCTGAAGGTAGGGGAAGGTCCCTACCTCAAGCATCCAGGGGCAGACGTGCTCCCCCTAGAGGCAGAGGTTCTTCCTCTAATTATAGACGCCCTTCCCAACAACGGTGTTTTAGATATCGCCCTAGGGGAGCTGGTCGTGGCGCTTCCAAGGAGGACACCAAGAGGAAGCCTGAGTTTTGACGTGGGGCAGCTCCCTGTGGCCCCCCTTCCTGTGGGAGGACGTCTTTCCTCCTTTTCCAGAGCATGGTTCACCCATATCCAAGACCCATGGGTGTTGAAGATCATACAACACGGGTATCACATCGACTTTCATCTTCCACCTCCAGATCGGTTCGTTTCCACCCAAACTCTTCCACCTTCTCAGCAGGCCAGTCTAGAAGCCTTGGTTGCCGAATATGTTACCAAGGGCGCCCTGGAGAAGGTACCAGCCTCAGACCTCGGTCTGGGAGTCTACTCCCCCATCTTTCTGGTCCCCAAGTTCACCGGGGGCTGGAGGATGATAATAGATCTGAGGTACCTCAATCGGTTTATCAGGAAGAGGTCATTTCGAATGGAAACCGTGGATTCCGTGGCTGTGTTTCTTCAGCCAGGAGAGGTGATGGTTACCCTCGATTTGAAGGAAGCCTATCTACATGTCCCCATTGCTCATTTCCACAGGAAGTTCCTCAGGATTGCCGTCGCTATGGCCGGCCACAGGGAGCACTATCAATTCACAGCTCTGCCATTCGGCATCACATCCGCCCCACTGGTATTCACCAAGGTGATTTCTCCGGTCGCCGCGGCCCTCAGACTTCAGGGTCTTTTCATCGTCCCTTATCTAGACGACTGGCTACTGAAAGCTCAGTCTCCTGCTGCCCTCCTCCAGCAGCTCAACCTTGCCATCAACTTCCTACAGGAGTTAGGATTATCAATTGGGAGAAGTCCGAAATCGTTCCATCCACCCGAAGAAAATTCCTCGGATTTATAGTGGATTCAGAAGCGATGCAGATCTTCCTCTCCAGTCCAAGGAAGGAAAGGATCCAAGCCAGTGCATGATTCCTATTGCGCACTCGGCAGGTAACCATCCGGACCGCCATGAGAGTCCTGGGCCTGATGTCATCCTTGGCCAGGGCGGTGCCTTGGACTTTATGGCATTTGCGTCCCCTGCAGATGGAAGTGTTGAGAACCTGGAACAGGTCTCCACGGGGATTGCACAAGAAGATCTGCCTTTCTCCCGCTACCCGTCTTTCCCTCAGATGGTGGATACACCTGAAAGACGGAAGGTCCACGGTCCCGACAGTCTGGACCCTGTTGACAACAGATGCATCCCAGTGGGGATGGGGAGCCCATTGTCATGACAAAACTGTACAAGGACAATGGAGATGTCCGGAGCTGGGGTCATCCAATCTCAAGGAACTCAGAGCAGTGTACCTGGCCCTAGTACACTTTGCCCCAGAATTGAAAGGCAAGTCTGTCAAAAACCGGTCAGACAATATGACGGTGGTAATCTATATAAACAAACAATGGGGCACCAGGTCACCAACCTTGCTGAGAGAGACGAATCTCATATTTGCCTAGGCGGAGAAGAATCTGGTCCAGTTATCCGCTGTTCACATAAAGGGCTCCCTGAACATAGTAGCGGATCAGCTGAGTCAGGGTATTACCGTATCAGGAGAATGGTCTCTCAATCCAGACGTATTTCAACAGATCGTCCAGAGATGGGGTCTCCCGGAGGTCGATCTTATGGCTACCCGACTCAACGCCAAGGTGGGGACCTTCTGCTCTCTGTACCAGGAGGACAATCCCTTGGCGGTGGATGCCCTGTCCATCCCATGGAGGTTCAGGCTGTTTTACATATTCCCTCCAATTCCAATCATACCGAAGGTATTGATAAAAATAAGACAGGACCAAGCCTCGGGAATAGCCATAATCCCGTTCTGGCCAAAAAGGGCTTGGTTTGCTCAGCTCATACAAATGAGTCAGGGCATATATTGGAGGCTTCCCCCACTCCCAGACCTGGTAACCCAAGGAGAGCTGAGATGCCAGGATCTGAGGAGACTCAACCTGACAGCCTGGAGGTTGACCAGTCCCTATTGAGAAATAGAGGACTGTCACAAGCCGTCTTGAAGACCCTATCCAGCGCCAGAGCAGATTCGACTAACAGGAACTACCGTCGAATAGGTAACATCTTTAATGCCTGGTGTCTGCAGCATCAAGTGGACTCCACCGATCCCCCTACGGAGGCGATCCTGGACTTCCTTCAAGACGGACTAGACAGAGGTCTTGCTGCGGCCACACTCAAGGTACACGTAGCGGCCCTGTCCGCCTATCTGGGGAGGCGTTTGTCTCAGGATCCTTTAGTGAGCACCTTTATTAAAGGGGCAACTAGGCTGAGACCGGTGGTAAACACCCCTGTCCACCAATGGGACCTTATTCCGGTCCTGAACGCCCTATGTGGCCAGCCATTTGAACCTCTGGAAGAGGTCTCCCTCAAGTCGCTAACCGGCAAAATGGCGCTGCTATTGGCAGTCACACCTGCCAAACGCGTTAGTGAACTACAAGCTTTGTCCGCTGAGGAGCCATATACCACCTTTTTCTCTGACCATGTACAGCTTAGGTTCCTCCCTGGGTTTCGTCCCAAGGTGCCATCTGCTGTAAACAGGAACCAACTGATTTCCCTTCCAGTATTTTTTCCGTTCCCTTCTTCTGCTGAAGAAGAAAGATGGCACAAGCTGGATGTGGTTAGATGCCTGCAGATCTACTTGCAGCGCACTCGCCCCTTTAGGTGGACTGAAAACCTGTTGTTCAGCTACACGGGGAAAAACAAGGGCGCCAAAGCCGCCAAAGCTACAATATCCCGGTGGGTTACCGAGACTATTAGAGTCGCCTATACCGCCCAAGGGCTGTCGGCTCCATCTTTCCTTCATGCCCATTCAACCAGGGCAGTGTCCACTTCACGGGCAGAAAGAAGTGCTTTGTCTGTGGACCAAATATATGCAGCTGCCTCTTGGGCATCTGAATCCACCTTCATTCGGCATTACCGCCTGAAGGACCAAGTGGCAGATTCCACTGCCTTTGCCCAGACCAGTTTAAGTTCGGTCATGGGTTTGTCCCACCCATCTTGGGGACCTGCTTGCTATATCCCCACATTGTGCCGCTGTTGAGGACGACAGGGAACGAGTGATTATGAAGATAATCTTGTTTCCCTTAGTCCTAACAGCGGCACAAGATTTCCCACCCTGGGAATCATATCTTATGTATAAAACTGTATATAAATGTAATGGAGGTACTTTTGTATTTACACGCAGAGGGGAGGTTCTTGTGCCCTCTTATAGGGCCTGCCACGCATTTGATTGGCTAATTAAATATCCGCCTGTCCTACCAGCACACAGGGGCAGAAATACCCCACATTGTGCCGCTGTTAGGACTAAGGGAAACAAGATTATCTTCATAATCACTCGTTCTTCTCTTACCTTTAGAGGTCTTCTCATGCGAGGTCGGCTCTGCTCAGGTGTCGGACCGGGCAGAGCCGACCGCGCATGCGCAGTCGGCTCTGCCTAGGCCCCGATGCCTAGGCAGAGTGAATTCCAGCCGGAAGACGCCGCGGGGGCACTGCGCCGGGAGAAGACTTCAAGGGGAATCCAGCCCGACTGTCACTCGTGAACTTGGTAAGTATAATTGTATCGAATTTTTTTTTTTTTTTTAAATGTAGATTGTGAGCCCCACATAGAGCTCACAATATACATTTTTCCCTATCAGTATGTCTTTTTGGAGTATGGGATGGAAATCCATGCAAACACGGGGAGAACATACAAACTCCATGCAGATGGTTTTATGCCCAGGGCGGGATTTGAACACCAGGACTCCAGCGCTGCAAGGCTACAGTGCTAACCACTGAGCCACCGTGTGGCCCCCCCAATTGTATCGAATTTTGCCTACCCCTGAAATGAGCATTTCCCCCCATAGACTATAATGGGGTTTGAAATCCGTTCGAACAGCCGAACAGTGTGCGGCTGTTCGAATCGGATTTCGGACATTTTAGTGTTCGCTCATCTTTAGTAATAAATAGATATCTTACCAGGACTAGAGAAACAGAATAATGAACCAAGTATGTGGTCACTGGCACGGACACTGGCTTATTTAATCGGCACTAGTTTACTGACACCAGAAGCTGCTTGAAGATGAACAATGTATGCACAAACAGAATTGCAGTACAGAATCAAAGAACGGCAAAATTGGCAAAACTACTAAAGGTAAAAGTAGTGGCTTTGGGGCAAGTGCAGTAGGATATGGGACGCCCCTAACGAATGAACAGAGGTGAATAATGATCTATAATAACAAACCAAGGCGGAACAATATAAGTGTATTTCTACTGGGAGAAATGAATAAAAACTCATGCAATTTATATAATAAATGAAAATGTGGTGAATGAAATTGTGAACAAACTTATATGTGTGATGAATTAATGTATACAATGAATAATAGATAAGTATAAACTGGGTTAAGAGTGGGCTGAAGGGATAATCTGTAGAAATGATTAGTAAAGTCACACGAGACCATGAATTAAAGGGAATTACTGCAGAGAATACTACTTATAAAAATGGGAAGAAAAATAATTGTATACTAGGTAATGGAGTGAGGAGGTAATGAGATAATTATCAGAAATATTTGGACAATGACACTCATCATGGATTGGGCTCTGCATGTCATCACATTGGATTTGAAATGAAATGAATGTATTGTATAATTCTAATTCAAGGAGCTGAACAGAGATATTCTCTGAAACGTTCAGGAATTGCAACCATTTTTCTCCAAAGCCTTCTCATTTTAAGGGCTCAATAGTAATTGGACAAATTAACATTACCATAAATAAAATGTTCATTTTAATACTTTGTAGAGAATTCTTTGCAAGTAGTGACTGCTTGAAATCTGGAACCCATGGACATCACCAAAAGCTGGCTTTCCTCCTTTGTAATGGTTTGGCAGGCCTTTACTAGAGCTAGCTTCAGTTGTTGCATGTTTATTGGTGTTTCAGCTTAAAGTTTTGACTTAAGCAAGAGAAAAGCATGCTTGATTGAATTGAGATCTAATGATTGACTTCACTGTTGCAGAATATTCCACTTCTTTGCCTTAAAAAAAACTCCTGGACTGCATTGAATCTGAACATAAAGTATATCCCTGTACACTTCAGAATTCATCCGGTCACTTTTGTCGTCAATAAACATTAATGACCCAGTGCCATTGGAAGCCATGCATGCTCATGCCATCATATTGCCACAATCTCCCTCTCATCCAAATAAAACTTAAGCTATGCTGCTGTAGATCTTTAAGGTCAGGAAGGATTGATGAAATGCCAGGGCATGAAATAGATAAAGTATGTTTGAAAGGACCCCAATCTTTATAAGGCAGATCCTGCCAACCCACAACAAATAAGGGAGATCCCATGACAATGAGTAGACTGGTACATGACAGACTGGATATATGTAGATTTACCTCTAGGTAAGTTGTGAGAATCTAAGTGAAGAACCTCAGGGTTTGCATCCAAAACTCATTTGAAAAATGGTCTAACATATTAAATAAGTTGGGGATTGAAGTAATAAGTTCTTCTGACCACTAGATCATCTATAAAAATATTGACATTGTAGGTTCCAGTAACAATGACATCTAATGAGTTCTACTAGAGATTTAATGTTTTGGCAACAGAGAGCCCTCTGGGGTGGGGCTTGGACTATCTCAATTAGGGAAGTGGCAGCAGTGGGGAGCTTAAAGTTATCTTTCGGGGACAAATATGTGACATTTAAATTGTTCACAAACGGGTCTGAGGTCCCAAACTTGCAAAAGACAGCAAAAAGGTATCCCTAGGAAATGCTGCCAAAAACAATTATTTCAAAAGCTAACATCCTAAACTAAGTGGGTGTAGTATTAATATGGCCACTGAGATCCAATTATAGTTCTCTGTGTTCTCTGGGAGCCTGTGATGTCGCTAGAAAGACCAGAAGATTGAAGATGACCGTGATGGAGCACCACAAGCAACAAGTGAGCCCAGGAAAGGTGAAGGAAATTAATATCAGGGATAATCTGTATCCTTATTATTGTAATTGAACTTGAGATTTTTGGAAAATGCTTTATGAACCTGGCTTCTTGTGATCCAGTTCACTCATCTCTAGGGCCAAGGTAGTTTACATAAATGTGTTTCCCTTGTAGAGGATTACAAAGTGAAGTAATATGAGGTGATGGGATGTGGCCAAACTTCTTCAAATAGACAGACAAGAGGTCATAAGGCTTAGGGAGTAGAGATGAGCGAACACTAAAATGTTCGAGGTTCGAAATTCGATTCGAACAGCCGCTCAATGTTCGTGTGTTCGAACGGGTTTCGAACCCCATTATAGTCTATGGGGAACAGATACTCGTTAAGGGGGAAACCCAAATCCGTGTCTGGAGGGTCACCAAGTCCACTATGACACCCCAGGAAATGATGCCAACACCTCTGGAATGACACTGGGACAGCAGGGGAAGCATGTCTGGGGGCATCTAACACACCAAAGACCCTCTATTACCCCAACATCACAGCCTAACAACTACACACTTTACACACTCAATACCACCTCTCTGACAGTAGGAAAACACCTTGAAACATGTGTATTTGGCACTTGCAGTGAGGAGAGCTTGTCACCAGCAGTGAATTTGGCCCTTGTAGTAAGTTGAGGTTGGCACCAACATTTGTTTTGAAAATCAGGGTGGATTGAGCCTCTAACCAGCAGAGTTTGGGCAAATTCATGGTGGAGGGAGCCTCTAAAAACCCCAGTTTGGACCAATTCATGGTGGAGGGAGCCTCTAAAAACCCCAGTTTGGACCAATTCATGGTGGAGGGAGCCTCTAAAAACCCCAGTTTGGACCAATTCATGATGGAGGGAGCCTCTAAACAGCCCAGTTTGGGCAAATTCATGGTGGAGGGAGCCTCTAAAAACCCCCAGTTTGGACCAACTCATGGTGGAGGGAGCCTCTAAAAACCCCAGTTTGGACCAATTCATGGTGGAGGGAGCCTCTAAACAGCCCAGTTTGGGCAAATTCATGGTGGAGGGAGCCTCTAAACAGCCCAGTTTGGACCAATTCATGGTGGAGGGAGCCTCTAAACAGCCCAGTTTGGACCAATTCATGGTGGAGGGAGCCTCTAAACAGCCCAGTTTGGACCAATTCATGGTGGAGGGAGCCTCTAAAAACCCCAGTTTGGACCAATTCATGGTGGAGGGAGCCGCTAAACAGCCCAGTTTGGACCAATTCATGGTGGAGGGAGCCTCTAACCAGCAGAGTTGGTGGAAATCAGGGTGGAGGGAGCCTCTAACCAGCAGAGTTGTGGGAAAGCAGGGTGGAGGGAGCCTCTAACCAGCAGAGTTGGTGGAAATCAGGGTGGAGGGAGCCTCTAACCAGCAGAGTTGTGGGAAAGCAGGGTGGAGGGAGCCTCTAACCAGCAGAGTTGTGGGAAAGCAGGGTGGAGGGAGCCTCTAACCAGCAGAGTTGTGGGAAAGCAGGGTGGAGGGAGCCTCTAACCAGCAGAGTTGTGGGAAAGCAGGGTGGAGGGAGCCTCTAACCAGCAGAGTTGGTGGAAATCAGGGTGGAGGGAGCCTCTAACCAGCAGAGTTGGGGGAAATCAGGGTGGAGGGAGCCTAGTATTAGCAGAATTGTGCAACGCTTATGGTGGATGAGTATGAGGATGAGGAGGAATTGGAGAGGTTGAGTACAGACATGGAGTTTCATGTTGGGGTGCTTTACACAGGTGGGCACAAAAATGAAGGCTCTATCCAGTGGTGGTTCATTTTTATCAAAGTGAGCCGGTCGGCACTCTCAGCTGACAGACGGGTGCGCTTGTCAGTGATGATGCCACCGGCTGCACTGAACACCCTCTCAGATAGGACGCTGGCGGCAGGACAGGACAGCACCTCCAAGGCATATAGGGCAAGTTCAAGCCACAGGTCCAACTTCGACACCCAATACGTGTAGGGCGCAGAGGGGTCGGAGAGGACAGGGCTGTGGTCGGAAAGGTATTCCCGCAACATGCGCCTATACTTCTCACGCCTGGTGACACTAGGACCCTCCGTGGCGGCACTTTGGCGAGGGGGTGCCATCAAGGTGTCCCAGACCTTAGACAGTGTGCCCCTCGTTTGTGTGGACCGGTGAGAACTTGGTTGCCTACTGGAGGAACTGCCCTCCCTGCCGCCAACGTCACATGCTGGAAACATCTCCATCATATTCTGCACCAATTGCCTGTGGCAAGCATTGATGCGATTGGCCCTCCCCTCTACCGGAATAAAAGACGAGATGTTGTTTTTATACCGGGGGTCAAGGATAGCAAAGATCCAGTACTGGTTGTCCTCCATGATTTTGACAATACGCTTGTCGGTTGTAAAGCACCCCAACATGAACTCAGCCATGTCTGCCACAGTGTTAGTTGGCATGACTCCTCTGGCCCCACCGGAAAGTTCAATCTCCATTTCCTCCTCATCCTCCATGTCTACCCATCCGCGCTGCAACAATGGGACGATTCGAAGTTGCCCGGAAGCCTCCTGTATCACCATCACATCATCGGACAACTCTTCTTCTTCCTCCTCCTCCTCCTCCTCCTCCTCCATTAAACGCAGTGAAGCGGACAGATGTGTGGACCTACTCTCCAGCTGTGACGGATCGGATGCTATCCCTAACTCCTCTGTGTGATCTGAGTTATCCCTGATGTCAATCAGGGATTCTCTCAGAACACACAAGAGCGGGATTGTAAGGCTCACCATCGCATCCTCAGAGCTCACCCTCCTTGTGGACTCCTCAAAGACCCGTAGGATGTCACAAAGGTCTCTCATCCATGGCCACTCATGGATGTGAAACTGAGGCAGCTGACTTTGTGGCACCCTAGGGTTTTGTAGCTGGTATTCCATCAAAGGTCTCTGCTGCTCAACCACTCTATTCAACATCTGAAACGTTGAGTTCCAGCGTGTGGGGACGTCGCACAAAAGCCGGTGTTGTGGCACATGCAGGCGTTGCTGGAGAGATTTTAAGCTAGCAGCGGCTACTGTCGACTTGCGAAAGTGGGCGCACATGCGCCGCACTTTCACCAGTAGCTCTGGAACATTGGGGTAGCTCTTTAGGAAACGTTGCACCACTAGGTTGAAGACGTGGGCCAGGCATGGAACATGTTGGAGTCCGGCAAGCTCCAGAGCTGCTACCAGGTTCCGGCCGTTATCACAAACGACCATGCCTGGGCCCAGGTGCAGCGGCTCAAACCATATTGCCGTCTCATCGAGGAGGGCATCCCTCACCTCGGAGGCAGTGTGCTGTCTGTTCCCCAAGCTGATCAGCTTCAGCACAGCCTGCTGACGTCTACCAACGCCAGTGCTGCAACGTTTCCAACTCGTAGCTGGGGTCAATCTAACAGCGGAGGAGGAGGCGGTGGCGGAGGAGGAGGCGGTGGCGGAGGAGGAGGCGGTAGAGGAGGAGGAGGAGGGGGGTGTTCTTCTCGTGTCCCTGCCAGGAATGTTAGGTGGGGAGACGAGGTACACCGGGCCAGTTTGGGAAGCAGTCCCAGCCTCAACTACATTCACCCAGTGTGCCGTCAGTGAAATGTAGCGTCCCTGTCCGCATGCACTTGTCCACGCGTCGGTGGTCAAGTGGACCTTTGTGCAAAGCGCGGAACTAAGGGCCCGCCTGATGTTGAGTGACACGTGCTGGTGCAAGGCGGGGACGGCACACCGGGAGAAGTAGTGACGGCTAGGGACAGCATAGCGAGGTGCCGCAGTTGCCATCAGGTCCAGGAAGGCGGGAGTTTCAACAAGCCGGAACGCCAACATCTCCTGGGCCAGCAGTTTAGCGATGTTGGCGTTCAAGGCTTGCGCGTGTGGGTGGTTAGCAGTGTATTTCTGCCGCCGCTCCAATGTCTGAGAGATGGTGGGTTGTTGTAAAGAAGCGCCTGATGGTGCCTTTGATGGTGCAGGAGAAGGAGATAAGACAGGAACAGGGGAGGATGAGGGAGAAGTCAACAAAGTGGCGGAGGCAGATGAAGTGGTGTCCTAGCTCATCCTCTGGAGTGCATCGCCAGCACAGTCAGCAGTGGCAGAGGCAGAGGCAGTGGCAGAGGCAGTGGCAGTGGCGTGAACGGCAGGCGGCCTTTGTCCTGCCGTTGCTGCCTGCCACTGATTCCAGTGCTTGGATTCCAAATGACGGCGCATTGAAGTGGTGGACAGGTTGCTCTTCTCAGAGCCCCTAATCAATTTCGAGAGGCAAATTGTGCAGACAACACTATATCTGTCCTCGGCGCATTCCTTGAAAAAACTCCACACCTTCGAGAAACGTGCCCTCGAGGTGGGAGTTTTTCGGGGCTGGGTACGAACTGGAACATCTTGGGAGATTCCGGGTGTGGCCTGGCTTCGCCTAAGCTGCTGACCTCTGCCTCTGCCTCTAGCTACCCTTTTTGGTGCTGCACCTGCCTCAACATCCACACTACTTTCCCCGCTTGACATCCCCCCTGTCCAGGTCGGGTCAGTGTCCTCATCATCCACCACTTCCTCTTCCAACTCCTGTCTCATCTCCTCCTCCCGCACAATGCGCCGGTCAACTGGATGCCCTGACGGCAACTGCGTCACATCATCGTCGATGAGGGTGGGTTGCTGGTCATCCACCACCAAATCGAACGGAGATGGAGGAGACTCTAGTGTTTGAGCATCTGGACACAGATGCTCCTCTGTTAGGTTCGTGGAATCGTGACGTGGAGAGGCAGGTTGAGGGACAATGAAAGGAGCGGAGAACAGCTCTGGGGAGCAGGGACAGTTGGGGTTATTGTTCTGTGAAGCTTGGGAATTTTGGGAGGAAGGAGGACAAGACTGTTGGGTAATAGGAGGAGAGGAGGCAGAGTCTGACTGGCTGCTGGACAACGTGCTGTAAGCGTTCTCTGACAGCCATTGCAAGACCTGTTCCTGGTTCTCGGGCCTACTAAGGTTTGTACCCTGCAGTTTAGTTAATGTGGCAAGCAACCCTGGCACTGTGGAGTGGCGCAATGCTTGCTGCCCCACAGGAGTAGGCACGGGACGCCCTGTGGCTTCACTGCTACCTTGCTCCCCAGAACCATTCCCCCGACCTCGCCCACGGCCTCGTCCACGTCCCTTTCCGGGAGCCTTGCGCATTTTGAATTCCCAGTTAGAAATTGGCACTATATACCAGTAGCAAAAATTGTGGGTGCACGTAACCCCAATATATTCTTTGAATTCCCAGTCAGACAATGGCACTATATACCAGTAGCAAGAAATGAGGGTATTTATAACCCCAATATATTCTTTGAATTACCAGTCAGAAACTGGCACTATATGGCAGTAGCAAGAAATGAGGGTATTTATAACCCCAATATATTCTTTGAATTCCCAGTCAGACAATGGCACTATATACCAGTAGCAAGAAATGAGGGTATTTGTAACCCCAATATATTCTTTGAATTCCCAGTCAGACAATGGGACTATATACCAGTAGCAAGAAATGAGGGTATTTGTAACCCCAATATATTCTTTGAATTCCCAGTCAGACAATGGCACAATATACCAGTAGCAAAAATTGTGGGTGCACATAACCCCAATATATTCTTTGAATTACCAGTCAGAAACTGGCACTATATGGCAGTAGCAAGAAATGAGGGTATTTATAACCCCAATATATTCTTTGAATTCCCAGTCAGACAATGGCACTATATACCAGTAGCAAGAAATGAGGGTATTTGTAACCCCAATATATTCTTTGAATTCCCAGTCAGACAATGGCACTATATACCAGTAGCAAGAAATGAGGGTATTTGTAACTCCAATATATTCTTTGAATTCCCAGTCAGACAATGGCACTATATACCAGTAGCAAGAAATGAGGGTATTTATAACCCCAATATATTCTTTGAATTCCCAGTGAGACAATGGCACTGTATAGCAGTAGCAAAAATTGTGGGTGCACGTAACCCCCATAGATTCTTTGAATTCCCAGTCAGACAATGGCACTGTATACCAGTAGTAAAAATTGTGGGTGCACATAACCCCAATATATTCTTTGAATTCCCAGTGAGACAATGGCACTGTATAGCAGTAGCAAAAATTGTGGGTGCACGTAACCCCCATATATTCTTTGAATTCCCAGTCAGACAATGGCACTATATACCAGTAGCAAAAATTGTGGGTGCACGTAACCCCAATATATTCTTTGAATTACCAGTCAGAAACTGGCACTATATAGCAGTAGCAAAAATTGTGGGTGCACATAACCCCAATATAATCTTTGAATTCCCAGTGAGACAATGGCACTGTATAGCAGTAGCAAAAATTGTGGGTGCACGTAACCCCCATATATTCTTTGAATTCCCAGTTAGACAATGGCACTGTATACCAGTAGTAAAAATTGTGGATGCACATAACCCCAATATATTCTTTGAATTCCCAGTCAGCCAATGGCACTATATAGCAGTAGCAAGAAATGAGAGTATTTGTAAACCCAATATATTCTTTGAATTCCCAGTCAGACAATGGCACTGTATACCAGTAGTAAAAATTGTGGGTGCACATAACCCCAATATATTCTTTGAATTCCCAGTGAGACAATGGCACTGTATAGCAGTAGCAAAAATTGTGGGTGCACGTAACCCCCATATATTCTTTGAATTCCCAGTCAGACAATGGCACTGTATACCAGTAGTAAAAATTGTGGGTGCACATAACCCCAATATATTCTTTGAATTCCCAATGAGACAATGGCACTGTATAGCAGTAGCAAAAATTGTGGGTGCACGTAACCCCCATATATTCTTTGAATTCCCAGTCAGACAATGGCACTATATACCAGTAGCAAAAATTGTGGGTGCACGTAACCCCAATATATTCTTTGAATTACCAGTCAGAAACTGGCACTATATAGCAGTAGCAAAAATTGTGGGTGCACATAACCCCAATATAATCTTTGAATTCCCAGTGAGACAATGGCACTGTATAGCAGTAGCAAAAATTATGGGTGCACGTAACCCCCATATATTCTTTGAATTCCCAGTCAGACAATGGCACTGTATACCAGTAGTAAAAATTGTGGGTGCACATAACCCCAATATATTCTTTGAGTTCCCAGTGAGACAATGGCACTGTATAGCAGTAGCAAAAATTGTGGGTGTACGTAACCCCCATATATTCTTTGAATTCCCAGTCAGACAATGGCATTGTATACCAGTAGTAAAAATTGTGGGTGCACATAACCCCAATATATTCTTTGAATTCCCAGTGAGACAATGGCACTGTATAGCAGTAGCAAAAATTGTGGGTGCACGTAACCCCAATATATTCTTTGAATTCCCAGTCAGACAATGGCACTGTATACCAGTAGTAAAAATTGTGGGTGCACATAACCCCAATATATTCTTTGAATTCCCAGTGAGACAATGGCACTGTATAGCAGTAGCAAAAATTGTGGGTGCACGTAACCCCCATATATTCTTTGAATTCCCAGTCAGACAATGGCACTATATACCAGTAGCAAAAATTGTGGGTGCACGTAACCCCAATATATTCTTTGAATTACCAGTCAGAAACTGGCACTATATAGCAGTAGCAAAAATTGTGGGTGCACATAACCCCAATATAATCTTTGAATTCCCAGTGAGACAATGGCACTGTATAGCAGTAGCAAAAATTGTGGGTGCACATAACCCCCATATATTCTTTGAATTCCCAGTCAGACAATGGCAGTATATACCAGTAGCAAAAATTGTGGGTGCACGTAACCCCAATATATTCTTTGAATTCCCAGTGAGACAATGGCACTATAAAGCAGTAGCAAAAATTGTGGGTGCACATAACCCCAATATAATCTTTGAATTCCCAGTGAGACAATGGCACTGTATAGCAGTAGCAAAAATTGTGGGTGCATGTAACCCCCATATATTCTTTGAATTCCCAGTCAGACAATGGCACTGTATACCAGTAGTAAAAATTGTGGGTGCACATAACCCCAATATATTCTTTGAATTCCCAGTGAGACAATGGCACTGTATAGCAGTAGCAAAAATTGTGGGTGCATGTAACCCCCATATATTCTTTGAATTCCCAGTCAGACAATGGCACTGTATACCAGTAGTAAAAATTGTGGGTGCACATAACCCCAATATATTCTTTGAATTCCCAGTGAGACAATGGCACTGTATAGCAGTAGCAAAAATTGTGGGTGCACGTAACCCCCATATATTCTTTGAATTCCCAGTCAGACAATGGCACTGTATACCAGTAGTAAAAATTGTGGGTGCACATAACCCCAATATATTCTTTGAATTCCCAGTGAGACAATGGCACTGTATAGCAGTAGCAAAAATTGTGGGTGCACGTAACCCCCATATATTCTTTGAATTCCCAGTCAGACAATGGCACTATATACCAGTAGCAAAAATTGTGGGTGCACGTAACCCCAATATATTCTTTGAATTACCAGTCAGAAACTGGCACTATATAGCAGTAGCAAAAATTGTGGGTGCACATAACCCCAATATAATCTTTGAATTCCCAGTGAGACAATGGCACTGTATAGCAGTAGCAAAAATTGTGGGTGCACGTAACCCCCATATATTCTTTGAATTCCCAGTCAGACAATGGCACTGTATACCAGTAGTAAAAATTGTGAGTGCACATAACCCCAATATATTCTTTGAATTCCCAGTGAGACAATGGCACTGTATAGCAGTAGCAAAAATTGTGGGTGCACGTAACCCCCATATATTCTTTGAGTTCCCAGTGAGACAATGGCACTGTATAGCAGTAGCAAAAATTGTGGGTGTACGTAACCCCCATATATTCTTTGAATTCCCAGTCAGACAATGGCATTGTATACCAGTAGTAAAAATTGTGGGTGCACATAACCCCAATATATTCTTTGAATTCCCAGTGAGACAATGGCACTGTATAGCAGTAGCAAAAATTGTGGGTGCACGTAACCCCAATATATTCTTTGAATTCCCAGTCAGACAATGGCACTGTATACCAGTAGTAAAAATTGTGGGTGCACATAACCCCAATATATTCTTTGAATTCCCAGTGAGACAATGGCACTGTATAGCAGTAGCAAAAATTGTGGGTGCACGTAACCCCCATATATTCTTTGAATTCCCAGTCAGACAATGGCACTATATACCAGTAGCAAAAATTGTGGGTGCACGTAACCCCAATATATTCTTTGAATTACCAGTCAGAAACTGGCACTATATAGCAGTAGCAAAAATTGTGGGTGCACATAACCCCAATATATTCTTTGAATTCCCAGTGAGACAATGGCACTATAAAGCAGTAGCAAAAATTGTGGGTGCACATAACCCCAATATAATCTTTGAATTCCCAGTGAGACAATGGCACTGTATAGCAGTAGCAAAAATTGTGGGTGCATGTAACCCCCATATATTCTTTGAATTCCCAGTCAGACAATGGCACTGTATACCAGTAGTAAAAATTGTGGGTGCACATAACCCCAATATATTCTTTGAATTCCCAGTGAGACAATGGCACTGTATAGCAGTAGCAAAAATTGTGGGTGCATGTAACCCCCATATATTCTTTGAATTCCCAGTCAGACAATGGCACTGTATACCAGTAGTAAAAATTGTGGGTGCACATAACCCCAATATATTCTTTGAATTCCCAGTGAGACAATGGCACTGTATAGCAGTAGCAAAAATTGTGGGTGCACGTAACCCCCATATATTCTTTGAATTCCCAGTCAGACAATGGCACTGTATACCAGTAGTAAAAATTGTGGGTGCACATAACCCCAATATATTCTTTGAATTCCCAGTGAGACAATGGCACTGTATAGCAGTAGCAAAAATTGTGGGTGCACGTAACCCCCATATATTCTTTGAATTCCCAGTCAGACAATGGCACTATATACCAGTAGCAAAAATTGTGGGTGCACGTAACCCCAATATATTCTTTGAATTACCAGTCAGAAACTGGCACTATATAGCAGTAGCAAAAATTGTGGGTGCACATAACCCCAATATAATCTTTGAATTCCCAGTGAGACAATGGCACTGTATAGCAGTAGCAAAAATTGTGGGTGCACGTAACCCCCATATATTCTTTGAATTCCCAGTCAGACAATGGCACTGTATACCAGTAGTAAAAATTGTGAGTGCACATAACCCCAATATATTCTTTGAATTCCCAGTGAGACAATGGCACTGTATAGCAGTAGCAAAAATTGTGGGTGCACGTAACCCCCATATATTCTTTGAATTCCCAGTCAGACAATGGCACTATATACCAGTAGCAAAAATTGTGGGTGCACGTAACCCCAATATATTCTTTGAATTACCAGTCAGAAACTGGCACTATATAGCAGTAGCAAAAATTGTGGGTGCACATAACCCCCATATATTCTTTGAATTCCCAGTCAGACAATGGCACTGTATACCAGTAGTAAAAATTGTGGGTGCACATAACCCCAATATATTCTTTGAATTCCCAGTGAGACAATGGCACTGTATAGCAGTAGCAAAAATTGTGGGTGCACGTAATCCCCATATATTCTTTGAATTCCCAGTCAGACAATGGCACTGTATACCAGTAGTAAAAATTGTGGGTGCACATAACCCCAATATATTCTTTGAATTCCCAGTCAGACAATGGCACTATATACCAGTAGCAAAAATTGTGGGTGCACGTAACCCCAATATATTCTTTGAATTCCCAGTCAGACAATGGCACTATATACCAGTAGCAAAAATTGTGGGTGCACATAACCCCAATATATTCTTTGAATTCCCAGTCAGACAATGGCACTATATACCAGTAGCAAAAATTGTGGGTGTATATAGCCCCAATTCTATTGCTAGGGGACTTGCAGGGTATTTCTGAGGTGAAGGTGGGGGGGCACACCGTTGGAATGGTGATTTGGGGTGTATATATGGGGTATACGGGAATACACTGTCAGTGTGTTCCATTCAGGATCCTGGGAAAGCTGGGTTGCGGCGATTGAGCCCGTCAGTGACACGTTACACTGACAAGCTTCTCCCTGGAATTGAAGTTATATGTAAGCCCAATATATTCTTTGAATTCCCAGTGAGACAATGGCACTATATGGCAGTAGCAAAAATAGTGGGTGTATATAGCCCCAATTCTATTGCTAGGGGACTTGCAGGGTATTTCTGGGGTGAAGGTGGGGGGGCACACCGTTGGAACGGGTATCGGGGGTATATATCGGGTATACGGGAATACACTGACAGTGTATTCCATTCAGGATCCTGGGAAAGCTGGGTTGCGGCGATTGAGCCCGTCAGTGCCACGTTACACTGAGAAGCTTCTCCCTGGAATTTAGCTCTTACAAGAGCTGTTGTGGTTGTCTTCTCCTTCCTATCCTAGCCTGTCCCTGCCTACCCAGAATCTAACCCCTAGCTAACTGGACGGAAACCTCCGTCCCCGGTGAATTGCAAGCTCAGAATGACGCGAACCTGGGCGGCGCTGTTCTTTTAAATTAGAGGTCACATGTTTTCGGCAGCCAATGGGTTTTGCCTACTTTTTTCAACGTCACTGGTGTCGTAGTTCCTGTCCCACCTACCCTGCGCTGTTATTGGAGCAAAAAAGGCGCCAGGGAAGGTGGGAGGGGAATCGAGTAATGGCGCACTTTACCACGCGGTGTTCGATTCGATTCGAACATGCCGAACAGCCTAATATCCGATCGAACATGAGTTCGATAGAACACTGTTCGCTCATCTCTATTAGGGACCTTTCACATCCTAAGTTGTTTTATGAAGATGGGGGCATTCAGATTCAGGAGGTTCCTAAAGTAAATGAGTGCAAAACTGGTGGATAACCTTGAAAATACAGACTTGATTGGATGTGGTAAGCCCTTGTCTCAAGCACATACTACAGTAGGTACTTAACTACTACTCTGACACTGTTTCAACATTTAGGCAAGCGATCTGACTTATTTGCTCATTTATAGTAGGGGGGAATATGTCTATTGCAAGGCTTTCTCTGTGCAATGAGTTAGGACTGCGTCCAGTTGAAGACTAGTGGGCTTTTTAGCCTTTCACAGGTATAGATTTCATTGTGAACCAGTTGACTAGTTTCTCACACATGAATAAGAAAAAAGGGACAGCATACTTAATGGAGTCATAACAGTTTAGTATGGAATTAATAGTGATATTTAAATAAACAACAATCAAAATAATAATATTCACACTGATTTACCATTAAAGGATATTTCCAATATTAAATAACAGCCATTGATGTCTAACAGCTTGTCAAAAGGAAGAGGCATGAGGTACCCTAGAGTAATTGGTGTGAACCAAGGGTGTTAATAAACATAGGCCGTGGTGCAAACATGTATGTGGACACAAACCACCCATCATTCCCATCCCATCAGTGTCCCTCATATAGTGGTCATTCCCACTTTCGTTTCAGATTCAAGATGGGGTCCTGCACTTCAACATGATGGAGTTTTGAAATATTAAGTGACCTCTGGGTTTCTCGGTCTAGTATGAGGTCAATGTATGCGGTTAAAATGCAGAAGTTCTCTAGTGATTTGGGGGACCAGGGTCAGAAATATACTGGTTCTTAAAGAAACACTCCAAACTAGTATTAATGACTAATGTAGAGAATTCTGTATACTTATTTTATTGGATGTGCCAGTTTTTGGTCTGATCTGCCATCTTGGCCCCTTCTTTTCTGATGTAGCTCCCCAATGTAGATTATGTAGATTTCCCATTATAAATCTTATTACAGAGACAGAGGAGGCACAGACTTTTCAGATCCCACTTGCCTTGCTATGAGTCATCTAAGGACAGTAAGAGATATAATAATATAGAACTTTTATTACCTGAATCACATTGCAGAGTCTTAATCTATTCCTTTATAATGAAGATTCAGTCTCTCATGCTTATGATAGATTTCTCACTGACAGCTCTTACAAGCAGGAGGCAGTGTGAAGCAGCAATTCATAAAAGTAGAAACTTTCCGTAAAGTAAACATAGCAGAAGCGAGAAGTATCAGGACTCTGTAGAGATGAGCAAACACTGTTCAAAACAGCCATTTCGAATAGCACACCTCCATTCATTTCTATGGGAGAGTGCTATTCGAAACAGCTGTTTTGAATAGTGTTCGCTCATCTATAATCAGGAGTATTGCAACTCTGGAGCCATTCATTGTAGGGACTTACCTGCAACATTGTTGAACTTTTGTGCAGTGATGTAGGTCATGATGGAAGGTGACTGGGAGATTTGGTGGATGCTGATATAACATTCTAGTTCAATGGAAGTCAGCCACACAGGACAGACTGACATCCTTTCTACAGAAAAGAGCAAGCACCTGGTGTTTACATGACAGTTGCATATAATGAAAAGATTCTAAACGTCTATCTGCACCTGAGCTGGGATGAAGCAAGTAAATATATATATTTCTATTTATTGATCACTGGATGGCTGATTTTCAGGACTAATGCTGTATTTATAAAGCATTACTTTATTTATACTTATTGTTTTTCATTTATTGCCTGATTATGGTGTTTATGGTGAATAAAGAGTTAATTTGTGAACATATAAAGCTCTGTCATAATAAATGCTGAGTTTGTAAATGAATCCCCATTGTAAAAATTAAATTGATGAAAAACTAAAACACAAAATGGAAAATTAATTTCTTAAAAGTCAATAAAATCTATATTAACTTGTTGCATGTTCACTTAAATTGTTACACTTGCTCCATATATTGGCTGTGTTAGTTTACTGTAAACTGTTATCACTTTATGGCATAAAAATTATTAGTGTTGTAAAAACTAAATGATCACTCTTAACTTTATGATGTCGGTAAATTTAAACTCAATGAATGTAAAATCAGCATATAATAAAGTGTGACAAAACAGAAACTTCCTCAAAAACTTCAGTAGATGAACATTATAGCAAACTATGGTATCTAACCTGTCAACAAGCTTTGCATGTACAGTGGGTGTACATGAAGAAGAACATCACTTTTGGTGTTCTGTTTTGTTAAGCAGTTTTTCATTATGCATGCTCAATTTTTAATTTTCAGTTCACCCTGAGCTGGTGGCTCTAGACTAGTTGCCATGAAGTATGCCTTAGTCTGCACGCTGAAAGTAGAGGAGAATCTGCTCTGTTACACTTTCACCCTCAAAAGCATCAGGATGAGCATATAGAACATTGTTGAGAAATACTGACCTGAATGGATATGAATCAAGTAGAGATGAGCGAACACTAAAATGTTCGAGGTTCGAAATTCGATTCGAACAGCCGCTCAATGTTCGTGTGTTCGAACGGGTTTCGAACCCCATTATAGTCTATGGGGAACAGATACTCGTTAAGGGGGAAACCCAAATCCGTGTCTGGAGGGTCACCAAGTCCACTATGACACCCCAGGAAATGATGCCAACACCTCTGGAATGACACTGGGACAGCAGGGTAAGCATGTCTGGGGGCATCTAACACACCAATAACCCTCTATTACCCCAACATCACTGCCTAACAACTACACACTTTCCACATTCAAAAAAACCTCTATCAAAGTGGGAAAATACCTGGAAACCTTCTTTACTCCCCAAATGGATGGACACAAACCCCAATTTAAGCTCAACAAACAGTAACAACCACCCCTTTAAATCACGTTCCCCATGACAACCACAAATGGAATAGGCAATGGGAATTCCAAAAGCCCTCACCCTTAACTGTCATTTTGAGTGTGTGTGTGTGTGTGTGTGTGTGTGTGATGTGGTAAGACCTTCCAAAATTCACTTTTCTAGCCCTTAACATGAGCCCTTCCAAACAAAGTTACATGACCTTAAGCTGAGCTACCAGCAGAGATTGAGGCCCTTGGCATGAGTAGAGCCTTGCACCAGCAGTGTTTTTGGCACTTAGGGTGAGTTGAGCCTTGTACCAGCGTGTGTCCCTTAACATCAGGAGGGCCCTAAGTTCTGCGCTTTGCACAAAAGTTCCACATTAACTAGGCTGAATGGTACAAAGATTAGTAGGCCCGAGAACCAGGAACAGATCTTGCAATGGCTGTCAGATAACGCTTAAAGCACATTGTCCACCAGCCAGTCAGCCTCTACCTCCTCTTACCCAACAGTCTTGTCCTCCTTCCACCCAAAATTCCCAATCTTCCCAGAACAATAACCCCAACTGTCCCTGCTCCCCAGAGCTGTTCTCCCTTCCTTTGACTATACCGCAACCTGCCCCTCCATTTCGCGATTCCACGGACCTAACAGACGAGTATCTGTGTCCAGATGCTCAAACACTAGAGTCTCCTCCATTCCATCTCCGGTCGATTTGGTGGCGGATGACCAGCAACCCACCCTCATCGACGACGATGAGACGCAGTTGCTGTCAGGGCAGCCAGTTGACATGCGCATTGTGCAGGAGGAGGAGGCGAGACAGGAGTTGGAAGAGGAGGTGGTGGACGACGAGGACACCGACCCCACCTGGACAAGGCAGATGTCAAGCTGGGAAAGTAGTGTGGATGTTGAGGCAGGTGCAGCACCAAAAAGGGTAGCTAGAGGCAGAGACATGTCCAGAGGCAGAGGTCAGCTGCTTTGCCGAAGCCAGGCCAGACCCGGAATGTCCGAAGATGTTCCCTTTTGTACCCAGCCCAGAAAAACTCCCCCATCGAGGGCACGTTTCTTGAAGGTGTAGAGTTTTTTCAAGGAATGCGCCGAGGACAGATATAGTGTCGTCTACACAATTTGCCTCTCGAAATCGAGTAGGGGCCCTGAGAAGAGCAACCTGTCCACCACTTCAATGCACCGTCATTTGGAATCCAAGCAATGGAATCAGTGGCAGGCAGCAACGGCAGGACAAACGTCGCCCGCCGTTCATGCCACTGCCTCTGCTCACAGTGCTGGCGATGCACTCCAGAGGACGAGCCAGGACATCACTTCATCTGCCTCCGCCACTTTGTTGACTTCTCCCTCATCCTCCCCTGTTTCTGTCTTATCTCCTTCTCCTGCACCATCAAAGGCACCATCAGGCGCTTCTTTACAACAACCCACCATCTCTCAGACATTGGAGCGCCGGCAGAAATACACCGCTAACCACCCACCCACGCAAGCCTAGAACGCCAACATCGCTAAACTGCTGGCCCAGGAGAGGTTGGCGTTCCGGCTTGTTGAAACTCCCGCCTTCCCGGACCTGATGGCAACTGTGGCACCTCACTATGCCGTCCCTAGCCGTCTCAACTTCTCCCGGTGTGGCGTCCCCGCCTTGCACCAGCACGTGTCACTCAACATCAGGTGGGCCCTTAGTTCCGCGCTTTGCTGCAAGGTCCACTTGACCACCGACACTTGGACAAGCGCCTGTGGTCAGGGATGCTGCAGTGCTTATCTTTAATGACAGGCAGGGTGAATGTGGTGGAGTCTGTTCCCCGGGTGCAAACTGGGGTGGCCTATCTCCTCTCCCAGGCCAAAATTCATGGCAGGAGTAGACTGAAACCCTACGACGCTGCAACCTCCACCACAGCTACTAGCGGCAAACGCTAAAACACTGGTGTGGGGAGACGTCAGCAGGCGGTGCTGAAGCTCATCAGCTTGGGGGACAGACAGCACAGTGCCTCCGAGGTCAGGGATGCCATCCTGGCTGAGATGGCATTTTTTTTTCCCTGCTACACCTGGGGCCTGGCATTTTTACGCCTGTGATAATGGCTGGAACCTGGTAGCGGCTCTGGAGCTTGCCAGCCTCCAACACGTTCCATGTTTGGCCCACGTCTAACCTAGTGGTGCAAAGTTTTTTAAAAACATACCCAAATGTACCGAAGCTACTGTTGAAAATGCGGCGCTTGTGCGCCCACTTTTGCAAGTGCACAGGAGTCGCTGCTAGCCTAAAAACACTCTAGCAAGGCCTACATCTGTCCAAACACAGGCTGTTGTCCGTCATTCACACACGCTGAAACCCTACAATACCATATCTTGAGCAGGGTGTGTGAGCTGCACAGACCTTTGATGGAGTTCCATCTACAAAACCCAAGGGTTCCTCAAAGTCAGCAACCAAAGTTTCTGCACCATGAGTTTCCAGGGGTGGCAGAGTTATGGCTAGGGGAAGAGGCATGGATAGGGATGATGTCTAGGGGCAAAAGCAGTGTGGATGTGGAGGCAAGCTAAGCAGGAAAAACTGGGGGTACAAGCTAAGGCATGGACTGGGGTGATGTCTAGGGGCAAAAGCAGTGTGGATGTGGAGGCAAGCTAAGCAGGAAAAACTGGGGGTACAAGCTAAGGCATGGACTGGGGTGATGTCTAGGGGCAAAAGCAGTGTGGATGTGGAGGCAAGCAAAGCAGGGAAAATGGTGGCTAGAGGCAAAGGGATGTCCATAGGCAGCAAGGGCAAAGATGCAAAACTCTCCCGTTTCAAGAATTTTCCTGACTTGTTTCCCCACAAAACATTCCTGGGAGGAGGGCTGAAACACCACCCTCCTCCTCCTCCGCTGTTAGATTGACCCCAGCTACGAGCTGAAAACGCTGCAACACTGGTGTGGGGAGACGTCAGCAGGCTGGGCTGAAGCTCATCAGCTTGGGAGACGGACAGCACATTGCCTCTGAGGTCAGGGATGCCATCCTGGATGAGATGGCAATTTGTTTATCCCCGCTGCCCCTGGGCTCAGTGGGTGAGAGCAAGCGCAGGATAATCGTCGTTTGGCCTGGCGGCCACTGCCTCTTCCACTGTTGACAGGGCTGGCGCTGCAGTCCAGACCAGGAGCCAGGACACCTCCACATCTGCCTCTGACACTTTGGGAAGTTCACCCTTATCCTCACCTTTTCCTGCCATTTCTCCTTTTGCCCGCGCCATCATGCGCCTCTTCCCAGCAACTCCCCATCTCCCAAGCCTTTCATTTCATGCTAAAGTACAGCGCAACCCACCCACATGCCCAAGGCTTCAACGGCCTCATCTCAAGAAATCTGGCCCAGGAGATGTTGGAATCCCGGCTGGGGGACACTCTGCCCTTTTTGGGCAGAGTGTCTACTGCGCCACCGCACTGTGCCGTCCACACCAGCACTTTCCCCCAAACATGAGGCGGTCCCTAAATTCAGCGCTTAGCCCTAAAGTTCCATGTGACCAGTTACGAATGGACAAGTGCATGCGGACAGGGACGCTAACTTTCAATTTGGGCACAGTGGTTGAATGTAGTTGAGGCATGGACCGGGTCGCAAAATGTGGTGGCCTGACTTGTCTCCCCACACAACATTCCTGGGAGGAGGGCTGAAACACCACCCTCCTCCGCTGTTAAATTGACCCCAGCTACGAGCTGGAAACGCTGCAACACTGGTGTGGGGAGACGTCAGCGGGCCGTGCTGAAGCTCATCAGCTTGGGGGCCAGACAGCACACTGCCTACAAAGTGAGTCATGCCATCTTCGATGAGACGGCAATGTGGTTTTTGCCACTGCACCTGGGCCCAGGCATGTTGTCATGTGTGATAATGGCCGTAACCTGGGATTGGCTCTGTAGCTTGGCAGCCTGCAACATATTCCATGCCTGGGCCACGTTTTTAACTCATTGCTGCTAATCTTTTGAAAAAGGTACCCCAATGTTCCTGAGCTACTGGTGAAAGTGTGGTGCTTGTGCGGATAGTTTTTAAAGTGTATAGTTGCCGCTGCTAGCCTCTATGCACTCCTACAACGCCTGTACCTGCTGGAACAACGGCTGTTGTGCGACGTCTCCACACTGCTGGCACTAAACATATCATGTGTTGAGCAGAGTGTGTGAGCAGCACAGACCTTTGATGTAGTTCCAACTCCAAAACCCTCGGGTTCATCAAAGTCAACTCCCTCAGTTGCTCAACCATGAGTGGCCATGGGTGGCAGACTTATGTGAAATCCCATCCCATCCATTGCACTGGACACGAAACATTAGCATGCGCTCAGCACAACTTCGGATATGGCAGATGCGTTAAGCAGGGTGCAGGGTACAACACAGACCAGGCCCGAGCACCAGGAACAGGTGTTAGAAATACTGCAGCATCTGCCATTTCCTTCCAATTTTGGGGTTTTGGACCCGCCACCGACTTGTCTGGACCTAAGTGGGGATCATGAGACACAGTTGCCATCAAGGCAAGCTGTGGTCATGTGCGGTTTGCAGTAAGGGGGCAGTGCGCAATTGGAAGAGGAGTTGGTGGATGACGAGGCCACCGACCCCACATGGACAGGGGTGATGTCTAGGGGCTAAAGCAGTGTAGATGTAGAGGGAAGCTAAATCAACAAAAAACCTGGGTAGAAGCAAAGGCATAAACTGGGGTGATGTTTAGGGGTGAAAGCAGAGTAGATGTGGAGGGAAGCTAAGCAGCAAAAACAGTGGGTAGAAGCAAAGGCATGCAAAACTCTACCCTGTTGGAAGACTTATTCCTAGGTCTGGAACACGTTAATGGCCCCCCTGGACAAATTACTGCCACTCAGGGGCCTAGTGTCACCAGGAGGGACAAGTATAGGCGCATGTTGTGGGAATACCTGGCCGACACCAGCTCTGTCCTCTCCGATCCCTCTGTGCTCTACAGCCTAAACTTATTTTCTCATCTTTTTTTCTGAACTGCACATCTCTTGCCTGCTTCCTTTGGGATCTTAGAAATGGTGGTCCACTTCCACAGATGGTAACTTCAATAGACAGTGTAACGGGAGTAGCTGAGGGATCGCTGTCTTAACCACTTTTTGGCACAAAATTAACTTCCAAAGCCAAATATGGTGCAAGTATATGATGCAAGGACACCTACACACCTATCTCTGACACATTGGGGAGTTCACCCTCATGCGCCCTTTTGGCCTGCACCATCATGCGCCTCTTCCCAGCCACTCCACATTTCCCAAGCTTTTCATTGCAGGCAGAAGTACAATACAACCCACCCCCATGCCCAAGCCTGTAACAGCCTCATCGATAAACTGCTGGCCCTGGAGATGTTGGTGTTTGTTTATGCTTCTGGAGACCCAGGCCTTCCGTCAGCAGATGGCAGCTGGGGCACCTCCCTATGCTGGGCCTAGCCGTTACTACTTCTCTTGGTGTGCTGTCTCTGCCTTGCGCCTGCATGTGTCCCATAACATCAGTCGGGCCCAGAGCTCTGCGCTTTGCTGCAAGGTCCACTTGACCACCGACACATGGACAAGCGCCTGTGGTCAGGGATGCTGCAGTGCTTATCTTTAATGACAGGCAGGGTGAATGTGGTGGAGTCTGTTCCCCGGGTGCAAACTGGGGTGGCCTATCTCCTCTCCCAGGCCAAAATTCATGGCAGGAGTAGACTGAAACCCTACGAAGCTGCAACCTCCACCCCAGCTACTAGCGGAAAACACTGTAACACTGGCATGGGGAGATGTCAGCAGGCCGTGCTGAAACTGATCAGCTTGGGGGACAGACAGCACAGTGCCTCCGAGGTCAGGGATGCCATCCTGGCTGAGATGGCATTTTTTTTTCCCTGCTACACCTGGGGCCTGGCATTTTTGCGCCTGTGATAATGGCTGGAACCTGGTAGCAGATCTGGAGCTTGCCAGACTCAAACACGGTCCACGCATGGCCCACGTTTTCCAACTTGTTGGTGCCATGTTTCTTTGAAACCTACACCATTGTGCCTGATATACAGGTCAAAGTGGGGCCATTTTCGTAAGTGAGAACTAGCCTCTGCTAGGCAGAAAACATTCAGAGCACACTCCTCTCATCTTCGCACCGTTGGCTGGCGGAGGAAGACGAGGGGGTTGGAGTGGCATCTGATGTCCCTATCCCACACGAGGCTAGAGGGTGCACTTCAGTGCATCCCATTGCTTCACCACAAATGGTGTGAAGGGGAGTGGAAAATGGAGGAAATGGAGAGTGACCCTTACAGTTGGGGCCAGCAAAGGCATGCCAAGTAACACACTGGCACACATGGCTGACTTCATCTTGGGTTGCTTTTCAACACATATTTCACATCATGAAGAACAAATAATACTGGATTTTTTCAAGCCTCGAACCCCGGTCTAGGTCTAATGTCTGTTCCTTTCTTATATTAGGGGAGAGGGAAAAAAAATTACTTCAGTGATACGTTTAGCGTACATAGACTGACTATTAATGTGTATCCCACTTAGTGTTGTTAGGGTTACACACCGTCACAACCTGGCTAAAGCTTCTATAGCTGTTAATAAAGTCAACATAACTTTACGGTATCCAAAAAGACAGCTGGTACCGACAGAGAGCAAGACAAATGTCACCCAAAGCTGTGAGCTCTGAACACCCACAGTGACTTTGGCGTCATCATCATTATAAGGGAGCGGGTGGTAATAAATAACTTGGCAGTGCCTAAAACCCAAAAAGCTTATACAACTATATTTACATTAAGATACACAAATGAAACTTTTCAGTAGCATGTCATGAGACAAGCTGATAAGCTCTTCCTTTGTGCAGTGCTATTTGAAAGTTAAACGCTGCCTTTATTTTAATTCTGGAGAAGGTGCAGACATTAGATTTAGAACATGTTGTCTTCATTGTCCAAATCCTCTATATAGGTAACGTGTTTTTCGGGCCGAGCTGGTGCAGCACTGACAACCTGGGTGAATATGGCAAGAGCCTGAGATGTAGGGTGAATGAATCCCCAAATTATTTGTGGAATTCCCAGTGAGACAATGGCACTGTATACCAGTAGCAAAAATTGTGGGTGCACGTAACCCCCATATATTCTTTGAATTCCCAGTCAGACAATGGCACTGTATACCAGTATTAAAAATTGTGGGTGCACATAACCCCCATATATTCTTTGAATTCCCAGTCAGACAATGGAACTGTATAGCAGTAGCAAAAATTGTGGGTGCACGTAACCCCCATATATTCTTTGAATTCCCAGTCAGACAATGGCACTGTATACCAGTATTAAAAATTGTGGGTGCACATAACCCCCATATATTCTTTGAATTCCCAGTCAGACAATGGCACTGTATACCAGTATTAAAAATTGTGGGTGCACATAACCCCCATATATTCTTTGAATTCCAAGTCAGACAATGGCACTGTATACCAGTATTAAAAATTGTGGGTGCACATAACCCCCATATATTCTTTGAATTCCCAGTCAGACAATGGCACTATATACCAGTAGCAAAAATTGTGGGTGCACGTAACCCCCATATATTCTTTGAATTCCCAGTCAGACAATGGCACTGTATACCAGTATTAAAAATTGTGGGTGCACATAACCCCCATATATTCTTTGAATTCCCAGTCAGACAATGGAACTGTATAGCAGTAGCAAAAATTGTGGGTGCACGTAACCCCCATATATTCTTTGAATTCCCAGTCAGACAATGGCACTGTATACCAGTATTAAAAATTGTGGGTGCACATAACCCCCATATATTCTTTGAATTCCCAGTCAGACAATGGCACTGTATACCAGTATTAAAAATTGTGGGTGCACATAACCCCCATATATTCTTTGAATTCCAAGTCAGACAATGGCACTGTATACCAGTATTAAAAATTGTGGGTGCACATAACCCCCATATATTCTTTGAATTCCCAGTCAGACAATGGCACTATATACCAGTAGTAAAAATTGTGGGTGCATATAACCCCCATATATTCTTTGAATTCCCAGTCAGACAATGGCACTGTATACCAGTATTAAAAATTGTGGGTGCACATAACCCCCATATATTCTTTGAATTCCCAGTGAGACAATGGAACTGTATAGCAGTAGCAAAAATTGTGGGTGCACGTAACCCCCATATATTCTTTGAATTCCCAGTCAGACAATGGCACTGTATACCAGTAGTAAAAATTGTGGGTGCACATAACCCCCATATATTCTTTGAATTCCCAGTCAGACAATGGCACTGTATACCAGTAGTAAAAATTGTGGGTGCACATAACCCCCATATATTCTTTGAATTCCCAGTCAGACAATGGCACTATATACCAGTAGTAAAAATTGTGGGTGCACATAACCCCCATATATTCCTTGAATTCCCAGTCAGACAATGGCACTATATACCAGTATTAAAAATTGTGGGTGCACATAACCCCAATATATTCTTTGAATTCCCAGTCAGACACTGGCACTATATGGCAGTAGCAAGAAATGAGGGTATTTGTATTCCCAATATATTCTTTGAATTCCCAGTCAGACAATGGCACTGTATACCAGTATTAAAAATTGTGGGTGCACATAACCCCCATATATTCTTTGAATTCCCAGTTAGACAATGGAACTGTATAGCAGTAGCAAAAATTGTGGGTGCACGTAACCCCCATATATTCTTTGAATTCCCAGTCAGACAATGGCACTGTATACCAGTATTAAAAATTGTGGGTGCACATAACCCCCATATATTCTTTGAATTCCCAGTCAGACAATGGAACTGTATAGCAGTAGCAAAAATTGTGGGTGCACGTAACCCCCATATATTCTTTGAATTCCCAGTCAGACAATGGCACTGTATACCAGTATTAAAAATTGTGGGTGCACATAACCCCCATATATTCTTTGAATTCCCAGTGAGACAATGGAACTGTATAGCAGTAGCAAAAATTGTGGGTGCACGTAACCCCCATATATTCTTTGAATTCCCAGTCAGACAATGGCACTGTATACCAGTAGTAAAAATTGTGGGTGCACATAACCCCCATATATTCTTTGAATTCCCAGTCAGACAATGGCACTGTATACCAGTATTAAAAATTGTGGGTGCACATAACCCCCATATATTCTTTGAATTCCCAGTCAGACAATGGCACTATATACCAGTAGTAAAAATTGTGGGTGCACATAACCCCCATATATTCTTTGAATTCCCAGTCAGACAATGGCACTGTATACCAGTATTAAAAATTGTGGGTGCACATAACCCCCATATATTCTTTGAATTCCCAGTCAGACAATGGCACTATATACCAGTAGTAAAAATTGTGGGTGCACATAACCCCCATATATTCTTTGAATTCCCAGTCAGACAATGGCACTGTATACCAGTATTAAAAATTGTGGGTGCACATAACCCCCATATATTCTTTGAATTCCCAGTGAGACAATGGAACTGTATAGCAGTAGCAAAAATTGTGGGTGCACGTAACCCCCATATATTCTTTGAATTCCCAGTCAGACAATGGCACTGTATACCAGTAGTAAAAATTGTGGGTGCACATAACCCCCATATATTCTTTGAATTCCCAGTCAGACAATGGCACTGTATACCAGTAGTAAAAATTGTGGGTGCACATAACCCCCATATATTCTTTGAATTCCCAGTCAGACAATGGCACTATATACCAGTAGTAAAAATTGTGGGTGCACATAACCCCCATATATTCTTTGAATTCCCAGTCAGACAATGGCACTATATACCAGTATTAAAAATTGTGGGTGCACATAACCCCAATATATTCTTTGAATTCCCAGTCAGACACTGGCACTATATGGCAGTAGCAAGAAATGAGGGTATTTGTATTCCCAATATATTCTTTGAATTCCCAGTCAGACAATGGCACTGTATACCAGTATTAAAAATTGTGGGTGCACATAACCCCCATATATTCTTTGAATTCCCAGTCAGACAATGGAACTGTATAGCAGTAGCAAAAATTGTGGGTGCACGTAACCCCCATATATTCTTTGAATTCCCAGTCAGACAATGGCACTGTATACCAGTATTAAAAATTGTGGGTGCACATAACCCCCATATATTCTTTGAATTCCCAGTCAGACAATGGAACTGTATAGCAGTAGCAAAAATTGTGGGTGCACGTAACCCCCATATATTCTTTGAATTCCCAGTCAGACAATGGCACTGTATACCAGTATTAAAAATTGTGGGTGCACATAACCCCCATATATTCTTTGAATTCCCAGTCAGACAATGGCACTGTATACCAGTATTAAAAATTGTGGGTGCACATAACCCCCATATATTCTTTGAATTCCCAGTCAGACAATGGCACTGTATACCAGTATTAAAAATTGTGGGTGCACATAACCCCCATATATTCTTTGAATTCCCAGTCAGACAATGGCACTATATACCAGTAGTAAAAATTGTGGGTGCACATAACCCCCATATATTCTTTGAATTCCCAGTCAGACAATGGCACTGTATACCAGTATTAAAAATTGTGGGTGCACATAACCCCCATATATTCTTTGAATTCCCAGTGAGACAATGGAACTGTATAGCAGTAGCAAAAATTGTGGGTGCACGTAACCCCCATATATTCTTTGAATTCCCAGTCAGACAATGGCACTGTATACCAGTAGTAAAAATTGTGGGCGCACATAACCCCCATATATTCTTTGAATTCCCAGTCAGACAATGGCACTGTATACCAGTAGTAAAAATTGTGGGTGCACATAACCCCCATATATTCTTTGAATTCCCAGTCAGACAATGGCACTATATACCAGTAGTAAAAATTGTGGGTGCACATAACCCCCATATATTCTTTGAATTCCCAGTCAGACAATGGCACTATATACCAGTATTAAAAATTGTGGGTGCACATAACCCCAATATATTCTTTGAATTCCCAGTCAGACACTGGCACTATATGGCAGTAGCAAGAAATGAGGGTATTTGTATTCCCAATATATTCTTTGAATTCCCAGTCAGACAATGGCACTGTATACCAGTATTAAAAATTGTGGGTGCACATAACCCCCATATATTCTTTGAATTCCCAGTCAGACAATGGAACTGTATAGCAGTAGCAAAAATTGTGGGTGCACGTAACCCCCATATATTCTTTGAATTCCCAGTCAGACAATGGCACTGTATACCAGTATTAAAAATTGTGGGTGCACATAACCCCCATATATTCTTTGAATTCCCAGTCAGACAATGGAACTGTATAGCAGTAGCAAAAATTGTGGGTGCACGTAACCCCCATATATTCTTTGAATTCCCAGTCAGACAATGGCACTATATACCAGTATTAAAAATTGTGGGTGCACATAACCCCCATATATTCTTTGAATTCCCAGTCAGACAATGGAACTGTATACCAGTATTAAAAATTGTGGGTGCACATAACCCCCATATATTCTTTGAATTCCCAGTCAGACAATGGCACTGTATACCAGTATTAAAAATTGTGGGTGCACATAACCCCCATATATTCTTTGAATTCCCAGTCAGACAATGGCACTATATACCAGTAGTAAAAATTGTGGGTGCACATAACCCCCATATATTCTTTGAATTCCCAGTCAGACAATGGCACTGTATACCAGTATTAAAAATTGTGGGTGCACATAACCCCCATATATTCTTTGAATTCCCAGTCAGACAATGGAACTGTATAGCAGTAGCAAAAATTGTGGGTGCACGTAACCCCCATATATTCTTTGAATTCCCAGTCAGACAATGGCACTGTATACCAGTAGTAAAAATTGTGGGTGCACATAACCCCAATATATTCTTTGAATTCCCAGTCAGACAATGGCACTGTATACCAGTATTAAAAATTGTGGGTGCACATAACCCCCATATATTCTTTGAATTCCCAGTCAGACAATGGCACTATATACCAGTATTAAAAATTGTGGGTGCACATAACCCCCATATATTCTTTGAATTCCCAGTCAGACAATGGCACTGTATACCAATAGTAAAAATTGTGGGTGCACATAACCCCCATATATTCTTTGAATTCCCAGTCAGACAATGGCACTATATACCAGTATTAAAAATTGTGGGTGCACATAACCCCCATATATTCTTTGAATTCCCAGTCAGACAATGGCACTGTATACCAGTATTAAAAATTGTGGGTGCACATAACCCCCATATATTCTTTGAATTCCCAGTCAGACAATGGAACTGTATAGCAGTAGCAAAAATTGTGGGTGCACGTAACCCCCATATATTCTTTGAATTCCCAGTCAGACAATGGCACTGTATACCAGTAGTAAAAATTGTGGGTGCACATAACCCCCATATATTCTTTGAATTCCCAGTCAGACAATGGCACTGTATACCAGTATTAAAAATTGTGGGTGCACATAACCCCCATATATTCTTTGAATTCCCAGTCAGACAATGGCACTATATACCAGTAGTAAAAATTGTGGGTGCACATAACCCCCATATATTCTTTGAATTCCCAGTCAGACAATGGCACTGTATACCAGTATTAAAAATTGTGGGTGCACATAACCCCCATATATTCTTTGAATTCCCAGTGAGACAATGGAACTGTATAGCAGTAGCAAAAATTGTGGGTGCACGTAACCCCCATATATTCTTTGAATTCCCAGTCAGACAATGGCACTGTATACCAGTAGTAAAAATTGTGGGTGCACATAACCCCCATATATTCTTTGAATTCCCAGTGAGACAATGGAACTGTATAGCAGTAGCAAAAATTGTGGGTGCACGTAACCCCCATATATTCTTTGAATTCCCAGTCAGACAATGGCACTGTATACCAGTAGTAAAAATTGTGGGTGCACATAACCCCCATATATTCTTTGAATTCCCAGTCAGACAATGGCACTGTATACCAGTAGTAAAAATTGTGGGTGCACATAACCCCCATATATTCTTTGAATTCCCAGTCAGACAATGGCACTATATACCAGTAGTAAAAATTGTGGGTGCACATAACCCCCATATATTCTTTGAATTCCCAGTCAGACAATGGCACTATATACCAGTATTAAAAATTGTGGGTGCACATAACCCCCATATATTCTTTGAATTCCCAGTCAGACACTGGCACTATATGGCAGTAGCAAGAAATGAGGGTATTTGTATTCCCAATATATTCTTTGAATTCCCAGTCAGACAATGGCACTGTATACCAGTATTAAAAATTGTGGGTGCACATAACCCCCATATATTCTTTGAATTCCCAGTCAGACAATGGAACTGTATAGCAGTAGCAAAAATTGTGGGTGCACGTAACCCCCATATATTCTTTGAATTCCCAGTCAGACAATGGCACTGTATACCAGTAGTAAAAATTGTGGGTGCACATAACCCCCATATATTCTTTGAATTCCCAGTCAGACAATGGCACTGTATACCAGTATTAAAAATTGTGGGTGCACATAACCCCCATATATTCTTTGAATTCCCAGTCAGACAATGGCACTATATACCAGTAGTAAAAATTGTGGGTGCACATAACCCCCATATATTCTTTGAATTCCCAGTCAGACAATGGCACTGTATACCAGTATTAAAAATTGTGGGTGCACATAACCCCCATATATTCTTTGAATTCCCAGTCAGACAATGGAACTGTATAGCAGTAGCAAAAATTGTGGGTGCACGTAACCCCCATATATTCTTTGAATTCCCAGTCAGACAATGGCACTGTATACCAGTATTAAAAATTGTGGGTGCACATAACCCCCATATATTCTTTGAATTCCCAGTCAGACAATGGCACTGTATACCAGTATTAAAAATTGTGGGTGCACATAACCCCCATATATTCTTTGAATTCCCAGTCAGACAATGGCACTATATACCAGTAGCAAAAATTGTGGGTGTATATAGCCCCAATTCTATTGCTAGGGGACTTGCAGGGTATTTCTGAGGTGAAGGTGGGGGGGCACACCGTTGGAACGGGGATTTGGGGTGTATATATGGGGTATACGGGAATACACTGTCAGTGTGTTCCATTCAGGATCCTGGGAAAGCTGGGTTGCGGCGATGGAGCCCGTCAGTGCCACATTACACTGACAAGCTTCTCCCTGGAATTGAAGTTATATGTAAGCCCAATATATTCTTTGAATTCCCAGTGAGACAATGGCACTATATGGCAGTAGCAAAAATAGTGGGTGTATATAGCCCCAATCCTATTGCTAGGGGACTTGCAGGGTATTTCTGGGGTGAAGGTGGGGGGGCACACCGTTGGAACGGGTATCGGGGGTATATATCGGGTATACGGGAATACACTGACAGTGTATTCCATTCAGGATCCTGGGAAAGCTGGGTTGCGGCGATTGAGCCCGTCAGTGCCACGTTACACTGACAAGCTTCTCCCTGGAATTTAGCTCTTATAAGAGCTGTTGGTTGTCTTCTCCTTCCTATCTAGCCTGTCCCTGCCTACCCAGAATCTAACCCCTAGCTAACTGGACGGAAACCTCCGTCCCCGGTGAATTGCAAGCTCAGAATGACGCGAAGCTGGGCGGCGCTGTTCTTTTAAATTAGAGGTCACATGTTTTCGGCAGCCAATGGGTTTTGCCTACTTTTCTCAACGTCACCGGTGTCGTAGTTCCTGTCCCACCTACCCTGCGCTGTTATTGGAGCAAAAAAGGCGCCAGGGAAGGTGGGAGGGGAATCGAGTAATGGCGCACTTTACCACGCGGTGTTCGATTCGATTCGAACATGCCGAACAGCCTAATATCCGATCGAACATGAGTTCGATAGAACACTGTTCGCTCATCTCTAGAATCAAGCAATAGCTGGCTGTTTCCGTAGTAATGTCACCTGAGTAATTTTGACTCAGTCGTAAAAGCATGAAGGGAGTGCCCCTTTAAAGTCTGTTGGTTTAAAATATTTAAATTAATATGTTTTGTAGATTTCTTTTGTTGGGAACCTTATGCATAGTGCAAAGCAGGTGATCCATTTTTTAAAATTATTTATTGTATAAGACATTTACTAGACACTTAAGAACATGGTGGCTTCTCACATATACATGTTTATCTTCCTGTTTTCCAATAGCTGTAACTTTTTCAATTTTCCATTGGTATAGTCCTATGAAGGCTTGTTTTTGTAAAACCAAGTTGTGCATATTTCAATTATCCATCTAATGTATTGTGAAAAATGATTTGAGGGATAGAATAAGAAAACAGCAAACCACGTTTATTGAGTTTTGTCTTTAGGTGTGCACTAAAAATGATGTGGTAACTAGAAATGGGAGAACCTCCGAAGATTTGTTTTATCTCCGGTTCGAATCCTCTGGTATGTCTCAGATAGAACTGGAAGTGAATTTATTATACTTTAGGGTCTCTTCAGAGGTACAGGGAAGGTGTAAAAAAAATTATACTCACCTTCTCTTACCTCTTTTGGGCCATGACACTCCTACTAGCCAATGGGGACATCTTTCCCAACCCTGGCTCAACTTCTATTAGTAATTTCACTTCTTCCAGCACACATAGAAGTCCCACTAACCTCATTATTCCCTCTCCTTCTCCTGTACCCTTGAGCTGTTTCCTGGACACTCACTCAGTAGGCAACAAACTCGAGTATATTATTGACTTGTTCCTAAAAAAACTCTTAACCTGCAAGCCTTCATTAACACCTGGATTCTGCAGAATACTACTAGCAGTAATGGCCTTCTAGGTCTTAGAGCAGGTAGGGTGGAGTGGTAGGCATATGTTTGTTGACACAGTGTGCTTTTCATGTTATTCCCCCAGTACCCTCACTCACTTTCCCCTCATTTGAGGTCCATGCCTTCAGACTTTTCTGCCAACTTTCCCTCTCTTTCACAACTTTCCTCTTCTTCCACGCACACTTTTGTTTTGTTTTCTTGTTATTGGTAGGTGTTTCTTTGACACAAACTTTTTCAGGGTATTGCATTAGCATGGGGTCACATCTATTGTGGATGTAATATGTTTGTACTCCTTGCATATTTATCATGATTTTACATTTAGTGTCTCACACACAAAGAAATTAATAACATTGACCTGGTGTTAGGGAATTGCTTAGATGACAATTCCCCAGTAGCTGCTGGAGAACCCTGGAGGAAGGGGCACAAGAGACAGTGAGCCCTAAGCTGAAGCCCCCCACTGTCCCTTCCTCTTGCCCTATCTTATGTAATAGGTGGCAACTTGGAGACGATCCCTTCCTATATATGTGACACCCAAAACGCAAACAAGACAAACAACAACAAAAAGAGATCAGCTAGCCAGGGTTCGGTAACTGTCGAGCAAAGCAGTGCCGAATCGAAGCCCAAAAGAATAGGAAAAGCCAAGGTCAGGATTAAGAATACAAGAAAAATAACAGCAAGAGAAATCCAGCAAGCAAGAGGCAATAAAAGGCACCAGTGTAAATGCGAGCCAAGACTAAATAGGGGAGGATGAACCCGCCCTGGACCTGACAGGAAGGCAGACTGTCAATCACAGGGCAAGACCAAATTTAACTACTTCATGGACAGAGGCAGACAAGGACAGAAGATGGGTGTGTTGCAAATTCAATTACAGAACTAGAGTCGTGTTCACACAGTGCAACCAAAAACTCTAAGCAAGGAATCAAACTGCACACGCCTCCTGCACCGCCGCATGTGAGCAGAGGGTGGCGCAGTGACCTGAACAGCAGAGATGTTACAACTGGTCTTCCTCAACTCCTTTTAGTTTCTAAATTTACTAACTTTTCTCTCCCACTTTCTGACCATAGCCTTCTGGTTTTTTTTACAGAACACACTAGTCCATTATACATATAGGGATCTGAGTGACATTAACACCCAACACCTCTAAGACAAGCTACAGTTATCACTGTCCCAACCTGATCACCAGTTATTATAATGAAACTCTTAAAAATGTACAAGACATGATTGCTCCCCCATCCCCCTTTTCAACACACCACGTGTACACACCATGGATTTCTTCTACTTAAAGTTTAGGCTCAGAACATATAGTTCCGCTCTCTACCTCACCAAAAAATGCTACATAACCACTCTCATCTCCTCTCTCTCCAGTAATCCTAAGCGACTGTTTGAAATTTTGAACCCCTTACTCATTCCCAAGGTGCAGGCGCCTGTAACAGACCTCTATGCTGAGGCCTAGCAACTTATTTCAATGAAAAAATTGATAAGATATGTCAGGAGATCATTGCCCAATCTGCTCACCTATCACACTTCATCCTGTTTATTCCCATCTTTTGATCCAATTACAGAAGTGGTCTCACAATTCCTTTCTTTTTTCACCCTATTACTACTCTACCCCTTACATTCATGCTTCCAAAATCTACTGAATCAGCCCTTACAAAAGTCTCCAGTGTTTTCCTGACAGCTAAATCTAAAGGCAACTATTTTCTTCCTATTCATCTGGATCATTCTGCAGCATTTCATAACATCGAGCACAAACTCCTCCTTGGTATGCTCAGCTCTGTCAGCCTCATGGACACTGCTCTCTCTTGGTTCTCCTATCTCTCAGACCATAATTTTAATGTATCATTTCTGGGTTCTATCATTTCCCCTCTTCCCCTTGAAGTTGTAGTTCCCCCATGCCTTCCCTCTGTCTCAAACTGAATCTTTCAAAGACAGAATTACTGCTGTTTTCAATTCCTTTACCCCATATTCAATCACTGGCATGCTCATGTCACCTGCACCTCAAAAACATCTCCAGAATCCATAGATTTTAAGCTTAGATCCCACTGTACCAAATGCTTACTTGTATTGTACTTGTTTTGTGCATTTTGTATATTGCATGTAAGCACTTCCCTACATTTCCTCCTTCATCTCTGTCTACCATCCAATCCATGGTCTCAATTCAGCCAATAACCTAAGGCTAACATTCTCTATTAGCAAAACCTCCCACTAACTTATCCAAGATTTCTCTCGATTTGCACCACTTCACTGGACTACACTACCCCAGACAATTAGATTAACTCCCAACTTCTACAGCTTCAAGTGCATCCCCCTCTTCTACCAAAGGATATGAGGCCTTTATCTCAGTGTATCTCTGTAAACCTAGACATCTGCTCATAAAAGGACACTGGCTGGTGACTGACTTATAAAGTTTTATCTAAATGTATAATGTTTATATGTATTAAATATATTTTATGGTCTATCTATCTATCTATCTATAAAAAATGGTTGGTCCACTGTATAAGCACTTTGACCTTTTTTTTTTTTTTTTTTTTTTTTAATGTAGATTGTGAGCCCCATATAGAGCTCACAACGTACATTTTTCCCTATCAGTATGTCTTTGTAGAAGGGGAGGAAATCCAGGCAAACACAGGGAGAATATACAAACTCCTTGCAGATGTTGCTCCTGGCAGGATTTGAACCCAGGGCCCCAGTGCTGCAAGGCAGCAGTGCTAACCACGGAGCCACAGTGTTGTCCCCTAGCACTTTGACCTCTTGTGCCACCTCCACCTACCTCGTAAGGCTCTTGTGAACAGGGCCTTACTTCTGTTGTGTGAACCCTCTGATTAAAGAGCTGCAGACTATCTTGGTGCTATTGAAATCAAATGTAGTAATATTATTAATATTATATCTGTTTGGGGTGCGAGTGACAGACTCCCACAGATCACATACTCACATACATCAGTATGACAACTCATTTTGGGGCTGGAAACTCCTTTTAATTGTTAAACTTTTACTTAAATAATATTAGGGTCAGGGACTAAGAAAACTCCTTAAGGAGAGTGCACCTTTGCAGGTGTATGGAGACTTACAAGCGACTTTCGCTCCACTGGGGGATTCTGGGGAATATGCAAATCCTGTAAAACAGATTTGCATATTCCCCTAAATAATATTTATCAGCCAGTTATTTCAACTAGGATTATAGGTAAGCAAATGTAAAAATTGGATCTTTCTGGGCTACATCCTCTTAATTCTCCTGTATAGAAACCTGTTAATAACTTGTCATGTTCGTTAGAACCTTAAAACTCATCTTACCTATTGGCAAAGAGTTAATGAGAAAGAGAAGCAACAAGTCCTCCTTGGAGACTTACATGTGTAAGATAGTTTTTCATACTTCTTCATACTGTGGGGCTACCCATTATAATGCTTTGTGTGGCTACAGCTATTTTTTGTGATTAAGAAGCCCATGCAGTTAAACAAATATCCTCGGGCATAGCTGATTCATCATTAAATCTAACGACGTCGTCCCATGTGGTGAGGTTTGCTTCAGTTATGTAGAATATTATATTACCGGATTCCAATACACTCTAATTTCCCTTGTTATTTGCTATATTTTGAAATATTAATTGTTTTCTTATAAGAGCAACCCCCTCTGGCGTAGAATTGTGTGAGATTTTTTTTAATTTTTTAAATAATACATTTTCGAGAAGAACCACATCAGGATTACGCAGCAGCAATGATTTAACAAAGATATTGTAGAGTGTCTCTATAGCATATTTTTTCATTAAATAATAGTGAATGTAAATTTACTTGATTAAGTATATTATTAATGAAAAATATGTCTTTCTACACTTATCTGTTGCCTAATTGCCTTTTTACCTGGCTCTTGCAGTGTTTATAAAGGTGATATACATGTCAAAAGTGGAGAGAAAGAGGGAGATTTTTAAGGCAAAGTTCACACTACTGTTGAATTTCGTTATTAAGGTGTCCGTTAAAAAACAAAGGAAAAAAAAACAAAACGGAAACACATATCATAACAGACATTGATGGACACTAACTGTTGTTAATGTGTCCGTTTTATTTTTTAACTGATCCATTTAATGGATCAATGAAAAAAAACCAAAAAAAAAACCGGACACACTAGCATCAGTTAGTGCCCATTTTTTTTATACTGTCATTTTTTGTTTTGATTTGTTTCTGCTTTCCGAGCATGCACAGAAAAAAACCGACACAAAATGACGGACAGTAACTGATGGCTATCAGTTACTGTCCATTATAAGGGCTTGTTCAAACGGGGCAAGAGGGGGCGAATTTTGGCGCTGAATCCACGTCATAATCCGCCGCCTCACAATAGAGGTCTATGTAGACCACTAACTTACTTTTTTCTGTGAGCGAGCTGCCCTTTCTTCAGGCGTATTCCACAGCTGATTCAGTCCCGACGTCCGCCTTGCGGCAGCACCCTCTGGACTAGGCCCGTTCATTTGGGCCTACTCCGGAGAAGGAAGCCGCGACTGTCGTAAGCCACGACAGTCATGGCAGGCGCATTTTGGCCCTATTCTGACGCAGCTTCCCGCATCAGAATCAGAACCAAAATATGCCATACCGCGCACCATGTGAACTAGCCCTAAGTCTGTTACCCATAGGCTTCAATGTTAAAAAATAACGGACACTTGCCGTCCGTCAAGAATCTGTTTTTTCAAACAGACACAAAAGTCCTGTAGTATTTTTTTGTCCGCTGGAAAGCAACAGGCTTCTGATGGATTGGGTGTATACGGACACCAACGGACACAAGATGAAATCCTATTGAAATTAATGGAAAATGTAATGGATTACTGATGGTTCAGCTAGTGTGCGTTGCTAAAATCTTGTAAAGAACGATAGCTACGGACACTGCTGACAATCACCAACAGTAGTGTGAACACCTCCTAAGCGGGTTGTTGAGCTGATCCATCTGCAACACTGAATCACGTTCCCTGAAAATATGTCTTAACTAATGTGTCTTTCCTTATCTGCCATTTTAGCTGAACATGTGCAGGTATGTGTCTCACACATATATAAGCACAATATGATTTTGTGGTAAACTATCAGGTACAGGGGATAACTTCCCCAGATGGGAAAACTCATTAAATTCTGGACACATCCTTAAATTACATTCAAGTTTTGCTTTCTCTAAGGTGAACTTGGCAATGACATATCATCTTGTGATATTTACATACCAATGTGTGTGATATTTACTGTTTCCTTGTAGGTACTCTATCCTCAAGGGCCCAATTAAATATGACTGAATGTGCCATTGTTTTTAGGGCAAGTTTCTCCCAAAAATCAGATTCCCCTTGATTTTGCCTCCCATCAATGGGTGGAGCGCTCACAGCAAGACACTGAAAAAATAATCGTCCTACTTGGTTTGTCCATGGCACAAGACACTGATGAGGCCCAATTCTCTGTGACTAATCTGCTGCAGGGAGACAGGGTCTAGGAAATGAAGAGAAATCCGAGGTAGATGTTCACCTTATATCCCTCTTCATTCTCCTACATGTGAAAAGGGCCTAACACTGCAAGTGTTTGCATTTTTTTGCATTACAAATGTTATACAATGTTCATATCAGAAATGTTAACCATTACATTGTATACCCACCTATGTAGCCGCCAAGCCTTGTGTCCAATTGTAATTATAACAGATAAGCCCTTTGCAGCCTTGTCACTTCATCTGCCAAGTCTTGTACCCAATTGTGACTGTAACTTTCAAGCATTGCAAATCTATTTCCATTGCAAACAAGCCCCATTGGAGAAAGTAAAGTGAGGAGTCAAGAAAAGGTAGGAAAATGGTGCTCTTCCAAGAACACTTTTCATGCCACTGTCTGGGTAGGAAAGTGGCTAATGTCCAAGTTGCTGAACACAATTGAATTGATATAGTTAAGATCCTGCTTAAAGGGTATAGAGAAGGGAAGTATGGATTCTCTAGCTACATGCACCTACAAAATCATATGTTAGGTATCCCATAATACTGATAGTGGCATCAAATGGTTATAGGTGTTTAAAGGAATGATATTATTTGAAAATCACGTTTTTAGATATTGCCATGATGGAATAGCCTTTATAAAGGCTACTCATCCCTTTCTTCCTCTTGTGCTCCCTGCTATTTCTGTGAAAAAAGTTTACTTTCATATGCAAATTATGCTCAGGGAGCACAGGCGTTCACCCTGTGCTCCAAGCACACCAGCGTCATTGCCGCTCACCGTGCCTTGATGCGTGTTCACTCCCTCTGCATCTTCTCTGCTTAGCATCTAACACTATTCTGTTTGGAATTGAAATCCTGAAGATGCACAGTTGGCTCTGCTTTGTGGTGGTCTCTTGTGTAGTCCTATGGAGTACTGAGCTACTGAGACCACCGCAAAATGGCCAACGGAGCATGCGCAGTCAGTTATGCCACATCGGGTTTAAGCAGAGCTGTCTGCACATGTTTGGGATTTCAATTCCAAACAGAACAGCATCAGATATTAGGCAGAGGAGAAGATGCAGAGGGGAGTGAACATGCAACAAGGGGTGGTGAGCAGTGATGACGCTGGTGTGCTTGGAGCACAGGGGAGCGCTCCTTGTGCTCTCTGAACATATTTTTCATATGAAAGTAAACTGCTTTTCATATAAATGGTGGCGAGTACAAGAGGAGGAAAGGTATGAGTAAAACAGCCTTTATTCCAACATGGCATTACTTAAAAACATGACTCGCAAATGATAGAATCCTTTTAAGAACCTAAAATAGATACAATCTAATTGAAAATTAAAACTATTTAAAACAAAATCAAAGATTTGGCTTCTTGAAGAAGAGCATCTATGGGAAAACAATGTAGGTACAGTACACGTGTTAGAGGGAAATCAGATGGCAAGCAGGGGTCTTATAGACACTGCTAGGACATATTATGCATATGGTCTTTAAACATAAAGGTAAGGTACTGTAAGTGCCATGAAAGTGTGGCTTATGAAGTTTGCCAAAATAAAATGTCATATTTTTTTTTTTTTTACATTCTGTTAATCTGATAAAGAGGCTTGACCATAAAATGTGTTATTGTCTTAAATGAATTCACAATAAGAATTCCATTGCCTGGAGTTGGCAGCATGTGTGCCTGGCATTGTTCTCTTCATACTTGCTGTAATTCCTCCGCATACCCCGTTATGAATAAAGGCTGTCAAATATCAATGTTTTCTTTCTAAAAATGTAAGACAAGCATTAATGTGATTTTTGGATAACAGTGGGTTTTGCCTTGCAGCCCTGTTACGAATCCTATTTTTTGCTTATTATATCTTATTGCCATGGATACAGTAGATGAGGCTACAAATGCTTAGGATTTTCTGGGGGGTCTTTTACTTCAGCCTTTCTTTAGAAAACTTTATTACTGAAACATTGCCACCATTTGTAAATTATGGCTCTCAATTTGGTTTGATGGAGTCGAACCATAGAAAATGTATTTATATCCTTTTATAGACACTAACAATGTCATGGCTTACTGATATTGTAGCCACTTTTCTTGTAAGATAGCTACATGCATCCATGCTCCGGTCATTATACAGAGAATGGAGCCATGTCCTTCCAGCCTATCCTCTGTGTATATCCTTCTGCCACCGGCTACTGTGAACTGCTTCAGTCATTACACAGAGAATGGAGCCATGTCCTTCCAGCCTATCCTCTGTGTATATCCTTGTGCCACCGGCTACTGTGAACTGTGTCGGTCATTACACAGAGAATGGAGCCATTTCCTTCCAGCCTATCCTCTGTGTATGTCCTTGTGCCACCGACTACTGTGAACTGCTTCGGTCATTACACAGAGAATGGAGCCATGTCCTTCCAGCCTATCCTCTGTGTATATCCTTGTGCCACCGGCTACTGTGAACTGTGTCAGTCATTACACAGAGAATGGAGCCATTTCCTTCCAGCCTATCCTCTGTGTATGTCCTTGTGCCACCGGCTACTGTGAACTGTGTCGGTCATTACACAGAGAATGGAGCCATTTCCTTCCAGCCTATCCTCTGTGTATGTCCTTGTGCCACTGGCTGCCGTGAACTTCTGATTCGTGGGGATTCTAAAGATGATTGCTTATAAAATGACTTGAAGGACTGTTTATAACAACCAATGGTTGCTGTCAAAATATCTGATATGTATGGTATCATCAAATATGGCTGATTGTGCAGGCACAAAAAATTTACTTTTCTAATATATAATGTTTCTAATCTGCCCCTGAATGGACACTTTAGTTTTTTATGTTGATGGTTGGATTGCTATATGATATGTTTGACTAGCTCAGTGTGATACCTGGTTGGATCACCATTGCATTCAGCATGTGTTCTGCATGGTCATGCTAACTTTATGGATGATGTCAGTTTCTTTGGCATACTTCATGTGAACTTTTTCCTATGCACTCAATCCTAACCACATGTGGCCGTCTAAATCCCAGTTTTTGAATTATACAGTAGTTGACATGTTGTGCTATCTTTTTTTTTTTTTGTCAAATGTGATGGCTTCTACTTTGTTGATTCTGTTCTCTTGTTTTTTTCTATTTGTAATTGTTCTAGTTTGTCCAGGCTATGTTTATCTACCCCCCCCCCCCTCCATCAGCGCTCCTATCAAGAAGACAATAGAGCTGTCATTCTGTCAGTCATTTCCATCTGCACCTAGAATAATAATGAGATTACTTACAGCAGAACTGTAGACTGAGACAATTTTACTGTTTTATTCAATACTTTTATACTCTTTGATCACGGCTACAAAAGAGCAATGTTTCGTATTTAATTTTTAATGACAGCACATGCTGAAATACAAAAAAAATAAACAGCTAAAAATTCTAAAATAAAAATGTTGCCTGTGAATATTAAGGTTAAAGAAAAACCTTCTCTGATGGAAATGTCCCTTTTAGATGATCAAGTTTGCACCATCTAAAGTTTAGTTTTAGTAAACTTGGCCCATTGTATTTGCTATTTGCCGATGCAGGGAATCAGTCATATATGTTTCAGCAGAGTTTGTTTGCCTTAAAATGCAACACCTAATTAGAATGTAACAGTAACATGGCAATTATTTATATAAATAGACAAGTGCTAAACACTATTGTTTTATTAAACGGAAACCGCTAATTGTCTGTAGTCAAGTGACACATCTCCAGACATTACATATGCACTGCGAAGATCGCTGTGAAGAACAGATGCCATCTAATGCCTGATATGAAGTATATACGGTCATGCATTCATGAAACAATGCATCTCATTTGATGTATATGGTAATGTGCAAAGTTGAGATAATCATCATCTACAGATACAAAGTTAACACAAATAATTGTATTGTCACTTTATATTCTTTGCATATTTATGTGCATCTGTGCATAAACTGTTCAGAAAACAACACATGGGAATATGACAAAGTGTTTTTTTCTCATATGGCTCATAGCGACAATATTATACCATACATGAAGGCTAAGCTACTATATGATATTTAGGCTATTATATGATATATGACCCCAAGATTATCTGAATATGTTTTGGAATCTCGGATGAATTTAGGTGATAAGCTATAGTTTATTCACATTCAATCATTTACGTTATCTCCCTTATTACTGATCTTATCCAGGGTGAAGCAATGTCCTCTTCTGCATCAGCATTTAAGGAGTTGCGTACCTTAGATCATCTTTTGTTGCTTTGAATGATAATTGATGCAGGGTCTTCCGCTCCTGAGACTCCCAGGGATTAGCTGTCATCCGTTGGGGAATTTCACAGATAGCGTTTAATTTCCCTGCAGTGCTACCACTGGGAAAATGAAGAATTACACATTTCTCATTTAAATCAAAGAGCTGTTTGTGTAATGCATGAATGTGTCAGGTCCTCCAGAGAAAACGCAGAATTACCCAATAGAATATTTAGTAAAGGAATTTAGAAAAAAAGAGCCCCATTATACAATACACTAAAATGTAGAAAGTTTTTGTTTTCTGCTTTGCAACATTGACAGCTGTTGACTTAGGTAATGTGATTTTGCATAAATATCAGGTGATGTCAGACGTTAGATATAGTAATTTTTCCTGATTCCAGATTCTTCTGTTCTCTGTACTCCTGAAGTTTTTGTGCCTACTGACCTTCCCCAAACTTTGAAACCTAAAAAAGAAACTTAAGGCTGAAGCCCTATGTGTCTTAAACACTTCGGGTTGGCCATGTTGTTTTACAGTCCCTGCAAAGTGCACATTTCACATTGCAGAAAAATACCTGCAATGGAAATGCTGTGATTTCCAAAACCATTGAGCTTTTTGGAAATTGCTGCATATCAATTATACCTACAGAAATGCTGGTGGTTTTCATATAGGTAGAATTGAAGCAGAGGAAGACTCTGTAGACTTTTTGGGAAAATTACTGTGGGAAAAACTGGGATGCATTTCCACTGAAGTTTTTCCTGCAGTGTTTTTTGGCTGCAGCATGCTATGTGGGGCCTTAGCCTAAAGAGTTTACCCCTTTTCCCTCTATCATCAGTTTGCTGCACTCTTTTCTTCTCACTTTCTTTATTCTTCAAAAAACTAGTAGGGCTTGACTGTTTGATGGACAGAGCACTATGAAGTGCATCAGTAGATATAGCCATTGTCTTCATCATGCAAGATTATTTATTATGATTACTAGAAATCTGTAGTAATACAGATCAAATATTAACAGAAATGTATATTACATTACACAGGTTTGGAGAGAAAAAAACTTACATCCTGCTAGATCAGACTATGGACTTGCATTAAACACAATGTTATCTTTGTGTTTACATATAGAGATAACTGAAACTATAGAAACAAATCTGAGAGCAAACATAATCCTCCCTGATCACACTGTACAGCGCGATAGGCACTGCTGTGAAGAAGGACGTACCTGACAGACTGTCAGGAACGCCCTTCTGACTGTAAAGAGCTACGATACGGGATCAATAGCTCTTTACTCAGGGCACTGCTGGGGCCTCAACGATCAGGAGAATGGGGGACTGAAAGACCTCCTGCATCCTCCCAGTGAATAAAGCACTAATGCACTCATGTAATTGATGGCTCCTTTCACTTCTATGAGGTTCCTGGAGATTGCCATCCTGGCATCCCCATAGCAGTGAATATATTGCTATTAATGCAAGCACATTGGTGCTTCATTCACAGGTAGCATGCAGGGGGACTGTTAGCCTCCCATTCTCCTTATTGCTGGGGAGATGATATGACATAAGTGTCTGTAATGGACAATCCCTTTAAGTGATAAAGGTCAGTTTATAACACTGGTTTTGAAAAGAAAACACCAGTGTTATAAATGGCATATTCTACAGTAGGTGCAGGACTTTAAAGATTTTTCATGTGGACCTGAGAGCTTTAACATACATCTCTAAAAGGCAATATAACCCAGACTTGGCAGGCAGATCCACTGGGTATACATGTATTGCATTTAAAATTCTCCAGTCAAATTAATATATGCAAAGCTAGAAATTGCTTTGTTTCCAGAACTGAAATCTTAAGAACTCTTTACATATTGTATTAATTGAAGAGGCTTTACTGCTGATTTCATATAGTTCTTATTAATGAATTAAGATACTTAGATTCAAAGTGTCCCTGATGAGCAATCTTTTCAGCTGCCTCACAGAAGACAAAACCGACCGCTGTACAGATAGGAACAGAATAATCCAGTTCACATTTACAAATTCATTTGATAAATTACTCTAGCTTTTTATTCTTTGCATTTTTTTTTATTATGAAAAGATTCCCGTAATGGAAATAAAGAATAACCCCCATCCCAACAAAAATCTAAAATCAAATAACAAATAAAAGTACAGAGCAGAAATTAAAGTGAAGCAACGTTGGACAAGCATTATTTTGTGAATGCCTCAAGTACATGCTTCAAAACCTAAATGGGGCTTTCATGGACAGAAACACGATTTAACCCAGTTTACTGAAATAATGTGTAACACTGCCTTGAATTTAAACTATTTTGTGTATCAAGAAAAGCAAAGTAAAGCCTCGATCACATTATATTTGTGCTGAATGATTGACATTTTGTTAGGATAGCAGATGCAGTTCAGAGCCAAAGTAAGAAAGCAGTACTAGATACACCAATTAAAATAAATAACACGGTGCCGTGTGTTCAACTCCCCCCGGGCTGCACCAACTCCAACCCCACAATGGTGTTCACCAGAGCCCCGCATGGTGAGGATGGACTTGGCTGCACTGCTGGGCCGAGTGGTATGGGTCGGGAAACGTCAAACATACAGCGCACCACAAATCACAGCAAACTAGACACTGAGACTCTTACCAGCTTTCGGGTTGTGGTGTTGGTCCAGGGATGCAGAAGGCTGAAGCAGGTGGTCAGGAGGTCTGGATCAGCAGCAAGAGGGCAACGCCGTACAGAGCAAAAGCAAAATCCTAATGGGACAACAGGTAGGCCGAGTCGGTAACAGGAACAGTAGTGGAATACAAAACAGAGGTCTAGAGGCAAGCCAAGGTCGTTAACAGGAACAGGCACAGTATGGAATCAGGAGGCAAAGGCAAGGTCAAAGGTCAAGGCAAAAGGGTCAAAACACAGATAATCAGATCAGGAAGAATGTTTACTATCAGGATACAAAGACAACTGAATAGCCAACGACAGTTCCAAGTCAGAGCCCTCCTTAAACAGGTTTCGGCCCGCTGCTAGGCCGAAACTGGAAGTCCCCCGTCTGACTCAGGAGGCGATTGGGAACCCCCACACAACGCGGAAACGGGGACTCGGGAGCGCAGTGGGGAGAGGTTCGTCAGCTTCCGCACAGCACTGTGGAGACTCCGGTCCTCCTCTTAACACATTTACAGTTCTAGGAGCCAAAATCTATCATAGCATCAAAGAAGACAAGCTCAGATCAGATCCAACGTGATGCACTATTATTTTCTTCTTGGAGCAGCTCATGTAGTAAAATGAATTGCTGTAAATTCTCCTGCCAGCTACTATCTTTTCTTTGCTGGTTCAACCTGCTGTATTTGGTCAGAGCTATGGTTGCGCAATAAAATAGTTCACTGACCTACTCAATGACTGGTAGTAACCCAGAACACAGTGCAGGATCTCCTTTGCAGTTTTATAGAGAGAGCAGAGGTTCCATCTTCCAAAATATTATTATCTGGTGCACAAGATGTTCCAAAATGCCAGATGTGTCACAATTATTAATTATTATGATGCATCTTTAGACATCCCTTGTTCCAGAACAGAAACCATAGGTCAATAGTCATTAGTTTCGAGATATCAAAACAAACAATAGTCATTAGTTTCTATCGGATGTGTTATACCAAGTTGTATGAAATATTGAATACTAACACTTGATGTTTGGGGCCTTAGCCTACAGAGGTATTCCTATCTATACTGCTAGAGCTTTACTAGAGCTTTACTAAATATATTGCATTAGAAATGTTGAGTTGTTTTCCTTATATTTGAAATTATTCCTCCCATTGTTAGTACATTGTCTCCATTGAGAACGGCCTATATGATAAGCAGGATGGATGACATGAGTCACTGGTCTCTGGGGGGGCTGAGTGCTCTCACTGTTATCTATAGCTCTACCCTCAGGACAGTCAGTTCAGATAATTGCAGTTTGCTGATGAAGGATCCGAGAGCATTGTCTGTTATCTCTCTATGTGAACACTAGCAGCATGATAAGAGTTCTATAAAAACCTGTGTAATGTAATATATATTTACAGTGCATATTCTTTGATCTGCATTTTTATTATATTTCTAGTAATCATAATAAATAATCTCTCATAGTAAAAGTAAAGTCTATACTGTATTGTGATTCCTCATAGTGTTCTGTTTATCAAACAGTCAAAGCAGCTTCCCCCTAACCTGCAGGAATATAGGAGGTGAGAAGAAGAGACAGTACATAAAGATGCTGAAACGGGGAGATGGCAAACCCCTTTAACCCTTTCGCTGCCAGGCACGTACACTGTACGTGCTCCCAAGGTGGCACTTCAGTAGCGGAGGACGTAGTTACTACGTCCTCCCTACTAATGCTGATATCTCTGGACTGCATTAACATATCTTGATGCTTTAAAATGTATTTTAAAGAAGAGACTCTCATCTTTAAAATGATATCAAGATCTCGATGATTGGATGTACAGTCTTGGAACAATTCACTGTTGAAAACACTATTTGGCATTGAGATCCAACTGCAGATCTCAATTCCTGAAAGCGTTTCAATAGTGAATTGCTCCAAAACTGTACATCCAATCATCGAGTTCTCATTTTAAAGATGAGATTCTCCTCTTTAAAATGCAATTGAAAGCATCAAGATATGTTGATGCAGTCCAAAGATATAGAGCTCCAAAGTGGCCCCCCCTCCTGTCTAAGCAAGCAATTTGCGATCTAACAGGAAAGGGAGAGGGACACGGAGCAGTGCAGCAGAGAGACAAGAGAAACGATCTCTCTCTCTGCATAACTTGTATGTGACAGCAGGAGGGGGGTGGCAGGGACTCTATTGTCCCTATTAACCCTTCTCCTGCCAATCAGAGCGTATACTATACATTTGTCTCTGATTGTCACATACAGTTATAATGTAATTCCCCCCTGAGCTTTACTAGTGGGGTATTCTTATGTTATACCTCCTGAACATAACCAGGAAGTTTGTTGGCACTGTGACCCAGACGTTTACCATTGTCCAGGTCGCAGAGCCAAAAAAAAAAAGTCGCACCAAACACTTACACAACATATACATAAAGTCGCAAATAAAGTTTACATTTCACCCAATCCCTGTCCTGTCTATACCTGAGCTTTCTACAGTAAAATACGTCTCTAGTGATGTCCGTTACACACTAAAATAATAGTAATAACGATTATCACTAGAAATGAACGTATAGATTGCTAAAATTATTATAGGGGGATGGAAAATAACATTTTTATGTAAAGTCCTATTTAATTTGCATGCACAAAATGGGATGGCGCATTTCTGCGATTTTGGCGATTCTTTAACACCCGCCCCTGTAAATATATACATGTGTGGTATGTATGAACTCCTCACATATTGCAGCTTTATGGACAGTACATTATGTTTGCAGAAAGGGATTTCTTGAGCCGCACTTTGGTGGCAAATTTGAATTTTTGCACAATTTTTGCTAGCAATCTCTGTTTGCGGCAAAGTTGAATGAAGGTGGTTGTATATATAAACTATTAAATTGTGTTTTTATATACGGTATACAGTATATATGGTATGCTGTGTAATCTGAAAAAAAGTTATATTTTGGTATCACAGTCACAGTTTGGTAGGTGCAGTATAGCTTTTTAACATATTAGTGAACAACAGCAAAATCCTGCTTGTCTTCTGTATTCGTGTTTTTGGGAGTCCGAGCTCTTGTTGTAGCTGATGTTTGCGGTACATATAGTATATACACTCACCGGCCACTTTATAAGGTACACCTGTCCAACTGCTCGTTAACACTTAATTTCTAATCAGCCAATCACATGGCGGCAACTCAGTGCATTTAGGCATGTAGACATGGTCAAGACAATCTCCTGCAGTTCAAACCGAGCATCAGTATGGGGAAGAAAGGTGATTTGAGTGCCTTTGAACGTGGCATGGTTGTTGGTGCCAGAAGGGCTGGTCTGAGTATTTCAGAAACTGCTGATCTACTGGGATTTTCACGCACAACCATCTCTAGGGTTTACAGAGAATGGTCCGAAAAAGAAAAAACATCCAGTGAGCGGCAGTTCTGTGGGCGGAAATGCGTTGTTGATGCCAGAGGTCAGAGGAGAATGGCCAGACTGGTTCGAGCTGATAGAAAGGCAACAGTGACTCAAATAGCCACCCGTTACAACCAAGGTAGCCAGAAGAGCATCTTTGAACGCACAGTACGTCGAACTTTGAGGCAGATGGACTACAGCAGCAGAAGACCACACCGGGTGCCACTCCTTTCAGCTAAGAACAGGAAACTGAGGCTACAATTTGCACAAGCTCATCGAAATTGGACAACTGAAGATTGGAAAAACGTTGCCTGGTCTGATGAGTCTCAATTTCTGCTGCGACATTCGGATGGTAGGGTCAGAATTTGGTGTCAACATGAAAGCATGGATCCATCCTGCCTTGTATCAATGGTTCAGGCTGGTGGTGGTGGTGTCATGGTGTGGGGAATATTTTCTTGGCACTCTTTGGGCCCCTTGGTACCAATTGAGCATCGTTGCAACGCCAAAGCCTACCTGAGTATTGTTGCTGACCATGTCCATCCCTTTATGACCACAATGTACCCAACATCTGATGGCTACTTTCAGCAGGATAATGCGCCATGTCATAAAGCTGGAATCATCTCAGACTGGTTTCTTGAACATGACAATGAGTTCACTGTACTCCAATGGCCTCCACAGTCACCAGATCTCAATCCAATAGAGCATCTTTGGGATGTGGTGGAACGGGAGATTCGCATCATGGATGTGCAGTCGACAAATCTGCGACAACTGTGTGATGCCATCATGTCAATATGGACCAAAATCTCTGAGGAATGCTTCCAGCACCTTGTTGAATCTATGCCACAAAGAATTGAGGCAGTTCTGAAGGCAAAAGGGGGTCCAACCCGTTACTAGCATGGTGTACCTAATAAAGTGGCCGGTGAGTGTATACACATTGTATACACCATAAGCTATTATTTTAAAAGTATTTTGTATATGAATCTGAGAATGAACATGAGTTTTAGGTGCAAATATGTGTTTTAGCGTATTTTTTCAAAAAATTATTTGTGTTGGTCGCAAAGTTGCATGAAGGTGGTTGTGGCTATCGATGACCCATTAAGACATTTGTAATCTTCAGGTTTGTCTACTTTCAAAAAATATATAGGGTTTAGGGGTTTACTTACTTTTCATGGTGTGTAATCCCTACATTTTATAGGATGATACTTTTTTAACATTTCCAGCTTCAAAGCAGATTTTTGTTCCTTCCAGTTCTAGAGATTTTCTGAAGAGACGTGCATGTGGGTTCAGGCCATAGTGATATGTATGAACTCTGCACATGTTGAACTCTTTTTTTAGGAGGTTTGGTGCATTTAATTTTTGTTTGGTTTCCGCTTTTAACAACTAATATACATTTATTTGCATTTTTTCATAAAACATTCACTTTAAATCAAAATTGCATGAAGGTGACTGTTCGTATACAGTACCAAGTGGCATTCTGACAATGCTGCAGGTGTGTACTTTAAGAAAATATATAGGTATGGGAGGGTTGGATGCTTTTTTTAATGTTGCAATTCAGGTTTGATTTGTCCATCTCAAAACTGTGAAAATTGCTCTGGCTACTGGAGGTGCAAAATTTCCAGAGACCCTTGGCAGCAAAAAGGTTAAGTCCCAAAATAATTAGTGTCTGAGTGGTGGTCTAACTATACTTCTATAAAGATGTGCCCTTTGTTACCTGTCTTCTGGCTAAAAAAAATTCCGTTAGGTGTATCACAAATTAAGCAGTTTAAAAAAAAATAAAAAAATAAGATTTTGTAATAAATTATTACAATCTGATAAGCTAACAACCTACCGATCCTACCTTTTGTATGACTATGTACAGCCAATTGTATATAGTGCTAAATCAATTTGATTAATAAATCAGTTGAGTGTATATTTTATGTATGCTGCATAGTATTATTGCCCGAGGACGGTGAAATGCAGTATTCCTGCGTTCTGAAAATCAGTGTCCTGTGCAATACCTATGCTAAATATGTTCCTGCAACTTGCTAAGAACCATAGATTCTTCTGGTAACAGGTAAATGTGGCCTTTCAGTGATGCTTTTGTATCATGTAGTTTTTATTCAAGTTTTATGTATCCATCCATTCATCCATCCATATTGTTATTTATTACAAGATAAATCATAGTTAAATTGAGCGTTTTAAAATTAGAATGCCTTAAATCAGTATTACACCCTAACAGAGCTATACTAATGAATGTGACTTTGGTCACATAATATACTCTGTTACATAATTATAGAGCCAGGTTCAACCAAATATTCCAAATTATTAATTTTTTTTGTGAAAATGAACAAATGGAGATTTGTCTCAGGTGAACAAAAATGGTTGTTGCATTATGCTCTGGGGTTTGAAAGGATATAATAGGTGGAGGCCCATGGGAGGTGAAATAAAAAAATCTTTAATACTCACCTTCCCTCACCTCTTTTGGGCCTCCTTGCAGCGTCCAGAGCTCTCCTAATGATGTCGTGTTCCCAGGGTCATCGCTGAGGCCTGTGATTACCCACCAGCAGTCACATGGGCATGCCAATCACAGACCTCAGCGGGAAGATGAGTATAAATATTTTTTAATTTTTTTACACCTTCCCTGGGCTTCCATCTATTACACTCTGGGGTCTGAATAGACTGAAGAGTATTATAATGTCACATTCACTTTGACATGAAATTGGCATTGTTTGTCTTAGGGTATGTTCACAAAGAGGTTTTAGAGTGGATTTTGACACCTCCACTCCACCTCAGAATCCACTGGCAAAAACGGCTCCCATTGACTTCAATAAAAGCTGCTCGCTTCTTTTTTACGCTAGCTAGGTGCGGAAAAAAACAGTGACCTGCCCTATCTTTCCACGTCTGACTCAGTCGCGGTGTCTACGGTGAAAAGCTCCCTCCTGATTAGGCCCATTATTTTGGGCCTAATCCAGAGCGGAATGCCGCAACAGGATGGCGGTGCACTGCTCCCTGCTCCGGCATCCCGTCGCGGCTAGCTGCGCGGAATGTGAACATTCCCTTAGACAGCTAAAAATTGGATTGATAGATTCATAGAAGCCATGACAGTTTTATACAGTATATTTTAAGATTTAAAACATCTTGTAGCCAAGACACCTGAAACTGAAAAAAAGTAATCCTGAGAGGTTCATCCATCTCTATAACATGATGTGTAATTTCTTCTTTGTTATTAGAGTAACACTATCATATTGATGCTGTTATTTTGATTGGTCTGCAGTAGCAATAATAACTTCTTGAAGGTTTAATTCATACATGGACCCTGATGACATTGTATAATAATTATATGTCACAACAGATGGCATGTACAATATGTGCTAATTGATGGACAATAAAATTTATCATCCAAATGTCAACTATTAAACTCAATAATTTATTTCTGAAAATAAGATACCGTATTTTACGGACTATAAGGCGCACTGGACTATAAGCCGCATTGCCCATGAGCGCCTTATAGTCCGTCTCGGTTCATATATAAGGCGCACCGGACTATAAGCCGCAGTCCGGTGCGCATTATATCTTATTGAAAGCGGCGGCAGGCAGACTTTGCCAGCGGCCGCTTAACCCCCCGCGTGCCAGCCGCTTCTATTGGAAGCGCTCGGCAGGCGAGGAGGGGCTCTATCAGCAAAATCATGCTGATAGAGCCCAACTGTAAACGTTTGATTAAACTACCCCCCCCCCCCCCCGTTTTAAAATAAAAGCCTGAAACAGAATTTGAAACTTACCGAGCGGTGCAGGGTGGGCGGGCATTCAGGCCTCCTCTTCCTCCGATGTTCCGTCCTCCTCCGGCGCTCGCAAGCTGATAATGGCCAGGGCACATGCGCAGTAGAAGCATTATGATATTGCGCATGCGCCCCGGCCATTATCAGCGAGCGCCGGAGGAGAAGGACGGAACATCAGAGGCAGAGGAGGCCTGAATGCCCGCCCGCCCGCCCTGCACCGCTGGGTAAGTTTCACGTTCTGTTTCAGGCCGGCGTGACAGCAGGGCTGCCGGACACTTCCTATTCATTTCTATGGGAGCAGGCATGCGAGCGCTCCCCATAGAAATGAATGGACTGCTTTTTTCCATTCATTTCTATAGGGAGCGCTCGCATGCCGGCTCCCATAGAAATGAATGGGAAGTGTCTGTCCATTCATTTCTATGGGGAGCGCTCGCATGCCTGCTCCCATAGAAATGAATAGGAAGTGTCCGGCAGCCCTGCTGTAACGCCGGCGTGTACGGCTGTGATACACGCCGGCGTTCGGTAGTGTGAATGCACCCTTACGGTGCCTTTTATGTATGTATGGAAGCGGCACGCAGTCTTTGCCGCCGCTTCCATCCATATATAAGCCGCACCGGACTATAAGCCGCACTTACGATTTCTGAGGAAATCGTAGGTTTTTATGTGCGCCTTATAGTCCGGAAAATACGGTACTTATTTTTCTCTGAGACTATTGTGTACAGACTATGGAGCTTAGAAATGCAGAGTAGGTTTTCATCTCTAAAAAAAGTAGGAGAATGAAATAAAATGGAGAAAATATTGAAGACATTCATAGATTTTCTTTAATACATAGCATTACCATTCAGTAACAAGCTATGTAAAGCCGACTACCTTGTGCACATTTTTTAATGAGAAGGTGATGGTGCATAAGTGACTTCATGGCATGTGCAAAATTCAGGACTGATGTATTGATGTGCAGTATGAAGAAGGACTTAGGGCCCGTGCACATGGAGTTAACGTGAGCGCATTTTAGCATAATACATGTGTATAGAATACACGTGTTAAAATAACACTCCCATTGACTTCTATGAAATTTTTTACACGTGTAAAAAACGCGTCAAAATACGTGCTTGGGTTCTTTCCCCCTCCCATGTCTTAGACATACACCTGGAATCTGGCTGGATACAGATATGGATATTTTTTGTAAATCCCTGTCAGTGAGGTTCTAATTTATTCATTGTAATTGTATGGCCAAATGCCATACAGAGTACAACATTCGGCCAATCAACGCTGGTTCTGCCAGAGGAGGCGTAGTCTAAGATTGGTCCACAGCAGTCTCCATTCTGGTCCAATGTTAGACTCCGCCTCCTCTCAGACGAGCCTCCGGCAGAACCAGCGTTGATTGGCCGAATGCTGTTCTCTGTATGGCATTCGGCCAATCAACACTGGTCAATGCATTCCTATGGGAAAAAGTCAGCTTGCGCATATCGCAAGCTGACAGGGATCCTGACGTGATACAGTGACTTGGACATGTTAGATGCCCCCAGGCATGCTTCCTCTGCTGTCCTAGTTGCATTCCAGGGTGTTGGCATCATTTCCTGGGGTGTCATAGTGGACTTGGTGACCCTCCTGAGTCGAATAGTGGTGTCCCCTAAACAAGTATTTATTCCCCATAGACTATAATGGGGTTCAATGTTCGATCGAACAGTCGAGTATTGATCGGCTACTCGAATTGAACATTTCACTGTTCGCTCATCTCTAGTAATAATGCTTTATTTATATACCACACCTAAGGTATATTGAAAGTATATATCCCTATATTATAAAAATGAATTTCTGTCTGTCTGTCTGTCTGTCTGTGCTCTAATGCGAACCAAACGGCTGGACCGATCTTCACAAAATTTGGTACAGAGATACTTCAGGTATCCGGAAAGGTTTAAGACGAGACTCCAACTCGCTCGGACGTACCGTTGCTTAGATACAGCATTCCAAACACAGTGCCCCCCCCCCTTAGCCAATACAAACCTGCAAGTCTTTCACTCATATTCCAACTGCAATACACACGGTCACTCCACATGCACAATACAACACTGATATCCAAACTGAGATACACGCATCAGAGGATTAGATACACAGATCAGCACACAGTATCACACTCCAGAAGATTAGATACACGCGTCTGCACACAGTCCCACAAACCAGAGGATTACATACGCGCTTCTGCACACAGTTCCACACACTGAAGGATTTGATACGTGAGTCTGCACAAAGTTCCACATGCCGAAGGATTAGATACACGCGTCTGCACAAAGTACCACACATCGGGGGATTGGATACATGCATCTGCACACAATACCACATGCCAAAGGATTGGATACACGCATCTGCACACAGTTCCACACACCAGAGCATAAGATTGAAACGTCTGCACACAGTGCCACATGTCGTCGGATTAGATACGTGCGTCTACACACAGTTCCACACTCCAGAGGATTAGATGCGCGCGTCTGCAGACAGTTGTACATGCCATAGGATTAGATACACGTGTCTACACACAGTTCCACACACCAGAGCATAAGATATGCACATCTTCACACAGTACCACATGCCGTAGGATTAGATATGTGCGTCTACACACAGTTCCACACGCCATAGGATTAGATACGCGCCTCTTTACACAATACCACACAGGGGAGGATTAGATACGTGTGTCTGCACACAGTACCACACTTTGGAGGATTAGATACATGCCTCTGCACACAGTACCACAAGTCAGAGAATTAGATACGCGTCTCAGCATACAGTACCACACAGGGAAAGATTAGATACGCGCATCTGCACATAGTACCACATGCCAGATGATTAGATACACGCATCTGCACACAGTACCACACGCCAGAGGATTAGATACGCGCGTCTGCACACAGTACCACATGCCGTAGGATTAGATACGCGTGTCTACACACAGTTCCACACGCAATAGGATTAGATGCACGCCTCTTCACACAATACCAGGGGAGGATTAGATATGTGTGCCTGAATACAGTACCACACTTTGGAGGATTAGATACATGCCTCTGCACACAGTACCACAAGCCAGAGAATTAGATACGCGTCTCAGCACACAGTACCACACAGGGAGGATTAGATACATGCGTCTGCACACAGTACCACACGCCAGAGGATTAGATATATGCGTCTGCACACAGTAACACATGCCGTAAGATTAAATACACGCGTCTACACACAGTTCCACACGCCGCAGGATTAGATACGTGCCTCTTAACACAATACCACACAGGGGAGGATTAGATACGTGTGTCTGCACACAGTACCACAAGCCAGAGAATTAGATACGCGTCTAAGCACACAGTACAACACGGGGAGGATTAGATACGCGCGTCTGCACAAAGTACCACATGCCTCAGCATTAGATATGTGCCTCTTCATACAATACCACACAGGGCAGGATTAAATACGTGTGTCTGCACACAGTACCACACTTTGGAGGATTAGATATATGCCTCTGCACACAGTACCACAAGCCAGAGAATTAGATATGTGTCTCAGCACTCAGTACCACACACCAGAGGATTAGATACGCGCATCTGCACACAGTACCACATGCTGTAGGATTAGATACGCGCGTCTACACACAGTTACACACGCCGTAGGATTAGATATGCGCCTTTTCACACAATACCACACAAGGGAGGATTAGATACGCGCATCTGCACACAGTTCCACACACCAGAGGATTAGATAAGCACGTCTGCACACAGTACCACATGCCGTAGGATTAGATACACGCATCTGCTTACAGTTCCACATGCCAGAAGATGAGATACGCACGTCTTCACACAGTTGTACACGCCATAGGATTAGATACATGCGTCTGCATACAGTACCACACGCCAGAGAATTAGATATGCGCGTCTGCACACAGTACCACACAAAAAAGGATTAGATACTTGCGTCTAAACATAGTTCTACACGGGGAAGGATTAGATACAGCTTTACTCCAGGTATCCATAACAACTGATCACAGGTTTTTCACTGATATCCAAAATGAGATACACATAATCACATGACGCTCATGGACATACACACAAACCACATACAAAATACACCAGTGCAAAATTGGGCAAATCTTATGGGGCCACTACACAAACATAAATTGTAATATACCCGTGCGAAGCCGGGTCCTCCCTCTAGTATTACATATATTTTAGATGTTTTTCACACTATTATAATATTTTTGTGTAATAATATATTGATTTAATTTGCTGATGTCCTAATCTGGAAATATATAAATAGTTTCACTTTGGACTTGTATACTGCTTGTGATCTGAGTCAGCACTCTTGGCCATTGGACTACGGTTTTAATAAAATGTTGTGATTTGTAATTTTCCAGTCTCAGCACATATAATACTACTAAGCCTTAGCACATTTTAGAACAGTACGAAGTTTAACAAAGACAAATGTGCTAAAGACAAACTACAGTCCATTTATTAAAGATATTGTTATTACCTACTGTATTTATGCCAGTGATGTGAATGTGTAATGAAAAGTGTCTAACATGCCATATTTGTCAAGCTGTATGTCCCATTTTATTAAATTGGATGCATTTTTGCAATTTTTGCAGAATAATCAATATAGTATGTGATTCCATATGTCACTATTGATTAGTCTTTCAACCTCTCTCAGCAAGATGCTAAATGTACAGTAGAAAAAAGAACATAAAAGCATTATATCACTGTCCGTATATGCTGGATTTTTGTTTTACATACATACTGCTTCATGTTCCCTGCTGTATAGACAGCATAGAGTTCTGAGATTGAATCCAGCCATGGATGGAGTTAGTATTTTCTCCCAGTTTTTGTGGTGTCCTCCCATACTCTAAAGATATACTGATAAGGAATTGAGATTGTGACAGTGAGTGATGGCAATATCTGTAAAGCACTGCAGAAAATCCAATGTATATCAGTAAGTCAATTAAATAAATGCCATAAGGAATAGAGATGAGCGAACAGTGTTCTATCGAACTCATGTTCGATCGGATATTAGGCTGTTCGGCATGTTCGAATCGAATCGAACACCGCGTGGTAAAGTGCGCCATTACTCGATTCCCCTCCCACCTTCCCTGGCGCCTTTTTTGCTCCAATAACAGCGCAGGGTAGGTGGGACAGGAACTACGACACCGGTGACGTTGAAAAAAGTAGGCAAAACCCATTGGCTGCCGAATACATGTGACCTCTAATTTAAAAGAACAGCGCCGCCCAGGTTCGCGTCATTCTGAGCTTGCAATTCACCGAGGACGGAGGTTTCCGTCCAGCTAGCTAGGGCTTAGATTCTGGGTAGGCAGGGACAGGCTAGGATAGGAAGGAGAAGACAACCAACAGCTCTTGTAAGAGCTAAATTCCAGGGAGAAGCTTGTCAGTGTAACGTGGCACTGACGGGCTCAATCGCCGCAACCCAGCTTTCCCAGGATCCTGAATGGAATACACTGTCAGTGTATTCCCGTATACCCGATATATACCCCGATACCCGTTCCAACGGTGTGCCCCCCCACCTTCACCCCAGAAATACCCTGCAAGTCCCCTAGCAATAGAATTGGGGCTATATACACCCACAATTTTTACTACTGGTATACAGTGCCATTGTCTGACTGGGAATTCAAAGAATATATTGGGAATACAAATACCCTCATTTCTTGCTACTGCCATATAGTGCCAGTGTCTGACTGGGAATTCAAAGAATATATTGGGGTTACGTGCACCCACAATTTTTACTACTGGTATACAGTGCCATTGTCTGACTGGGAATTCAAAGAATATATTGGGAATACAAATACCCTCATTTCTTGCTACTGCCATATAGTGCCAGTTTCTGACTGGTAATTCAAAGAATATATTGGGGTTACGTGCACCCACAATTTTTACTACTGGTATACAGTGCCATTGTCTGACTGGGAATTCAAAGAATATATTGGGAATACAAATACCCTCATTTCTTGCTACTGCCATATAGTGCCAGTGTCTGACTGGGAATTCAAAGAATATATTGGGGTTACGTGCACCCACAATTTTTACTACTGGTATACAGTGCCATTGTCTGACTGGGAATTCAAAGAATATATTGGGAATACAAATACCCTCATTTCTTGCTACTGCCATATAGTGCCAGTGTCTGACTGGGAATTCAAAGAATATATTGGGGTTACGTGCACCCACAATTTTTACTACTGGTATACAGTGCCATTGTCTGACTGGGAATTCAAAGAATATATTGGGGTTATAAATACCCTCATTTCTTGCTACTGCCATATAGTGCCAGTTTCTGACTGGTAATTCAAAGAATATATTGGGGTTACGTGCACCCACAATTTTTACTACTGGTATACAGTGCCATTGTCTGACTGGGAATTCAAAGAGTATATTGGGAATACAAATACCCTCATTTCTTGCTACTGCCATATAGTGCCAGTTTCTGACTGGTAATTCAAAGAATATATTGGGGTTACGTGCACCCACAATTTTTACTACTGGTATACAGTGCCATTGTCTGACTGGGAATTCAAAGAATATATTGGGGTTATAAATACCCTCATTTCTTGCTACTGCCATATAGTGCCAGTTTCTGACTGGTAATTCAAAGAATATATTGGGGTTACGTGCACCCACAATTTTTACTACTGGTATACAGTGCCATTGTTTGACTGGGAATTCAAAGAGTATATTGGGAATACAAATACCCTCATTTCTTGCTACTGCCATATAGTGCCAGTTTCTGACTGGTAATTCAAAGAATATATTGGGGTTACGTGCACCCACAATTTTTACTACTGGTATACAGTGCCATTGTCTGACTGGGAATTCAAAGAGTATATTGGGAATACAAATACCCTCATTTCTTGCTACTGCCATATAGTGCCAGTTTCTGACTGGTAATTCAAAGAATATATTGGGGTTACGTGCACCCACAATTTTTACTACTGGTATACAGTGCCATTGTCTGACTGGGAATTCAAAGAATATATTGGGGTTATAAATACCCTCATTTCTTGCTACTGCCATATAGTGCCAGTTTCTGACTGGTAATTCAAAGAATATATTGGGGTTACGTGCACCCACAATTTTTACTACTGGTATACAGTGCCATTGTCTGACTGGGAATTCAAAGAGTATATTGGGAATACAAATACCCTCATTTCTTGCTACTGCCATATAGTGCCAGTTTCTGACTGGGAATTCAAAGAATATATTGGGGTTACGTGCACCCACAATTTTTACTACTGGTATACAGTGCCATTGTCTGACTGGGAATTCAAAGAATATATTGGGGTTATAAATACCCTCATTTCTTGCTACTGCCATATAGTGCCAGTTTCTGACTGGTAATTCAAAGAATATATTGGGGTTACGTGCACCCACAATTTTTACTACTGGTATACAGTGCCATTGTCTGACTGGGAATTCAAAGAGTATATTGGGAATACAAATACCCTCATTTCTTGCTACTGCCATATAGTGCCAGTTTCTGACTGGTAATTCAAAGAATATATTGGGGTTACGTGCACCCACAATTTTTACTACTGGTATACAGTGCCATTGTCTGACTGGGAATTCAAAGAATATATTGGGGTTATAAATACCCTCATTTCTTGCTACTGCCATATAGTGCCAGTTTCTGACTGGTAATTCAAAGAATATATTGGGGTTACGTGCACCCACAATTTTTACTACTGGTATACAGTGCCATTGTCTGACTGGGAATTCAAAGAGTATATTGGGAATACAAATACCCTCATTTCTTGCTACTGCCATATAGTGCCAGTTTCTGACTGGGAATTCAAAGAATATATTGGGGTTACGTGCACCCACAATTTTTACTACTGGTATACAGTGCCATTGTCTGACTGGGAATTCAAAGAATATATTGGGGTTATAAATACCCTCATTTCTTGCTACTGCCATATAGTGCCAGTTTCTGACTGGTAATTCAAAGAATATATTGGGGTTACGTGCACCCACAATTTTTACTACTGGTATACAGTGCCATTGTCTGACTGGGAATTCAAAGAGTATATTGGGAATACAAATACCCTCATTTCTTGCTACTGCCATATAGTGCCAGTTTCTGACTGGGAATTCAAAGAATATATTGGGGTTACGTGCACCCACAATTTTTACTACTGGTATACAGTGCCATTGTCTGACTGGGAATTCAAAGAATATATTGGGGTTATAAATACCCTCATTTCTTGCTACTGCCATATAGTGCCAGTTTCTGACTGGTAATTCAAAGAATATATTGGGGTTACGTGCACCCACAATTTTTACTACTGGTATACAGTGCCATTGTCTGACTGGGAATTCAAAGAGTATATTGGGAATACAAATACCCTCATTTCTTGCTACTGCCATATAGTGCCAGTTTCTGACTGGGAATTCAAAGAATATATTGGGGTTACGTGCACCCACAATTTTTACTTCTGGTATACAGTGCCATTGTCTGACTGGGAATTCAAAGAATATATTGGGGTTATAAATACCCTCATTTCTTGCTACTGCCATATAGTGCCAGTTTCTGACTGGTAATTCAAAGAATATATTGGGGTTACGTGCACCCACAATTTTTACTACTGGTATACAGTGCCATTGTCTGACTGGGAATTCAAAGAGTATATTGGGAATACAAATACCCTCATTTCTTGCTACTGCCATATAGTGCCAGTTTCTGACTGGGAATTCAAAGAATATATTGGGGTTACGTGCACCCACAATTTTTACTACTGGTATACAGTGCCATTGTCTGACTGGGAATTCAAAGAATATATTGGGGTTATAAATACCCTCATTTCTTGCTACTGCCATATAGTGCCAGTTTCTGACTGGTAATTCAAAGAATATATTGGGGTTACGTGCACCCACAATTTTTACTACTGGTATACAGTGCCATTGTCTGACTGGGAATTCAAAGAGTATATTGGGAATACAAATACCCTCATTTCTTGCTACTGCCATATAGTGCCAGTTTCTGACTGGGAATTCAAAGAATATATTGGGGTTACGTGCACCCACAATTTTTACTACTGGTATACAGTGCCATTGTCTGACTGGGAATTCAAAGAATATATTGGGGTTATAAATACCCTCATTTCTTGCTACTGCCATATAGTGCCAGTTTCTGACTGGTAATTCAAAGAATATATTGGGGTTACGTGCACCCACAATTTTTACTACTGGTATACAGTGCCATTGTCTGACTGGGAATTCAAAGAGTATATTGGGAATACAAATACCCTCATTTCTTGCTACTGCCATATAGTGCCAGTTTCTGACTGGGAATTCAAAGAATATATTGGGGTTACGTGCACCCACAATTTTTACTACTGGTATACAGTGCCATTGTCTGACTGGGAATTCAAAGAATATATTGGGGTTATAAATACCCTCATTTCTTGCTACTGCCATATAGTGCCAGTTTCTGACTGGTAATTCAAAGAATATATTGGGGTTACGTGCACCCACAATTTTTACTACTGGTATACAGTGCCATTGTCTGACTGGGAATTCAAAGAGTATATTGGGAATACAAATACCCTCATTTCTTGCTACTGCCATATAGTGCCAGTTTCTGACTGGGAATTCAAAGAATATATTGGGGTTACGTGCACCCACAATTTTTACTACTGGTATACAGTGCCATTGTCTGACTGGGAATTCAAAGAATATATTGGGGTTATAAATACCCTCATTTCTTGCTACTGCCATATAGTGCCAGTTTCTGACTGGTAATTCAAAGAATATATTGGGGTTACGTGCACCCACAATTTTTACTACTGGTATACAGTGCCATTGTCTGACTGGGAATTCAAAGAGTATATTGGGAATACAAATACCCTCATTTCTTGCTACTGCCATATAGTGCCAGTTTCTGACTGGGAATTCAAAGAATATATTGGGGTTACGTGCACCCACAATTTTTACTACTGGTATACAGTGCCATTGTCTGACTGGGAATTTAAAGAGTATATTGGGAATACAAATACCCTCATTTCTTGCTACTGCCATATAGTGCCAGTGTCTGACTGGGAATTCAAAGAATATATTGGGGTTACGTGCACCCACAATTTTTACTACTGGTATACAGTGCCAATTTCTAACTAGGAATTCAAAATGCGCAAGGCTCCCGGAAAGGGACGTGGACGAGGCCGTGGGCGAGGTCGGGGGAATGGTTCTGGGGAGCAAGGTAGCAGTGAAGCCACAGGGCGTCCCGTGCCTACTCCTGTGGGGCAGCAAGCATTGCGCCACTCCACAGTGCCAGGGTTGCTTGCCACATTAACTAAACTGCAGGGTACAAACCTTAGTAGGCCCGAGAACCAGGAACAGGTCTTGCAATGGCTGTCAGAGAACGCTTACAGCACATTGTCCAGCAGCCAGTCAGACTCTGCCTCCTCTCCTCCTATTACCCAACAGTCTTGTCTTCCTTCCTCCCAAAATTCCGAAGCTTTACAGAACAATAACCCAAACTGTCCCTGCTCCCCAGAGCTGTTCTCCGCTCCTTTCATTGTCCCTCAACCTGCCTCTCCACGTCACGATTCCACGAACCTAACAGAGGAGCATCTGTGTCCAGATGCTCAAACACTAGAGTCTCCTCCATCTCCGTTCGATTTGGTGGTGGATGACCAGCAACCCACCCTCATCGACGATGATGTGACGCAGTTGCCGTCAGGGCATCCAGTTGACCGGCGCATTGTGCGGGAGGAGGAGATGAGACAGGAGTTGGAAGAGGAAGTGGTGGATGATGAGGACACTGACCCGACCTGGACAGGGGGGATGTCAAGCGGGGAAAGTAGTGTGGATGTTGAGGCAGGTGCAGCACCAAAAAGGGTAGCTAGAGGCAGAGGCAGAGGTCAGCAGCTTAGGCGAAGCCAGGCCACACCCGGAATCTCCCAAGATGTTCCAGTTCGTACCCAGCCCCGAAAAACTCCCACCTCGAGGGCACGTTTCTCGAAGGTGTGGAGTTTTTTCAAGGAATGCGCCGAGGACAGATATAGTGTTGTCTGCACAATTTGCCTCTCGAAATTGATTAGGGGCTCTGAGAAGAGCAACCTGTCCACCACTTCAATGCGCCGTCATTTGGAATCCAAGCACTGGAATCAGTGGCAGGCAGCAACGGCAGGACAAAGGCCGCCTGCCGTTCACGCCACTGCCACTGCCTCTGCCACTGCCTCTGCCTCTGCCACTGCCACTGCTGACTGTGCTGGCGATGCACTCCAGAGGACGAGCCAGGACACCACTTCATCTGCCTCCGCCACTTTGTTGACTTCTACCTCATCCTCCCCTGGTCCTGTCTTATCTCCTTCTCCTGCACCATCAAAGGCACCATCAGGCGTTTCTTTACAACAACCCACCATCTCTCAGACATTGGAGCGGCGGCAGAAATACACTGCTAACCACCCACACGCGCAAGCCTTGAACGCCAACATCGCTAAACTGCTGGCCCAGGAGATGTTGGCGTTCCGGCTTGTTGAAACTCCCGCCTTCCTGGACCTGATGGCAACTGCGGCACCTCGCTATGCCGTCCCTAGCCGTCACTACTTCTCCCGGTGTGCCGTCCCCGCCTTGCACCAGCACGTGTCACTCAACATCAGGCGGGCCCTTAGTTCCGCGCTTTGCACAAAGGTCCACTTGACCACCGACGCGTGGACAAGTGCATGCGGACAGGGACGCTACATTTCACTGACGGCACACTGGGTGAATGTAGTTGAGGCTGGGACTGCTTCCCAAACTGGCCCGGTGTACCTCGTCTCCCCGCCTAACATTCCTGGCAGGGACACGAGAAGAACACCCCCCTCCTCCTCCTCCTCCTCTACCGCCTCCTCCTCCGCCACCGCCTCCTCCTCCGCCACCGCCTCCTCCTCCGCTGTTAGATTGACCCCAGCTACGAGTTGGAAACGTTGCAGCACTGGCGTTGGTAGACGTCAGCAGGCTGTGCTGAAGCTGATCAGCTTGGGGGACAGACAGCACACTGCCTCCGAGGTGAGGGATGCCCTCCTCGATGAGACGGCAATATGGTTTGAGCCGCTGCACCTGGGCCCAGGCATGGTCGTTTGTGATAACGGCCGGAACCTGGTAGCAGCTCTGGAGCTTGCCGGACTCCAACATGTTCCATGCCTGGCCCACGTCTTCAACCTAGTGGTGCAACGTTTCCTAAAGAGCTACCCCAATGTTCCAGAGCTACTGGTGAAAGTGCGGCGCATGTGCGCCCACTTTCGCAAGTCGACAGTAGCCGCTGCTAGCTTAAAATCTCTCCAGCAACGCCTGCATGTGCCACAACACCGGCTTTTGTGCGACGTCCCCACACGCTGGAACTCAACGTTTCAGATGTTGAATAGAGTGGTTGAGCAGCAGAGACCTTTGATGGAATACCAGCTACAAAACCCTAGGGTGCCACAAAGTCAGCTGCCTCAGTTTCACATCCATGAGTGGCCATGGATGAGAGACCTTTGTGACATCCTACGGGTCTTTGAGGAGTCCACAAGGAGGGTGAGCTCTGAGGATGCGATGGTGAGCCTTACAATCCCGCTCTTGTGTGTTCTGAGAGAATCCCTGATTGACATCAGGGATAACTCAGATCACACAGAGGAGTTAGGGATAGCATCCGATCCGTCACAGCTGGAGAGTAGGTCCACACATCTGTCCGCTTCACTGCGTTTAATGGAGGAGGAGGAGGAGGAGGAGGAGGAAGAAGAGTTGTCCGATGATGTGATGGTGATACAGGAGGCTTCCGGGCAACTTCGAATCGTCCCATTGTTGCAGCGCGGATGGGTAGACATGGAGGATGAGGAGGAAATGGAGATTGAACTTTCCGGTGGGGCCAGAGGAGTCATGCCAACTAACACTGTGGCAGACATGGCTGAGTTCATGTTGGGGTGCTTTACAACCGACAAGCGTATTGTCAAAATCATGGAGGACAACCAGTACTGGATCTTTGCTATCCTTGACCCCCGGTATAAAAACAACATCTCGTCTTTTATTCCGGTAGAGGGGAGGGCCAATCGCATCAATGCTTGCCACAGGCAATTGGTGCAGAATATGATGGAGATGTTTCCAGCATGTGACGTTGGCGGCAGGGAGGGCAGTTCCTCCAGTAGGCAACCAAGTTCTCACCGGTCCACACAAACGAGGGGCACACTGTCTAAGGTCTGGGACACCTTGATGGCACCCCCTCGCCAAAGTGCCGCCACGGAGGGTCCTAGTGTCACCAGGCGTGAGAAGTATAGGCGCATGTTGCGGGAATACCTTTCCGACCACAGCCCTGTCCTCTCCGACCCCTCTGCGCCCTACACGTATTGGGTGTCGAAGTTGGACCTGTGGCTTGAACTTGCCCTATATGCCTTGGAGGTGCTGTCCTGTCCTGCCGCCAGCGTCCTATCTGAGAGGGTGTTCAGTGCAGCCGGTGGCATCATCACTGACAAGCGCACCCGTCTGTCAGCTGAGAGTGCCGACCGGCTCACTTTGATAAAAATGAACCACCACTGGATAGAGCCTTCATTTTTGTGCCCACCTGTGTAAAGCACCCCAACATGAAACTCCATGTCTGTACTCAACCTCTCCAATTCCTCCGCATCCTCATACTCATCCACCATAAGCGTTGCACAATTCTGCTAATACTAGGCTCCCTCCAACATGATTTCCCCCAACTCTGCTGGTTAGAGGCTCCCTCCACCCTGATTTCCACCAACTCTGCTGGTTAGAGGCTCCCTCCACCCTGCTTTCCCACAACTCTGCTGGTTAGAGGCTCCTTCCACCATGAATTTGCCAAAACTGGGCTGTTTAGAGGCTCCCTCCACCATGAATTGGTCCAAACTGGGCTGGTTAGAGGCTCCCTCCACCATTAATTGGTCCAAACTGGGCTGGTTAGAGGCTCCCTCCACCATGAATTTGCCCAAACTGGGCTGTTTAGAGGCTCCCTCCACCATGAATTTGCCCAAACTGGGCTGTTTAGAGGCTCCCTCCACCATGAATTGGTCCAAACTGGGTTTTTTAGAGGCTCCCTCCACCATGAATTGGTCCAAACTGGGCTGGTTAGAGGCTCCCTCCACCATGAATTGATCCAAACTGGGGTGGTTAGAGGCTCCCTCCACCATTAATTGGTCCAAACTGGGCTGGTTAGAGGCTCCCTCCACCATTAATTGGTCCAAACTGGGCTGGTTAGAGGCTCCCTCCACCATTAATTGGTCCAAACTGGGCTGGTTAGAGGCTCCCTCCACCATGAATTTGCCCAAACTGGGCTGTTTAGAGGCTCCCTCCACCATGAATTTGCCCAAACTGGGCTGGTTAGAGGCTCCCTCCACCATGAATTGGTCCAAACTGGGGTTTTTAGAGGCTCCCTCCACCATGAATTGGTCCAAACTTGGCTGTTTAGAGGCTCCCTCCACCATGAATTGGTCCAAACTGGGGTGGTTAGAGGCTCCCTCCACCATTAATTGGTCCAAACTGGGCTGGTTAGAGGCTCCCTCCACCATTAATTGGTCCAAACTGGGCTGGTTAGAGGCTCCCTCCACCATGAATTGGTCCAAACTGGGTTTTTTAGAGGCTCCCTCCACCATGAATTTGCCCAAACTGGGCTGGTTAGAGGCTCCCTCCACCATGAATTGGTCCAAACTGGGCTGGTTAGAGGCTCCCTCCACCATGAATTTCCCAAAACTTGGCTGTTTAGAGGCTCCCTCCACCATTAATTGGTCCAAACTGGGCTGGTTAGAGGCTCCCTCCACCATGAATTGGTCCAAACTGGGGTTTTTAGAGGCTCCCTCCACCATGAATTGGTCCAAACTTGGCTGTTTAGAGGCTCCCTCCACCATGAATTGGTCCAAACTGGGGTGGTTAGAGGCTCCCTCCACCATTAATTGGTCCAAACTGGGCTGGTTAGAGGCTCCCTCCACCATTAATTGGTCCAAACTGGGCTGGTTAGAGGCTCCCTCCACCATGAATTTGCCCAAACTGGGCTGTTTAGAGGCTCCCTCCACCATGAATTTGCCCAAACTGGGCTGGTTAGAGGCTCCCTCCACCATGAATTGGTCCAAACGGGTTTTTAGAGGCTCCCTTCACCATGAATTGGTCCAAACTTGGCTGTTTAGAGGCTCCCTCCACCATGAATTGGTCCAAACTGGGTTTTTTAGAGGCTCCCTCCACCATGAATTTGCCCAAACTGGGCTGTTTAGAGGCTCCCTCCACCATGAATTTGCCCAAACTGGGCTGGTTAGAGGCTCCCTCCACCATGAATTGGTCCAAACTGGGGTTTTTAGAGGCTCCCTCCACCATGAATTGGTCCAAACTTGGCTGTTTAGAGGCTCCCTCCACCATGAATTGGTCCAAACTGGGGTGGTTAGAGGCTCCCTCCACCATTAATTGGTCCAAACTGGGCTGGTTAGAGGCTCCCTCCACCATTAATTGGTCCAAACTGGGCTGGTTAGAGGCTCCCTCCACCATGAATTGGTCCAAACTGGGTTTTTTAGAGGCTCCCTCCACCATGAATTTGCCCAAACTGGGCTGTTTAGAGGCTCCCTCCACCATGAATTGGTCCAAACTGGGCTGGTTAGAGGCTCCCTCCACCATGAATTTCCCAAAACTTGGCTGTTTAGAGGCTCCCTCCACCATTAATTGGTCCAAACTGGGCTGGTTAGAGGCTCCCTCCACCATGAATTGGTCCAAACTGGGGTTTTTAGAGGCTCCCTCCACCATGAATTGGTCCAAACTTGGCTGTTTAGAGGCTCCCTCCACCATGAATTGGTCCAAACTGGGGTGGTTAGAGGCTCCCTCCACCATTAATTGGTCCAAACTGGGCTGGTTAGAGGCTCCCTCCACCATGAATTTGCCCAAACTGGGCTGTTTAGAGGCTCCCTCCACCATGAATTTGCCCAAACTGGGCTGGTTAGAGGCTCCCTCCACCATGAATTGGTCCAAACGGGTTTTTAGAGGCTCCCTTCACCATGAATTGGTCCAAACTTGGCTGTTTAGAGGCTCCCTCCACCATGAATTGGTCCAAACTGGGGTGGTTAGAGGCTCCCTCCACCATTAATTGGTCCAAACTGGGCTGGTTAGAGGCTCCCTCCACCATTAATTGGTCCAAACTGGGCTGGTTAGAGGCTCCCTCCACCATGAATTGGTCCAAACTGGGGTTTTTAGAGGCTCCCTCCACCATGAATTGGTCCAAACTTGGCTGTTTAGAGGCTCCCTCCACCATTAATTGGTCCAAACTGGGCTGGTTAGAGGCTCCCTCCACCATGAATTGGTCCAAACTGGTTTTTTTAGAGGCTCCCTCCACCATGAATTTGCCCAAACTGGGCTGTTTAGAGGCTCCCTCCACCATGAATTGGTCCAAACTGGGTTTTTTAGAGGCTCCCTCCACCATGAATTGGTCCAAACTGGGCTGGTTAGAGGCTCCCTCCACCATGAATTGGTCCAAACTGGGGTGGTTAGAGGCTCCCTCCACCATTAATTGGTCCAAACTGGGCTGGTTAGAGGCTCCCTCCACCATGAATTGGTCCAAACTGGGCTGGTTAGAGGCTCCCTCCACCATTAATTGGTCCAAACTGGGCTGGTTAGAGGCTCCCTCCACCATGAATTTGCCCAAACTGGGCTGTTTAGAGGCTCCCTCCACCATGAATTTGCCCAAACTGGGCTGGTTAGAGGCTCCCTCCACCATGAATTGGTCCAAACTGGGGTTTTTAGAGGCTCCCTCCACCATGAATTGGTCCAAACTTGGCTGTTTAGAGGCTCCCTCCACCATTAATTGGTCCAAACTGGGCTGGTTAGAGGCTCCCTCCACCATGAATTGGTCCAAACTGGGTTTTTTAGAGGCTCCATCCACCATGAATTTGCCCAAACTGGGCTGTTTAGAGGCTCCCTCCACCATGAATTGGTCCAAACTGGGGTGGTTAGAGGCTCCCTCCACCATTAATTGGTCCAAACTGGGCTGGTTAGAGGCTCCCTCCACCATTAATTGGTCCAAACTGGGCTGGTTAGAGGCTCCCTCCACCATGAATTGGTCCAAACTGGGGTTTTTAGAGGCTCCCTCCACCATGAATTGGTCCAAACTTGGCTGTTTAGAGGCTCCCTCCACCATTAATTGGTCCAAACTGGGCTGGTTAGAGGCTCCCTCCACCATGAATTGGTCCAAACTGGGTTTTTTAGAGGCTCCCTCCACCATGAATTTGCCCAAACTGGGCTGTTTAGAGGCTCCCTCCACCATGAATTGGTCCAAACTGGGTTTTTTAGAGGCTCCCTCCACCATGAATTGGTCCAAACTGGGCTGGTTAGAGGCTCCCTCCACCATGAATTGGTCCAAACTGGGGTGGTTAGAGGCTCCCTCCACCATTAATTGGTCCAAACTGGGCTGGTTAGAGGCTCCCTCCACCATTAATTGGTCCAAACTGGGCTGGTTAGAGGCTCCCTCCACCATTAATTGGTCCAAACTGGGCTGGTTAGAGGCTCCCTCCACCATGAATTTGCCCAAACTGGGCTGTTTAGAGGCTCCCTCCACCATGAATTTGCCCAAACTGGGCTGGTTAGAGGCTCCCTCCACCATGAATTGGTCCAAACTGGGGTTTTTAGAGGCTCCCTCCACCATGAATTGGTCCAAACTTGGCTGTTTAGAGGCTCCCTCCACCATTAATTGGTCCAAACTGGGCTGGTTAGAGGCTCCCTCCACCATGAATTGGTCCAAACTGGGTTTTTTAGAGGCTCCCTCCACCATGAATTTGCCCAAACTGGGCTGTTTAGAGGCTCCCTCCACCATGAATTGGTCCAAACTGGGGTGGTTAGAGGCTCCCTCCACCATTAATTGGTCCAAACTGGGCTGGTTAGAGGCTCCCTCCACCATTAATTGGTCCAAACTGGGCTGGTTAGAGGCTCCCTCCACCATGAATTTGCCCAAACTGGGCTGGTTAGAGGCTCCCTCCACCATGAATTGGTCCAAACTGGGTTTTTTAGAGGCTCCCTCCACCATGAATTTGCCCAAACTGGGCTGGTTAGAGGCTCCCTCCACCATGAATTGGTCCAAACTGGGGTTTTTAGAGGCTCCCTCCACCATGAATTTGCCCAAACTGGGCTGTTTAGAGGCTCCCTCCACCATGAATTGGTCCAAACTGGGTTTTTTAGAGGCTCCCTCCACCATGAATTGGTCCAAACTGGGCTGGTTAGAGGCTCCCTCCACCATGAATTGGTCCAAACTGGGGTGGTTAGAGGCTCCCTCCACCATTAATTGGTCCAAACTGGGCTGGTTAGAGGCTCCCTCCACCATTAATTGGTCCAAACTGGGCTGGTTAGAGGCTCCCTCCACCATGAATTTGCCCAAACTGGGCTGTTTAGAGGCTCCCTCCACCATTAATTGGTCCAAACTGGGCTGGTTAGAGGCTCCCTCCACCATGAATTTGCCCAAACTGGGCTGGTTAGAGGCTCCCTCCACCATGAATTGGTCCAAACTGGGGTTTTTAGAGGCTCCCTCCACCATGAATTGGTCCAAACTTGGCTGTTTAGAGGCTCCCTCCACCATTAATTGGTCCAAACTGGGCTGGTTAGAGGCTCCCTCCACCATGAATTGGTCCAAACTGGGTTTTTTAGAGGCTCCCTCCACCATGAATTTGCCCAAACTGGGCTGTTTAGAGGCTCCCTCCACCATGAATTGGTCCAAACTGGGGTGGTTAGAGGCTCCCTCCACCATTAATTGGTCCAAACTGGGCTGGTTAGAGGCTCCCTCCACCATTAATTGGTCCAAACTGGGCTGGTTAGAGGCTCCCTCCACCATGAATTTGCCCAAACTGGGCTGGTTAGAGGCTCCCTCCACCATGAATTGGTCCAAACTGGGTTTTTTAGAGGCTCCCTCCACCATGAATTTGCCCAAACTGGGCTGGTTAGAGGCTCCCTCCACCATGAATTGGTCCAAACTGGGGTTTTTAGAGGCTCCCTCCACCATGAATTTGCCCAAACTGGGCTGTTTAGAGGCTCCCTCCACCATGAATTGGTCCAAACTGGGTTTTTTAGAGGCTCCCTCCACCATGAATTGGTCCAAACTGGGCTGGTTAGAGGCTCCCTCCACCATGAATTGGTCCAAACTGGGGTGGTTAGAGGCTCCCTCCACCATTAATTGGTCCAAACTGGGCTGGTTAGAGGCTCCCTCCACCATTAATTGGTCCAAACTGGGCTGGTTAGAGGCTCCCTCCACCATGAATTTGCCCAAACTGGGCTGTTTAGAGGCTCCCTCCACCATGAATTTGCCCAAACTGGGCTGGTTAGAGGCTCCCTCCACCATGAATTGGTCCAAACTGGGGTTTTTAGAGGCTCCCTCCACCATGAATTGGTCCAAACTTGGCTGTTTAGAGGCTCCCTCCACCATTAATTGGTCCAAACTGGGCTGGTTAGAGGCTCCCTCCACCATGAATTGGTCCAAACTGGGTTTTTTAGAGGCTCCCTCCACCATGAATTTGCCCAAACTGGGCTGTTTAGAGGCTCCCTCCACCATGAATTGGTCCAAACTGGGGTGGTTAGAGGCTCCCTCCACCATTAATTGGTCCAAACTGGGCTGGTTAGAGGCTACCTCCACCATTAATTGGTCCAAACTGGGCTGGTTAGAGGCTCCCTCCACCATGAATTTGCCCAAACTGGGCTGGTTAGAGGCTCCCTCCACCATGAATTGGTCCAAACTGGGTTTTTTAGAGGCTCCCTCCACCATGAATTTGCCCAAACTGGGCTGGTTAGAGGCTCCCTCCACCATGAATTGGTCCAAACTGGGGTTTTTAGAGGCTCCCTCCACCATGAATTTGCCCAAACTCTGCTGGTTAGAGGCTCAATCCACCCTGATTTTCAAAACAAATGTTGGTGCCAACCTCAACTTACTACAAGGGCCAAATTCACTGCTGGTGACAAGCTCTCCTCACTGCAAGTGCCAAATACACATGTTTCAAGGTGTTTTCCTACTGTCTGAGAGGTGGTATTGAGTGTGTAAAGTGTGTAGTTGTTAGGCTGTGATGTTGGGGTAATAGAGGGTCTTTGGTGTGTTAGATGCCCCCAGACATGCTTCCCCTGCTGTCCCAGTGTCATTCCAGAGGTGTTGGCATCATTTCCTGGGGTGTCATAGTGGACTTGGTGACCCTCCAGACACGGATTTGGGTTTCCCCCTTAACGAGTATCTGTTCCCCATAGACTATAATGGGGTTCGAAACCCGTTCGAACACACGAACATTGAGCGGCTGTTCGAATCGAATTTCGAACCTCGAACATTTTAGTGTTCGCTCATCTCTAATAAGGAACATCATTTATCCTTATAGCATATGTAATAAATGTTACCTTATAGTTGTATTCCTCTTAACTAGGAAAGTATCACTTCTAACAATATAAATTATTATTTACTAAGAAAGACCCATCCACTTTATTACCTGTTATTTATTAGTCGGTAACAAGACAGCCTTCTCCACTATGTTCTTTTATTCTTGGAGCTTTCAACCCATGACAAAGTTAGGAAAGTTAGTATTGTATACATTTTCCTCTAAAAAGAAAATTAGCCAGAGCAACGGTGATACTTTTCCTCATTCATCTTCACTAACACGTTCTTTATTCAGAATGTCAGATACCATAGAAGGGAGAAGACAACACAGCGGCATGACAAATATAGCTGCTGATTGCTTGTAACACATAACAAAAACTAGGACAGAATATCTTAATGCTTTCCCCTTTCCATTCCCTGTTCATTAGGTGAAAATTTGGTGTTGTTTTTAAAGGTCATTGTAATGAAACATATAACAAAGTAAACTCTTCCTGCCATATCAATTATTTCTAAGTATATTTATTTATCTATTGTAGACTTTACGAGAGGGTGACAGGCAGAGCACTGGAGTCACGCTATATCTCCCCCAGATTTCTAACTTACGTGTAGTCCACAGGGGATCTTGCATAGGTCTCTGCCCCCTGTGTGAGTCCTGGGCTCATTACTGGGGCATACAAAGCTGCAGAGCCTGCACTTCAGGGTAGATCCTGGTAGGAGAGGAGGCACCTGAGTCTGTCCTGACACTTAAGTCTGCTGAGACAGTATTGTGGTTTTTTTTTTTTTTTTTTGGTAGATTTGTGTGGCTGTTAGTATGCCCTATGTACAGTTAGCATTTACTGTTAGTTAGTTCTCAGATGAGCAGGATTTTGTTTCACACTGTTTTCCCTGAAGTTAAGGCTGTATTTTATTTTGCCCATTTTTGTGCCTGAAGGACAGGTTTATTTATTTTGATATTTTTTTTTTAGTTTTGTTTTTTTAAATAAAATTGTTTGCTACAATTTTGTTTCCCTGTCTGACTGGTTGGGTTCGCATTATTGCTGCTACCTTCCCCACACCTTTTTCAATATTACCAGATAGGCCAACACGATTAAGACCATTGTCCTACAGTACTAGGACACTTTCCACCAGATTACTCTAAAATCATGTTTGTTTGTTTTTTTTATTTTTCTCAAACACATCATCTTGTGATATTATTGTGAGGTCATCTATGGACATGTTGATGTAATGAAGAACATATTCAAAGCTGTACCTATCTATCTACTGTACTTAAATTATTTTTATAAATAGGTCCAAATTCTATACTGATTTACTTCTAATATTTTTAGAGTTTTTATAGAGGTTGAGCTCATTTATTCAGTCACATACAATTAAAAGATAAGGGGTTTTGTTGAAAATATTAAATACATTGTATAATCATATCTACTGTATATGCCAAACTTCTAAATACCTTTAATTGGCTCAGATGCTCAGAGGGTATAATTAGGAAAGGTTACATGTCACATTAGACCTGAGTCACAGTCATGGTACTATACATTTCTCCTGTTATCAGCAGCTGATTTTGGAACAACAGAGGATTCTGTCATATTTTCAAATCAGCTGCTGATGCCGAAACTGTGGTCATTGTCTACAAAACCATGCAGGGATCACTGAGCACAACATGAAGGTTTAGTGCCAGTCAGACTAGGGCCTCGTTCACATCTGTATTTGTATGCTGTCCAGGGTAGTCCGCATGAGGACCCCCTCAACAGAATACCGAACGCAACTGCAAGCGGTGTGCCAGTGAAAGCACATGGACCCCTAAACTACAATGGGTCCCATGTGCTTGCCGCTGTCACACATGAATTCTTGTGATTAAGTTGTGTGGTTTTCTGGTAGGGATTTGATCCGGTGTTCTGTGGTCTTTTGGTGGGTTCCTTGCCATGGGATCATCTGTTTGTACATTTGGTAATGGCCTTCAGAGTATACCTGAGGTTCTTTAGATTGAGCCTCAGTTGTTGGTCGTTATCATTGTCCTATTGCACACTTCTGGGGCCTGTATAAGGAGGAGGGCTGGCTTCACTAGTTGCCGGTTTTTGTTGTATCCAACATAGAATTCGTGGCACAGGGAGGAGGAGTGTTTTTGGAACTATAGCTGACTAGGAAGTGGTGTGAGTGTTGCTTTGTGTGTGAGTCTGGTTTTCCCCTCCACACTTCTATTCTGCCCTGTCCTTCAGTTCTGAGTGCCTGTCACTGTCTTGGTGTTTGTGAGGAAGTTTGGGTTCCAGTTTGTTTTGCCCCAGTCCTGTGTTAACCCTTACCTCACCTCTCCACTTTCCTTCTCTCTCATTCTCTTGTTGCGTATTGTGTTGTGCTGCATGTCTGTTGTCCAGTACTTCCCATCCTGTTTGTGTTGTCTGTAGCTGCACCTTGGTTTCTGTAGGGGTGACCACCTTAGCATCCCCAGTCCCTAACCCTCTTGTAGCTCTCGCCCTATCTGTCGGCTAGGCCTTCGTGTTAGAGAGCCAGGAGCTGTCGGGGCCAAGGATAGCTTGGGAACAGTTGACCACCACCCGCAGGCAGGGCCTAGACAGCTGCCGTAGCGTCGGAAAGTTTCCCTCCCCTGTTCCCTTAGCGGTGGAGTCTGCAGTCCGGATTTTGGGTCTGGGCATAGGCACGAACACGACAGCCGCCAGATCTCCACAGGGATCATACGGACAGGAAAGTAGTTCCCAATCTAGTTTCCTGCCCGCATGATTCCTAAAAGTCTTGGTTATTTTGCTTCAACCTGAACTAATAAATAGGTAATAAAAAAACTGCACATACCAGAAAATTGGTAGCAGTAAAAATTACAAGTTGTCCACCAAAAAAAGCATAAACGCAGGTAAATGGTAAATTTGATTTAGTAAAAAAGTGGTAAAACATAAAAAATAATAAATTCTAATATAAGTATGACATTGCTGTAAATGTAATGATCCACTGGAAAAAGATGGAATGTCATTTTATGCAGACTGAGTGTCATATAAAAACACGATTAATAACGACAACATTGTTATTTTTTTTAAAGATAATTAAAACATATTTACTAAAAAATGGTGGCAACTGTAAACACAAATCATTGCACAAAGAATAATACTTCATATGGCTATTCACAGTGCTTGTGCAATATGGACCTTTTTCAAATTAATAAGAATAAAATTAAATAAAAATAATGACCTGAATATAATGGGTGGAAGCCCATGAAAGATGTGGACAAATAACAGTTGTCTCCTGTCACCTCTTTTGGGCATCCTGGCGGCATATGGTCACCTCTTCTGGCCTCTTGGGCGACATCATGCGTTTAATCAAGCATCATATTAAAGCATCATCATTTCAGTGTCCCGGTGACTACTGAGACTTCAGGACGCATGACATCACCAAGAAGTCCAAGATGAATTTATTCAACGCAAAACAAATCTTCAGGCCAAACCACTTGGACCTGAAATGAAGCAAATCTTTAGAAGTTCACGCATCTCTACACACCACGTTGCATGTCTCCAAGGTTTTCTGCATTTAGTAATCCATTCGGGGAGTCCGCATGGAGATCCCCCTGAATGGAATACCAAACATACTGGCAATCGGTGTGCCAGTGAAAGCACATGGACCCCATACACTATAATGGGATCAGTGTGCTTGCTGCAAGATCTCTGCAGGGAACATGCAGACAGGAAAGTACTTCACAATCTACTTTCCTGTCTGCATATTCTGTGCATAGATCTTGCGGCAAGCACATGGGCCTCATTATAGTCTATGGGGTCCGTGTGCTTTCGCTGCACACCGCTTACAAATGCATTCTGTAGTCCGTTGGGGGGGTCCCCATGTGGACTCCCCGAACGGATTGCCAAACACAGATGTGAACAAGGGGTAACTTAGGAAAGTCTATACTGTACATTTAGGAATCTTCCCAACAGATTCCTATTTAGTTTTGCCATTTTTCTTTGCAGTAACATCTCTTGCTATTCTTCTTTCTTTTGATATTGTTTTCCTATCACTTAGGACTTTAGCTTGTTTTTCTGCTTTGCCAATTAGAACTTTACACTATTTTTGGTTTTACAGTTTGCTAAAGTAGTAATAAATAACTAAAAACCAATATAAAAAATACCTTTACTTTATAAAACTAAATGGTCTTGCATTTGGAAACAATCCTGTGCTTTCTCCATGTCAAACCGATCCATTTCTCTTACATTTGATATGCTTTTACTCCTGGGCATGACTGCCAATGCACTTTCAACACCTTTACTTTTAAGGTAAATTCAGTAACATTTATCACATCTTGCTGTCAGTTAGTGATGGTCGGTAAAACCCTTGTGATTTTCCAGAAACAAAGAATATTTTCAGTCATCAAGATTCATTATTTTTCTTTCCAGTTATGATCTTTTTTTGTTTCCATTCCTTGGATACAATCCCATGAGAAAGTCGTTAAACCAAGAGTTGTGTCTCGCCATCTCCAATGTAATCTATCAAACTCTGCTGCTATCAATAGATTTATACACAGATCCATGCCTTTGTTGACTGACTTGCTCCAAAATGTTATCAAGTAAAATATTGTTTTTATTTTCAATTTAAAGGTGACGTAATTTTGTATAACAGTACTATTTACATTTCACAATTCTATATAAGGGGCAGGTATATATACTTGGCAGAATTACATCCTGGAAACTGCCTACTGCGTGCAATAGTAAGCTTCTATCCTCTTCATCCAGGTTTATGGCCATTAAATAAACACAGATTTTTTTGTTGCAGTTTTTGAGTCAAAGACAAAGAGTGACTACAAAAGGAATAAGACATATATACATATATGGGAAGTACTTACTGTATACTTCATCCTTATGCTCAATCCACTCCTGACCTTAGCTTTAATGTGCTTGTGTGTGGGAAGAGACACTGGCTGTAGTGGGAGATGAGCAGCTGTACTATTGGTAAAGCATTTTTCTATTTTTGTTTTTGACTCCTTGCATTTTTTGTGAAACCAGATGTAGTTTTTAGTAGAGATGAGCGAGTAGTATTTGATCGAGTAGGTATTCGATCGAATACTACGGTATTCAAAATACTTGTACTCAATCGAGTACCACTCACTATTCAAATGGAAAAATTCGATGCAGAACCAGCATTGATTGGCCGAATGCTATACAGTCGGCCAATCAACGCTGGTTCTTCTCCAACCAAGTCTTCTCTGTGCTGCTTCCCCGCGGCGTCTTCTGGCTCTAAATTCACTCTGCCAGGCATCGGGCCTGGGCAGAGCCGACTGCGCATGTCCGCTTGTAGTGCGGGCATGCACAGTTGGCTCTGCCCAGGCCCAATGCCTGGCAGAGTGAATTCAGAGCTGGAAGATGCCGCGGGGACGCTGCATGGGAAAGACTTCTCAAGAGGATCCAGCCCAACCCTCACTCGTGGACTTGGTAAGTATAATTTGATCGAATGTTGCCTACCCCTGAAACGAGCATTTTCCCCCCATAGACTATAATAGGGTTCGATATTCGTTTCGAGTAGTCGAATATTAAGGGGCTACTCGAAACGAATATCGCTCATCTCTAGTTTTTAGTTATACCATTTTGGGGAAAGTCTATTGCTTTGTTCACTTTTTATTCAAATATTCAAAAATCACAGTTCAGCTCTTTTGATAATCATTCCTGCTACAGTGTTCACCATATGGGAAGTTTTCTTTTTTGAGAAGTTTGCAGATTGGGCATGTTCAGACACAGAGATACCTAATGTGCATGTGTTTTACTTTATTGTTTCACTTCTATATGTGCTCTAGTCAAAGGGGGGGGGGGGGTGATTTTATTTTTACATTTCTTGTATTTTTTTTATATAGCTTTTTTTTTTTTTATAATTCATTATTTTATTTCTTTTACTGTATTTCCTGGAACCCACGGGGTCTGATCAGTAATGCAATGCATTTCAATGCATTGTAAATAACTGACCCTTATAGCAGCCTGTAAAAGAAGGTAATACCAGACAAGCCTGATAACTTTCAGGAGACTCCTGGCTGTCACTGTCCTAGATTGCTTCCCCCACATCTTGCCGATCTCTTCGAGAAAAAAAAAAAAAATCTATGATTTGGGTGTGTGGAGTCTTATTAAGCCGTGAGCGCTCCACTGTGCAAAAGGACAGGGGAAGAATATGCAAATCTGACTTCCATGATGTAATTAGGATGCCAGTACCTCAAGTATGCACACCAATAGAGGGTGCTGGAAGTCAGATTTGCATATTCTTCCCATGTTCATTTGCACAGTGGAATGCTCATGGCTTAATAAGACTCCACACACCTAAATGGTGGTCTCTCCCTATGGAGTGACGATATCCCCTCAACCCTGTCTAAGCCTCTCGCCTCTGCCAGATCAGTCCTCTCTGCACCAAGCTGATGAGATGTAAATACATTGAAACAGCTGTCCTTGGCTGAGAAGACTGTATCTGGTATAATCCCAACATCATTTCAAACAAAGGCCTCTGAGAAGGTCAGCATGATGTTAAAGGGAGCGCCCTCTATTGGATGTCTTGACTGAGACTCTGTCTTCCTAATTACATCATGGAAAATAGACTTGCACATTCTCAGTCAGCGCCCTCTATTCTTGAGGCACTGGCATCCTAATTACATCATGGAAGTCAGATTTGCATATTCTTCCCATATACACTATCTAGTCAGGATTACTGATATGTGGTAAACCAGAACTCATTGGCATATGAATAAGTGGACGTAGCATGCAAAAAGGGGAGTGTCCTAACATAATTGGTCATTAATTGTAGTTGAGGTAAAATGTTTAACTCTAATATATATATATATATATATATATATATATATATATATATATATATATATATCTGTAAATTGTTACATAACTGTTTGTGTATTAAAAGTTAAACTTGAATTTTTCCTCATTTTACATTTTCACTCTATCATTGGCATTTATCTCAGAGGTTCTGTCTAGTTCCAATGATCCTCGTAAGAATTACAGTATTATCAAGGTTAGTGAAATAGCTTTCTATTCCCATTTCCAACATAATCACTTCCTCCATATTATCTCGTATATATCTTGTCAAATCCACTCTCAAAATGCACATTTTTCTGTATATTTACCTCTTGCAGTAATTGTTTTAGGCATTTCAAGTGCATTTAGTTCATTTTTCTTTGAGAATGCATTAATATGGTGGGTTGAAGTCTACATTTATATATAATATGTTGTCTCCTAAAAAAAATGTAAGTTTGCTGACTTTTTAAATTCCATAAGACTAAAGACAGTCGACATATATTAAACTGAATCACAAAGAGAATCATATGCACTGTGCACAGTTGGTTGAAGGGCACTAGCTATTATAACTGGATTATGCCTCCGGTATTTAAAATATTTGGAATAACATTTTTTGTAGTAATTTGAAATAATTAAAATATTCAAGACATTAAGCTAAAGTCAAAATGATGGATTGAAGCAACTTTCTGATTTCTGAAGCAATAGGTGCATAGATGTGGCCCTATCCACTGTATAACCATGGCACCAGAGTACTGCAGCTCTAGCCCTATTACTTGAAAGGGAGCAGAGTTGCTTCCAGTTACATCCATCTCTGTAGCTTTCAGTACCAGATTAGCTGTACCACAAGAAGGTACTCATGGTATAGGTGGGTGATGCATTGTTATAGTGGGGGCAGAAAAAAAAATGCTGCTATTTCATCACATTGCCTCCTAAAAAATTAATAAAAAAACTAACAAAAGCTCATATATATCCCCAAAATTGTTTTCTCGCCTCATAAGAAACAAGCCAGTGAATGACAGAAAAACTATATGGGTGGGGAAGCATGGTGGCTCAGTGGTTAGCACTGCAGCCTTCCAGCGCTGGAGTCCTGGGTTCGAATCCCACCAGAAACAACATCTGTAAGGAGTTTGTATGTTCTCCTCATGTTTGTGTGGATTTCCTCCCATTCTACAAAGACATACTGATAGGAGAAAAATAAAAAGTACATTGCGATCCCTATATAGGGCTCACAATCTACAGTTAAAAAGAAAAAAATATATATGGGCCTGAAAATGTTGATTTAATTGTGCAAAACTAGTGCAACATTAAGAAAAAGCTATATCACGACCTGTAGAAGGCTATCAAGTCTCAATAAATTGTTGTGATGCATGACTTCCATATCAGCCTCTCATGATTATTAATAGAGATGAGTGAGTAGTATTCGATCGAGTAGGTATTCAAATGAATACTATGGTATTCAAAATACTTGTACCCGTTTGAGTACTATCACTATTCGCAGTAAAGATTTGATTCAGAACCAGTGTTGATTTGCCGAATGCTATACACTTTTGTGCAGCAGGCTCGTCCTTGCTAGTCAGGAGAGCTGGCAGCTTGCGTTTATGTGGGAGCTGACTTTTTCTCATAGGAATGCATTGACCAGCGTTGATTGGCCGAATGCTATACAGTGTACAGCATTTGGCCAATCAATGCTGGTTCTGCCGGAGGCTCGTCTATGAGGAGGCGGAGTCTAAGATCGGACCACAGCAGTTTCCATTGTGCTCTGATCTTAGACTCTGCCTCCTCACAGACGAGCCTCTGGGAGAACCAGCGTTGATTGGCCGATTGCTGTATACTGTATAGCATTCGGCCAATCAACGCTGGTCAATGCATTGCTATGAGAAAAAGTCAGTTCCCGCATAAACGCAAGCTGCCAGCTCTCCCAACTAGCAAGGACGAGCCTGCTGCAGAACCAGCGTTGAATGGCCAAATGCTATACAGTGTATAGCATTCGGCCAATCAATGCTGGTTCTGTAAGGCGAGTAAGGGCTGGTTCACATTAGCGCTTGCCTCCCGTCCGGAACGAGTCTGCAGGAGGACCCCCCCCAAAATGGAATATCAGTGCAACTGCAAGCGCTGTGTAGGGGGGGAACTAGGGCTTCAAAACAGATATCTCCAATTTTTAATTGGACTGACGGAACTGGAGCAGCTGGTACAGCGGGACCCATCCCTGCCACACCAAGGCCTTTGGGGGTACAGGGCTGTGTAACCCCTCGTTGGAAAGCCCTGGTTCTCTTCTTTCCAACACCACCACCCCGGGTCGATAAGATGTACAGCGGCTGAACTACGGCCCCAAGAAAGAGGGACCCCAAACCGCTCCACTACACCACACTGTTGGTGCCACAATGTTGGGATAAAAAAAAAATCTGCTCCTATGAGGGTATAATTTTCTTCACCGCCTCCGCCTCTTCTCTCGCGCTCCTCTTCTCTTGGTCCAGAAAGCACCAACTGCACATGTCCGCTGGCCATTTTCCTGTGGATGAACGGGAGTCGGAGCCAGGGAGGGGTAAGTAACAGTGTTTTTTATGTTTTTCACCTCCCCTGGGTCTCCGATCATTATACTCTGGGGTCTGAAAAGACCCCAGAGTATAATAATCCTTCCTGGTTGGTCCACAATGGGGAATAATAGTGTTTGCAGGTGCTACTATGGGGCATAATAGTGTGTGTGCAGAGGCCACAGTAGGGCATAATACTGTGTGTATACATGATACCAGTCTCAATGAATTTCATCTGGTGTATGTGTGACCATTTTTCACTGCTGTTACATCAACAATTACATATTGAAATCGATGGACAGAGAAAAATCACAATAGGGACCTATAGACATAAAGGCAATACCATGAAATGATGGGACTTTTAAACAATCCTTAAACATGGAAAAGAATCAAAGGAAGGAATGTTTACTTATAATAGTGAGGCACGAGAAAGAAGTATGATTAGAAAAAAGATTTCTCCAGGTCTGAGTGGTATTTTTCCAATAGAAGTCAAAGAGTTCTTTAAAAAACTACTCAGAGTACAGACCCTTGCTCTCATTATAGGGAAGCCTTAAAGGGGCCCAGCTTTGATGAATAAATGTTATTGTTTGCATAATGAAAAGTTACACGATTTTTCCAATATTTCTTCTGTATCAATTACTCATGGTTCTTCAGATCTCTTCTTGCTGTCATTCTTTGGTTACTTTCAGTGGTTAAAAACTAGTTTATGATCATGTGATGGACATACAGCTGCATGGCTTGTTACAGTTACAGCACTATAATCAGAGCTGTGCTCCTGTGTTTCTAACACATGACCATGGATGGTTTTTATCCACCGGAATTGAACAATGGATGACTGCAAGCAGAGATCTGGAAAACCGTGAGGAATTGATAGTGGGAATAACCTAGAAGATTGTATGATGTTTCAGTATACAAAAAATAATATCTATTTGTTGTAACTGGGCTACCCCTTTAAATAAGGATATGTGTGTCAGGGTCTGCGGTGGCGGCCATGGAAAGAACAACAAAAATTATTTGTATCAAATCAGTTAGAGCCGACATCTGGACCCACGCAGCTCAGCTGTTCTAGGCAGCAGCCAGTGCCAGAACCTACATAGGTACACAGCTGGAAATAAAGGCTCCATCCACTTTATTGCAGCAGTGCCGGAGTACTACAATTCTACTCCGCTGCAATACTCTGCCAAATTCATTTTGCAACGTAGCTCTGTAAAAAGTCTTCAGGGGTCTAGTTTATTTGTCTGATAAAGCCATGCTAGTGAATGCTGCCTATTTGTAAGTGCCTATGGGGGATACCTCTGGCTCTTACATGGGTTAGGGACTAGTTCACATTATTTTTTAATTGGTTTTAATGATACTGTAATTCTTGTTGTAAACAGCCCTCAAATGTCTTCTGAAAAACAAAAATTAAACTACCACTAAAAATCTCTATTCTAGTAGCCCAAATGCGTTTGTATAAATGACACTATAAAAGACAACATCATTAAATCCATTTAATATTTTAGTAATATAGGACCTCTTGCAACAACTAGATATTTACTTTGGTAACTGCTAAAGACAATACTTTATTTTATAGGATTTTGTCATGATTAAATTTGAAGATATAGAGTATAACTCTTTAATATTTGTAATATCAGTTAAAATCAGGATATGTAATGTTTTCTTATGTTTTTATATGTTAGATAGTCAACACTTATAAAACATAATAAATAGACGGCATTGTATAATGAATAACTAAGAGTATGAAATATGTTCCAAAAAATTGTTGTTGATTATATTGTTATTACCTGCAATATAATGATAGATAGATAGATAGATAGATAGATAGATAGATAGATAGATAGATATGACCAAACTTAACTCTAACTTAACTCTTAATCTCCAGTTTAGTTAACTAATGCAATTTCTTATGAAACCTACCCATAACAATGTCAAAATATGATAACAAAATCCTTGAAGGTTTTCAATTCACACCTTCCCTCATCCCTTACAGGGTAAACATTGTTAAACACATATAGGTTAGTTAGGCTAAGTTTACGAGGGCGTACCCAAAAGTTTCCAGAAAAGTTGTTTTTGAAGCGTGTATTTATTTATTTTTTTTACAAAATTCCTTCAATCTCCTTCAAAGTACTCTCCTTTAGCGGCAATACACTTGTCAAATCTTGTCTGCCATTGTTCAAAACATTTTTTAAACTCATCTACTTTGTTGTGTGCAAGCGCCTCCATTGTTTTCCTCTTCACCTCCTCCACGTCGGCAAAACGCTTCTCCTTGAGGTTCCTCTTCATTTGTGAGAATAAAAAAAAAGTCACTGGGAGCCATATCGGGTGAATAGGGTGGGTGGAGCAAGATAGCCATGCCATTTCTTGCCATGAAAGTGGTCACCAAGATGGCGGTGTGGGCTGGGGCATTGTCGTGGTGGAAAAACCAATCACCACGCCACATTTCAGGCCTTTTTCGCCGCACACTGTTGCTTAACCTCCCTTTTGCATCGAAAAAAACTAATGACCATTGTCTTCACATTGGACTTCACTTGACGAGCCTTTTTGTCACGGGGCTAGGATGGCGTCTTCCAATGGCTTGATTGTTGTTTGGTTTCCGGGTCATAAGCATAGCACCAAGACTCATCTCCCGTAATAATTTTAGAAAAAAATTCTGGGTCTGTTTCGGCATGTTCTTTCATGGCACGGCATGTTTCGATGCAATGCTCTTTCTGTTGATCAGTCAAGAGCCACGGCACAAACTTTGCAGCGACCTGTGACATGCCCAAATCCTCCGATAAAATGTGCTGAATCGAGCTTCAACTCACTCCAGACAACTGTTCAAGTTCCTCAATGGTTCGTCGTTGATCTTCATCCTCGAGCTCGTTGATTTTTTTGGACACTTTCGTCTGTTCAGGAATTTGACGGACGTCCAGAACGCGGTTGATCATCAATTGACATTTCACCATTTTTAAAGCAGGTGAGCCACAAGTAAACTTGAGCTTGACACATAGCGTCATCCTTGTAAGCGGTCTTCAACATTTGAACGGTTTCCGATGCTTTTTTCCCCGAGCAGCAAGCAAAACTTCACAGCTGCACGCTGCTCATAAAACTTCTCCATGAAGAAAAACTACAGCTGGACAAAACAGCTCTTGCAAGAAAATTTACTGCAGGTAGACGAAACCTTCCGCATCAACACCGCTTGGCACATTGACTGAGAAGGTGTGGTTGAACAAATAACTAGCTGCAGAAAAGTGCGCGCGCAGCAGCCTCATTCTGGAAACTTTTGGGCCCCCCCTCGTACATCTGTGCTGGGATCTCTGTTATTTGGATCTGCCAGGAGACCTGAACGATTGAGAGCATAACTGCTAAAACAGGTTTTTTTTTTTGTTTTTTTTTTAAAGAGGACCTTTCATCAGATCGGGCACATGCTTTCCCGATCTGTGCCCGGTGTAAAGCGCTATCGGTCCTGGTACCGTAGCGCTTTACAGTCAGAAGGGCGTTTCTGACACTTAGCCAGGGACGCCCTTCTGCCCAGCAGTGCCTATCGTGCTGTACTGTGGAGCGGGGAGGAACTCCCCCCTCCCGCTCCTGATAATACTCATCTATGGACAAGCTGTGTGAGCAGAGGGAGGGGGCGTTCCTCCCCGCTCATACTCTACAGCGTGATAGGTGCTGCTGGGCAGAAGGGCGTCCCTGGCTAAGTGTCAGAAACGCCCTTCTGACACTAAAGCGCTACGGTCCCGGGACTGATAGCGCTTTACACCGGGCACAGATCGGAAATGCTGATAGTGCGCTGAATTCAGCGTACTGTCAGCTTTCCAGCAGTATATAAAACTGCCTGTGCCCAATCTGATGAAAGGTCCTATTTAAATGTAGATTGTGAGCCCCACATAGAGCTCACAATGTACATTTTTTTCCCTATCAGTATGCCTTTGGCATATGGGATGGAAATCCATGCAAACACAGGGAGAACATACAAACTCCTTGCAGATGGTTTTTTTGCCCTTGGCAGGATTTGAACACCAGAACTCTAGCGCTGCAAGGCTGCAGTGCTAACCACTGAGCCACCGTGTGGCCCCTTGCTGAAACAGTTTTCTGTGGTGGAGTCTCCAGTAGAGACTTCAGTGCAGAAGTGAACTAAGCCTTAGTTTGTGTCTTTGTTCTAAATTATGGGGAGAGCACGTTGCGTTTAGAAAATGAACTTGGCTTGTGACATGAATATATACTGTGATACGGGATAGAATTTGTCAAAAAGAAAACCAATCTCTGCTGTAAAATTACCAAATATTACTGCCTTTTAAATGCAATTCTCACATACTGTAGTACAGCAATTCCCATTTAACATTTCTATGCTGTGCCCCTGGTGTATATACATTTATGGTGTTGAGATTATACAGTACTTGAGCAATTCCTTGATATACTACAGAAACAGACTCTACCATCAGCAAGTAAGCAGCTACCTATAATCCAATACCATTTTGACTTGCACAGTCTAAGGCACCCCCATATTTTCATCAGATCCTTCCAATTTGATTTTAGCTGGAGTCCAGATTGCAAAGACAAAGCATGGTATGGGAAAATATGCTGACCTGGGATTCACAATACCACCATACCATTCCCTTAAAACTGTTTTGTTGCCTCCCATCTACTCAACAAATATCTATTGATATCCATAATCCAGTTTGGAATGCTGTAGTCTTTCTATGAGTTACTACTACAGAATTTTAGGGGGCATTCACACTACCAATGGTGTCCACTCAGCAGTGTCTGTGGCTACTGTCCGTACAAGATTTTAGCAATGGACACTAGCTGGTCGGTTTTCAATCTCCATTCATTTCAATGGGACTTTATCTAGTGTCCTTTGGTGTCTGTTTGTGTCCTTTAGTGTCCGCTTACAGCCATGTCTGATTTAACAAGCGGCAAAAAAATCCTACATGCAGGACTTTTCTGTCGGCTTGAAAAAATGGGCAGTAAGTGTCCGGTATTGTTTAACATTGAGGTCTACGGGCAACGCACATATAACGGACAGTAACTGATAGCCATTAGTTACTGTCCGTTTGTGTCCGTTATGATAGCTGTCCGTTTTTTTTTTTTAAACAGAATCCTTCTGAGCGGACACCAATGGTAGTGTTAACCCCTTAGTCTATTTCCATGCACATATATCAGTCAACAGTCGCTAGTTTATTCTAGTTTGGTTAAATTATTCACTCCATTCCTATTTTCTTCTTGAATATAAATAGCCTGCCGTTTGGTTCTCATTTTCAGCATTGATCGCTTGATGAGGTTCCTTTAAGCAGAATAAGCATCTGCACATTTCGTATTGTATAAGCTGCAGCTGCAAAATGATTAAGAATCAGAAATGGCCTGCCTTGCTTTTGTGGCCACTGCAAGCTTGAGTGTCTGGAAACTTTTTTTTTATTATCTTCCAGCCATATGTTAAGGCTGTATAACGTACTTCTGTGACTAAAGATAAAGGATGGAAATTATTCATTATAGTTCATATCACCATCATATACCATCTGTTTCAGTAAATATTTGCTTTCACCATAATATATATGCTCTGGAGCACCTTTTGGTAAACCTATACATTGTGCTGTTCTGTTATTCTTGAAAGTTATGAATACATTTGCAAATGGCTACTACCAGTAGAGACCCCTGCAAAAACCCCTGAAAACTGCTCACCATGGCTCCTTGGGCAGAGTGGTTGGTGTATAGCAGCCCTAATGAGTGCTTGTTTGGGTTCTTATATAGATACACTATAGCAGCTCTAATGAAAGCAAGAAAATTGAAATAATGAAAAGTACCCAGAAAAAAATAAAGATCATCGTAATCCCAAATGTTAAGCTGCAAGCAACAAGATTAAATTAAAATTGTCACAAATGTAAAAAAAAAAACATGCATCTCTCTCTCTCTCTCTCTCTCTCTCTATATATATATATATATGTATATATATATATATATATATATATATATATATATATATATATATATATTTATATATATATTTATTTTTTTTTAATGCAAACAAGCTTCATACATTCTGGCCACTATTGCCCATTATTGGCACCTCCGGCTCTGGATTCTCACTCCCCCCAACAGACTACAGGTCTCACTGCTAGCTGAAACTTCTTCCAGTAGTTAAAAACCTGGATCGTCTTAACACTTCAATCCCTTCAATGTTTTTCTCACTGCACTAGGAGGAATTACAGTAGATACTAAAACACTGGATAGAAACAGTAGGAAAGTCTCTCCTCAGAACCCAGCAAGTCAAACTGGCATAACTTGAAGGGGTGCAGTTGCACACAGGCCTTAGGGCTAGATCACACAGGGCAAGAGGGGGCAGATTTTGGTGCGGAATCCACGTCATAATCCACCCCCTCAGAATGGTGGTCTATGTAGACCGCTAGCATTCTTTTTTTGTTACATTTGATTTAACACTATTTGTCACATTTAAGAGCAGCTTATGAGATAGTAAGGGTTTCTGGACACCTTAGTCCTACATTAGATTAATAATAATAATAAGATTATTAATTACTTTATTTATATAGCTTCAACATATTCAGCAATAAAGCAGAGAGTACATGAACGGACAGTATTTGGATTGCCATCTTGATTTTTGGACTAACTTGTTTCTCTGAAAATAAGACAGGGTCTTACATCATTTTTTGCTCCAAAAGATGGGTTAGGGCTTATTTTCAGGGGATGTCTTATTTTTATCCAAGAAGAACAATCCACTCACCAGATTCCCTTAGACCCAAAATAACTAGAGTATGGAAGTGCCAATGGTGGATGGGTTCTCATACACAGATCTCTGTCACTCCTGTCGCATACCGTATCAATGTCAGGTCTTTTGCCATTGCAGTCAAATTTAGCAGTTGGCTCCCAATGATGACCAGCAGCAGATGCAACGGAGTGACACCAGTGGGACTACCATATCTGTGTGAGAGCCCAGCACTAGCAGTATACAATCCTTATTGTTGTGGAAATCTATCTAAATAGTGCCATCTTAAAGTCATGTCCAATTCTTTTGAGGGTTCAATTCTTTTGGGGGTGTTTGCTTTCTTTTGTGGTGCAATTCTTTTGGAGATGTCCGCTTTCCTTGATGAAGGCTCTTCTATATCCGTTCTGCTGTATTCTTTTTACTTTTTTACATGTATAGCTGCCTGGAGACTTTTTTAAACGAGCTGTAGCTAGGGATTATTTTTGGAGTAGGGCTTCTAGTTGAAGCTTACTCCAAAATCCTGAAAAATCATGCTAGGTTTTTTTTTTTTTTTTCAGGCTAGACCTTATTTTCGGAGAAACACAGTATTATTGCTACTACAAAAAACCCTAAAATATAGCAGAGGAGAGAAGATTATTACCTTGAATATAGGGGGACGCTAGTAATGCTTAGAAGATAGCGTCTCTTTACACACTTAAAAAGTTTGAAAAACTTGGGAATACTTTTCCTTCTGTATAATGTTTTATTTGACTCTGTCTCAGTCAATCCACTGGTGCCTAGTAATTCTAAGTTTGCATGAAATATTCATGTTTCAGTTTCAAAAATCAGTGACGATGACATAAATTGCAATATTCTCTAAGCTAAGGAATGCAACTCTGTTTTATTTGTCTTCCTCCCTATTTTGTCTTCAAAAGTGAAAACTAACAAGCAATTTCATTTTACTATGGTGAGTTGTATATTTTTTATTTTCTGATCAATATAACAATTGTTGTTGTTGGTTTTTTGCAAATACAAAATTAATTATTGCTGTCTTCCCAATCAGAAATGACATTGTTTTTCTTACATTGGAACAGGATGCGATGCCTGTATACAAAAAGTTTTCAAAGGAAATGTATTCATTGTTGTGGTGCACTAAACATGGCATTAGGCTAAGGTGACAAAGTATTCAAAGTAAATTCAGTCCCTTATAGTTCTTCTTAGGCCTTGTTCACATCTGTGTCATTCAGGGAGTCCGCATGGGGAACCTCCTGAACGGACTACCGAATGCATTAGCAAGTGGTGTACATTGAAAGCACACGGACCCCCTAGACTATAATGGGGTCCATGTGCTTTCCGCACGAGTCATACGGACAGGAATGTAGATCGTGAACTACTTTACTGTCCACATGTATCGTGCGGAAAGCACACGGACACCATTATAGGCTACGGGGTCTGTATGCTTTCACTGTACAGAGACATATTTTTAAATTGTAGAATCACCTCTGCATGATACTGTAATTTACTACTGACAGACTCCTTTTAACCACTTAAATACCAAGCCGATTTCTCTGGTTCAAGATCAGATACATTTTCGTATATGCGGTTTTATGGGCTACAACATTTTTATCATTTGAGTTATTCAAGTAATTTTTGCATCTTTTTTTGTGACATATAGGGCATTATTTTTATGGTTTTTTTATTTTTGAATATTTTTTATTTTTTTGTATCTGAGAAGATTTAAACAAAAGAGGAAGGAAAACCTGTGTTTTTCACTTTTTTTTTTTTTTTTAGTACAAACTGCTCCTAAAAAAACCTTTTTAAGGCTAAGGTTCCATGTTGTAGAAACAAAGATTTTTTTGTTGCAGATTTTGCTGCGCTTTTTTGAGCCAAAACCAAGAATGGATACAAAAGGATTGACAAATATAGAGGAAGCTCTCATACTTCTAGCTTCTGCACAATCTACTCCTGGCTTTGGCTCAAAAAAATGCAGCAAAATCTGCAACAAAAAAAGCTGAGGGGGCCTTAGCCTAAGGCTAAGGCCCCACGGGCCGGAAATGCCGAACTATAGTGCTGCGGGAACAACTGTGGCGGAAACGCATTTTGGTTCTTCCTGCAGAGCTTTGAACAGAAAGTTCACATAGTTTTCCTCCACTGACTTTCTGTTACCATTATATCTACTGGGAAAGCTGCCGGCATTTCCGTCGATATAATTGACATGCTGTGATCTCCAAAACCTCGCTGGTTTTGGAAATCGCAGTGTGTTCGCATTGCGGTTTTTCTCACAAAGTGGGCATGGGATTCGCATGAATGCCTTCCACTTTGCATGTGCTGTATAGTACCTCGATTTTTCCAGCGGCATTTCCGCCGTGGAAAAATCGCGACGTTTCCGGCCCATGAGGCTCCCGCCTAAAATTGTTTTCTCTCTCCATTATGGTTCATTTTATTTTGTATTGTGTCGTTGGTGGTGGGGCTAGAACCTGTAATGTGGGCATGGCATTGACATGTTATTATTTTTATTTTTATTTAAAATTATTGTACTTAAATTTTAATATTTATTTATTTATTTATTTATTTATTTATTTATTTATTTTACATTGTGTCCCCATAAGGTCATAATAGACTTTTGGGTGCATTTTTGCACAATTTTTTTTTTTTTTTTTTGAGGGGGGCTGATTTCCCCTGTAACTGGAGCTGATACAGATAGCCTCCTGTCCATTACTGCTGACCTGATCTGGTCCATCAGCTCTAACAGTCTCTGATCCTTGGTGAATCATGTGACCACCGAGTCAGAGGGGAGGTGCATCACGGCTCATGGCTGGCCCCCATAGATGTGTACACAGTGATCAGGAAATCAGGGATGTTAATAAATCATCCCTGTCTTCTTAGAGGACCTCTGGCTGAATGGAAAGAATTCTAAAACCAAGTAAAGTTAATTTATTTCTATGTGAACCTGCTACATCAGGAAAGTAATGGTATAAGGTAACAAATTCTGAATAAACTTATAACATGGAATTTTAAGACCTTTGGACAACATCACTTCTATGGGACATTTTTTTTTTTTTTTAAAATGAGAGAGTTGCTCAAAAGAAACATTGAATAAATGTTATAAACCACAAACAAAATAATCATCTCTAAAACCAGAGAGATTTCAAATACAATCCTACTCCACACTAGACTTTAATAAGCACTCAATGTAATAATGGAGAGACTGGACCAATCAATCAAAAAATAATCCATTTGAGCTGTATATCCATATAGATATAATTAGAAGAATCACAAAGAACCATTAAGAGAGAATGCAGTGTTTACTTTATTGACTAGAGATTGATTTTTTTTTTTCTCGTAGTACAGTAATGTTTCTGACTATAAGAAAGGAAGATGGGAGAGATGGGAGCTATATCTATAAAATACAGCCAAAAACCATGAAAGAGCATACAGCAAAAATATGTTTTGTAACTTAGTTTTAAAACAATGTGCTATAGTTTTTCATAATAATGAGAAATATACTTTTTGCTTTATGTTATGTATTCAAAGGATTATTCAAAATTGAAGTTACTAATTCATTTTCATGAATAACTAACATATTCTAAAATTGTAATTGTACACCATTTATTTATTCAAATGCCCACTTTCCTTTTTTATGTTAAAAAAATTAAAGGGGTTTTCCCATCTCCCTGTTTGAGCAGCTTTGTCTGCTGTCTCCTCTTCTCACTTCCTGTATTCCCCGCTCAACTCCCAGCTTGCTGAACAGGACACTATGAAAGTATCACAATACTTATGATTACTAGAAATGTAATATAAATTCAGATCAGATAATATGCACATGTTTGTACAGAACAGACTCAGTGTTATTTGTGTGTTTGCATTGAGAGATAACAGACAGGGCTTTATCAGCAAACTGCAATTAGCTGAACTGATTGTCCAGAGCTGTAGATAACAGTGAGAGCAGTGAGTGACATCACTTGCCCTATCACACAGGTCCGAGGCTATGGAAACACTGTGTAATGGTACCATCCAATATTCTGTAATATGTACTGGGAAACTGAGAGAAAATTCGGAAAGGGGTGAAATCGGAGAAAAACAATGGGGCAATGGGGCACTCCGCTGGAGAAAAAAAGTTTAAATCTCCAAAAGATAGAATGCTTCTTCACTATAAGGACTGTGAATCTGTGGAATAGCTAACCCCAAGACCTGGTGATGGCATCATTTATGCCAAATTTGTGGCTTAAGTTATAATAAAGTGATGAGGGCAGCATAAAAAAGAGAAATGTTGCAAATTTTAATGTTCAAAACTCCAATTTGTGCAAAAAAATTTGCAACTTTTTAAGCCTTGGATGCCAGTTTGTGTCACTGACTTGCTTAATGTAAAGCAAATTTGAAACTTACATAGAGATTATGATAACAAATATATTGCAATCCTTTAAAGAGGACCTTTCACCATATCTGGGCACAGGCAGTGTTATATACTGCCAGAAAGCTGACAGTGCGCTGAATTCAGCGCACTGTCGGCTTTCCCGATCTGTGCCCGGTGTAAAGCGCTATCGGTCCCGGTACCGTAGCGCTTTACAGTCAGAAGGGCGTTTCTGACCATTAGCCAGAGACGTCCTTCTGCCTCGCGGCGCCTATCGCGCTGTGCTGTGGAGCAGGGAGGAACGCCCCCTCCCGCTCCTGATAATGCTAGTCTACGGACAAGCTGTGTGAGCAGAGGGAGGGGGCGTTCCTCCCCACTCCACAGCACAGCGGGATAGGCGCCGCGAGGCAGAAGGACATCTCTGGCTAATGGTCAGAAACGCCCTTCTGACCATAGAAGAGCTACGGTACCGGGCCGTAAGCTCTTCACACCGGGCACAGATCGGGAAAGCCGACAGTGCACTGAATTCAGCGCACTGTCAGCTTTCCAGCAGTATATAACACTGCCTGTGCCCGGATATGGTGAAAGGTCCTCTTTAAGTCAGTGGAATATTAAATCAATCAGAGCCAAAGGTCAGATGTTCAATAGATCCAAGCTTTGGTTTTCCTCCATTGAAAGAATAAAATTGTTTAAGCTCTGCACTCTATTGATATCCTCTTTTGATATATTATACCACCCCAGTATTCTTTTTGGCATCTCACTGTGTTTACTCTAAAAAGCAATTTATGTTTGGGATTTATCTCAGCATAATGTATGAGCAAAACTGAGTTTGATATTTTACAGGTACTGTAGTTTTACACTGCCTTAAGAAGAAAGATCACTAAATAAGTCATTTTTACTGAATCTTTTTGTGAGCACAGCTAAATAATACATAAGTTCATGAGTACATCCTCTATTACAACATCTGAATCCTTACTTTTTAGAGTTTAAATTTCCATTACAGTAGCCAATTTTGGACAAAGGGTACACACAAAAGGAAAATCTATCTGCATATGGATATATGTAGCCAGTATTGAACTGTAAATGATATAGATAAGTGTTCATATATAGAAATGAGCAAACTAGTTTGTAATTAACTGGATGCATTATGAATTTTCTAAAATTTTGACTTTGCCGAATAAAAGATTTTTGGGGTTTGCTATGCTCAAATCATTAGTATACTTTAGGAACTCTTCAGGAGTTTCAGGGGAGGTGCAGAAAAAACAACTCATATTAATCTTTCCTCAACTCTCCAAGGCTCTGCTGTGGTTTTGGTCACCACTGATCTCAAATCATAGCGCTCAGTGGTGACCTGGGGATGCTGTTATCACAGACAGAGATGTACCTGTAGGAGGTGCACAGGTAACAATCACTGTGTTATAGATAACACATGATAAGCAGCGGCCCTATTACATATCTTAGAGCTTCATGTTATGCCTCTGACCACAGAAGAGGGCAGAAGAGGTATGCCCAGGAATGAAGGCCAAATGAAGGTTTGTTGGATGTAGAACATGCTGTCGGCATGAAAAGTTTGAATCTTATGCAACCTACAAATTATCTAAATAAAATGGTTACTCTGTCCCTTTGATTCTGGTAATACACGTACATGTACTTCAATTTGCAGATAATTTCCAATATCTTGTTTTAAGAATCTCTAACTATCTAGAAGAACATAACTTCTTGCTCCAATTCTTTAGTTCATTGAGACATAAAGTAAAAAATATAGGACGGCCTGCCTTTATTGGGAGAATCACAAATAGCCCTCGATAAAATGGTCATATTTTCCTCTTCTTTACGCTTTGTGACCAATTTCCCCATTTGGCTGTTGCAACAATACTATACTACACAGTCCAGTCACATTAATATGACCAAGTGTCAAAATCCAGAATAACCACCTTTCGCAGAGCGGACCTCTGCGAGACGTGCAGGAAGAGAGAAGATGTTGTGATGATGTTCACTGGGATGTTGAGCCATGCCGACTCCAGTGCCATGGCCAGTTGCACTAGGTTACACGATTGAGGATCCATGGCACGAACAACCCAATCGAAGTGGTCCCACATATTCTCGATTGGGTTCAAGTCCGGGGAATTTGCGGGGTCAAGAGAGTACAGTAAACTTATCCTGGTGCTCCTCAAAAAAACAATTTGCATGTAGGGATGAACATGGTACGCAGGGATAGATGCATACTTGTGTTGATCCATTGTGCCTTACACAATGATGAGTGCACCCAGATGGCTGATGACACGTGCCTTCTGCGACTAGTTATTTCATGCTGTCATCAAAAGTAGGCGGTGGTGACATTAATATGACTGGACTGTGTAAAATACTATAATTTACATTCTAAATATTCAGATATGAAGGTCTTGACTCTACCATAAGATCTGGCATACAGATAGGGCCCCTTCACACGTCGGAAATGCTCCTGTTTTTTGCACATTTTTTTACGGACACAAACATGAAAACGTTGCATTTACGCAACGTTTTAATAGACGCCGCGTAAACGCAGCGTTTACGTGGTCAAAAACGCTGCGTAAACGTCGCGTTTATGCGGCATCTATTAAAACGTTGCGTAAACGCGACATTTTCATGTTAGCGTCCGTAAAAAAACGTGCAAAAAACGGGAGCGTTTCCGCCGTGTGAAGGGGCCCTTATAGTTAAGGTTAACAAAGAACTCTTTATAGGTTGTTCAAACTAAATCTGAGATTTCCTTACATTAATGGCTAAGGAATTTTCAAATAAGTAAAGCCTGGAACACTTGATAAATAGAAGTTTAATGTCTTATCTTGTTTATTTCTTTAGTTTCATTGAGTAGAATCTAATTAATCCAAGTGGTAAAGTGATTTGGACTGTACTGCATATTGTCAATGGACATATAACTATAATGGTATAGTTTGGATTTCTTTAAATTTGTACAGATTTTGTAAATTTCATGTGGCTTCCTCCTCCTCTACCCTCCCCCTGCCTTTTTTTTAACTATTGACATTAATGTTATTTACTATGCCTATACTGTGACATAGTGTCACAGAACAGCTATAGATCATATCAGGACCACTACCACTATTCTCAGAGGTGGTTCTGCTATTCTGGTTATTGGTCCATCTACTCCTGCTTTGGCACTAAATTAAAATGGTCAAAATGCCAAGTAATAGCAGATAATTGCTGGTAGGACACACAATGCACTTCACTGCTGTTTTTCCTGGATCATCTGGGGCCTTTTCACCATGTGTGTACTCTCACATAACCATAGCTCACAATTGACAAAATTGGCAGTTTGTCAATTTGACCATTCTGCTTCTCTCAATCCAACTCGCCGCCTCTCCAAAACTGTCAACTGGGAAAAATGCCTTAGAATGCATTGCAGAGACATGTCTAGTAGAGATGAGCGAGTAGTACTCGATCCAGTAGGTATTCGAAATACTCGTACTCGATCGAGTACCACTCGCTGTTCGAATGTAAAAGTTCGATGCAGAACCAGCATTGATTGGCCGAATGCTATGCAGTCGGCCAATCAACGCTGGTTCTTCTCCTACCTTTAGAAGTCTTCTCCATGCAGCTTCCCCGCAGCGTTTTCCGGCTCTTCATTCACTCTGCCAGGCATCAGGCCTGGGCAGAGCCGACTGCGCATGTCCCCTTGTAGTGCGGGCATGCGCAGTCGGCTCTGCCCAGGCCCGATGCCTGGCAGAGTGAATGAAGAGCCGGAAGAGCCGGAAGACGCCGTGGGGACGCTGCAAGGAGAAGACTGCATGGAGGGTCCAGCCCGACCCTCACTCGTGGACTTGGTAAGTATAATTTGATCGAACGTTGCCTACCCCTGAAACGAGCGTTTTCCCCCCATAGACTATAATAGGGTTTGATATTCGATTTAAGTAGTCGAATATTGAGGGGCTACTCGAAACGAATATCGAACCTCAGACATTTTACTGTTCGCTCATCTCTAATGTCTAGCAGTAAACCTGATGTAATCCTATATATATATATATATATATATATATATATATATATATATATATCTGCCTGAGACATAGCTGTATGCTGAGTGTTGCAGCCATCTGGCATTTTTATCTGGGAACGTTCCTATTTTTTTGTCAATGGACTGTATTTTCTGGATGACAAAAAAATCCAATTCACACTTATATTGCTACTTCTTTTAAAACTATTTTTTATTGCTTCATTAATTGATATTGATAAAGGGAAGGGAAAAGTATAAGAGCCATACAAGACACAAGTTGGATGGATATATATTAATTCCCCCATAATAAATACTTGGGGTTCTGAACCTACCAGTGCAGTAGGGTTAGAAAGGGTAGGGAAAAGTGATGGAGAGGAAAGGAAACAAATATAAAGTATAACAAAATAACAGTAAAAGAGTGGCTCTCCTACTCTCAACACAATTTTTTGCTCATACTTTTTAATATAGAAATTACATTTGTAAAATTTCAATTTTCAAAATTAAAAAATGTTAATCGACACAATTTATGCAGGTAGGAAAGGTGCAAGGCTCAGCCACCTCAAAAAGCTCCATGCTCCTTCCCCACCAAAAGAGACACACTTCTCAACCATAAACCTAATGTGAATGATGAACCAGCCATCTCAACAAAGGGAAATCAAAAACAAAAGACTGCTAAAGGTGGCGATTGCTCCAGAGTTGGATCGCCCACAAGTACTTTCCCCTGATACCATACTGTGGATTGGAAGCAAATCCTGATGACTGCCTGTATGCTCTGGGGAAGTGTAGAGATAAAACTCTTCTATGTTTCAAAACAACATTTGAACGTTATGTCCTGGTGGAGAAGTCTGTACTTAATCCCTGCTCCATAGAAGGAATAGTGTACTGCAACTTCTTTTTTTTGCAATACTTGAGATTACTTGAGATTATGAAGACTTGGATATAAAAAAAAAAGACATATACTGCATATTTATGAGATATAATTCTCAAGTGTACAGAATCTTGTTTTTCAGCATATTTATTAAATCCTTAAGGATTCTAGAGAACTGTTCTTAGGTTAATGGAAAACTTAGTTTATACAACTGGAGGACGAGGAAAGAAACCACATTTTAAATATTTAGGGACATTGACATGTGGAAATAAAGATTTTTACATATGTTAAGGGCTTAATTTAAGTTTAAACACTTTCATCTTAAGTCTAGAATGTTTGAGATTTCAATAATCATTCATAGAAAAAAGAGGACGGGTAAATAGAGTAATAGAGAGAGGAGCAGATTAGTACTAAGGCCACTGGTCCTAAAATTTAACTTTTATTGGAAATCTAAAATATGCTTTAAAATAAAGTAAAGCTATAAAACCAATAGACAGGGATAGCCACTTCCACTTACACTAAGTTCACACCGGTGTTCAGGTTTACTTTTTCGGGTCTACTTAGGGTCCCAAAAAACTGAAAACTAATCAGCTTAAAAAGCGATTATCTCCGCTATTCAATAATGGGGTCCACCGGGTTTCCGCCTAAAAACTGCAGAGAGAAAAACATTTCTTGCAGTACTTTTCTCTCCACATTTTTCAAGCAGAATAGGGAATTGAATTGAATCCCTAAGCGGAAGCCAGGCACAGGTGTGAACCTAGCCTTAGACAGCTATGTAGAAATAATAATAATGAATTAGGAGACTAACACCAACACTCCACTCACTGTGTAGAGACAAATATATCTAATACATAAAAGAATTGTTTGGTATGACATGGACCAAACATAAAATAGTATGTCCTCAACTGGAGCCATTGTCTTATTGAACAATAGATCTCTGTGTGAAAATCCACCTTACATGAAAAGATATATGCTCTCCATAACGTCACATGGGTTGACTATCTGAAGTGGACTTCTTGTTCTTTTCCTCTGTTTTTATGGTAGGATTGTTTACAGTAATTCACACTGTGGTGGTATTATATTGATCTATAATATAATGGAGAGATGCCTTTTCTACTTGAAATATTCATTCATTTTTGGACCTTCTGATTTCCAATCTGCTACTGCTGCCAGACCTTTCTCTTGTGGGGGTATATGTCCCAGTAATACATGTTGGATGTGAAGTTCACATGTCCAGGGTACTACTGTCTTAATAATTCTCATGTGTCAGCACAGTGTAATTTTTGTACTGATCTCTCCTCCAACAACTCATAACAGATCCATTTTCATTTGTGCTGACAGACACTGATGCTGAGGAATATGTGACTTTCCCCACTCCCTGGTGATTTTTACATGGGTTTTAATGTCTCTCTTTTAACACATATAAATAGCTTATGTGATATACTCTGTTAACCTGCAGATTACAAAGTGTATATCATGCCAAAGAAACTCTCTGAAACAGTACAGCCTATTGGCTTCTTTTCCTCTAATCACTTTCTGAGTGGCCATATCTTTATCTTTCACTCTCAAACACTAAGGAAAAGGAAGCACAGAGAAGAAAGGGACAACAGAGCCAGAAGCAGATGTGCTGTCAGATGCAGCAGGACAACCAACAATGAGAGGTTACACATATCCTACAGCAGCAGATTGATGCAAAATATTTAAATGAAGACTATAAAGAAAGTTTACAACGTACATCAAAGAAATAAGATATCCAGCGCCAAAAAAAACTTAATAAAACTTCACCTTTACTAGTCCATGTTTAAAAAAGAATTACAAAATGGATCCAATGTGCAATGCAGAACAGCTTACGCGTTTCGGGGCTATGTTATGCCCCTTACTCATAGCTATGAGTAAGGGGCATAACATAGCCCCGAAACGCGTAAGCTGTTCTGCATTGCACATTGGATCCATTTTGTAATTCTTTTTTAAACATGGACTAGTAAAGGTGAAGTTTTATTAAGTTTTTTTGGCGCTGGATATCTTATTTCTTTGATGTACGTTGTATCCTCTTCAGTCAAGGATCTTTCCGAAGCAGCCTATACAAGTATGTTTCCATTCCATTTTCATTTTGGTTGGGTTTGAGCGGTTTTTCTTTATTTTTTTGTATAAAGAAAGTTGCTTTACTTTGCATTTACAAAGCAAATGAACAAATGTTCATCAGCTATCCAATGTAGTAAATATAGAGCATGCACGTCGCCACTCCATTTAAAGCCCAGGGCTGATGAAAACAGCTGCTGATAATGTTTGTTTCCCTCAGTGCCATAGATTGTAAATGGAGCAGCAGTATACATGCTCAGCTGCCACTTTATTGCCATCACCATAGATCTTTAAGAAACAGAGAACTGGTATCTCTTATTCTAGCAACTGGAGTAGGTTTCACCATCCAACATTTATCATATGCAGTCAATGGGAGATAAATGTTTTAGTCTGGAATATACCTTTAAGGCTTGTGGGTGTCCAATCAGTTTTAAGCTAAATTATATTTCGTGTTCTAATAACTAAATAGTTCAAATAATCCTTTTCTCTGCCTTTTATAGTGAGAGGGATACTGTGCTTTTGAATAGCATTTTATGTGACATGAGAGCCTGTGTTGAAGCACACAATACATTTCTCGTACAAATGCCTCATACTTGAAAGCCCAGTTAAATATCTCTCAATAAATTGTCAGCAACCTTATTTGATGCATTACGGTTCTGCTTTGCCTCTTGTTCATTCCCCAACTCCCCAGTTAGCCTTTTGAATTTTTACAATGGCACTTTTTAAATGTTCACAGGAACTTTTGATATCTGTTTGCTACATAAAATAGAAACATATTACATTATTTCAGAACGAATATAAAAGGCTTAAAACAGTGTGATAGTGTTTGTATAAGAAGTAAAGGGAGACATAAATGTATGTAGGTTTTCAAAGGCTGCAGAGGTCTTGGCTGTACTAAACTACTGAATGTAAACTATCAAAAATTAAGTCAACAATTACTTGCAAACTTTTTGTGAAGCCACACAATGTTTTCTATTGTACAATAGTCTCATTCTGGTGCTTTTTCTGATTCTGGTGATTTTCCTTGTTAATGACTGCATCGTTTTGCTGGTTCAGGTATTGCCATACGAAATACTGTTTGGTGCTGCAGCCACAACCTAGAACAGGGTCTTTGGGGTGTTCAATCAAATTAGTGGAAGACTCAGATGCTTTCAGTTACAGGGTATCTAAGTTTTTATGAAAAGTTGAAATAAGTCTGGGGTCTTGCTGTGCCATCTGATCTATGACTGTATAAACTCCCATACATGGTGTCCTAGTAGTTTTTCTGCTGATAATGTCCCTGTTTTGGCTAAAACACATTTTACATTTTATTTTGAGGCTGTAGACATCTACAATAAGGAGCAGTCTCTTCCTCCCATATCCATTATAATTAGTGTAGTTTGGAATTCTGCCAAGAGTAACTGTACAAGAGTAAACAAATAGCTGAAAAAAACCAAAGTGATATAGTCATATAAGGGATCCAAGGACGTTGAGATGCAATACAGGGCAAATACACGTACCTACTTCATTCTAGCATCTAACATGCAGGCATGATACAGGAAAAGAGCAATCTATGAGCATTATCATGAAAGCTGCTTGTTGTCTGTGAATAATATCTCAATATTGTGTGCAATGTGTTCTTTCCTTCCCTCTGATGTAAATGACCATCATCTCCCTTCCTGTTTGCTGAGTGGGCAGGCTTTTACACATATATTGTGAGACTTGTGCTCATGGGTGGATTTGGAATTTAAAATGGCCATGGAAAAAAATTAAAAAGTGTCCCCACATTGGGGGAGGGTCCAAACTAGAAAAATGCAGAGCCAGCACAAGTAGGTTTAACGAAATAAAAAAAACCTGTAATACTTGTACTTAACCCTTTGTTCTTACATCTCCTTCCTGATAATCGCTGCTGCTGTCAATGTTTTCTTTACATGCTTTGTTTGTGTCAGGTCACTCAATTAAACCAATCATAGGGATCAGAGTTTACCTCTAAATAGATGACATGTCACCTCTGAAACCTGTGATTGGTTTAAACAGTGACCAGACAAAAATGGAATAAAAAACAAAGTCAGCAGATCGGAATGAAGTGGTAAGTACAAGTATATTATTTATTTAGTTGAACACATTCCTGCAAAGAAGAAGAAGAGTAGAATAAGCCAGAACAACACCAATCAAAAGTACAAATGGATAAAACTCTCAAAATTCTTTTAATTTTAGGTTTGAGTGGTTCGAAATTGGGACCAAGATTGGTTTCCGGTCAAACAAGTTTGATAAGAACCAAATCTTAACTTCACTTGGCTCTTAAAACCAGCGTTGATTGGTGGAATGCTATACAGTGTATAGCATTCGGCCATTCAACGCTGGTTCTGCAGCAGTCTCGTCTTTGCTAGTCGGGAGAGCTGGCAGCTTGCGGTTATGCGGGAGCTGACTTTTTCTCATAGGAATGCATTGACCAGTGTTGATTGGCTGAATGCTATACAGTGTACAGCATTCGGCCAATCAACACTGGTTCTGCTGGAGGATCGTCTGTGACGAGTCGGAGTCTAAGATCGGACCATAATGGAGACTGCTGTGTTCCGATCTTAGACTACGCCTCCTCACAGATGAGCCTCCGGCAGAACCAGCGTTGATTGGCCGAATGCTGCACACTGTATAGCATTCAGCCAATCAACGCTGGTCAATGCATTCCTATGAGAAAAAGTCAGCTCCTGCATAACCGCAAGCTGCCAGCTCTCCCGACTAGCAAAGACGAGACTGTTGCAGAACGCTGGTTCTGAATCAAATCTTTATTGCGAATAGGAGTAGTATTTGAGTACGAGTATTTTGAATAATGTAGTTTTCGTTCGAATACCTACTCAATCGAATACTACTCGCTAATCTCTACTTAAAATATTTTGTTTAATTGTGTGACGTGCCACTGACAATTTATATATGTATTTTTATGTCTATGCTTTAACCTTTATTTTGTGTGTTACAGCTTCCCTTATAGTTTACATGTTTTTGTCCCTTGGTATATTTCACTGAGCATGGTTACCCCTCTGTATTAGGGAACTTAGAACAGCAATGAACAATCACTGGCCACTGGGTTGGGGTGGAGCCTAAAATTCTCCAGAGTACTGTTAGTGCGTTTGTAGTGTGCAATCAAACTATTGTGTGTCCTCTGCAGCCCCTAAGGAAGAAGAAGTTACTTGTAGCCCTGAAGCAGCCATATACAACCCTGAGAGAGGGTAGAATTGTTGTCAGCTTCATAGAGTAGAAAATGACTACTTTTGGAGGAAATCATGGTTCAGAGAACCAATCATCCAGTATTCTATTTGAAGGTATCTGAGCCCTGGAATTTCATAGAATTCAACCTCCGTTGCTCCAGACTAGGAGAGGCAGAAAAGCCTGGGAGGAGGGATGGAGGAGTTTGGTTGAGAATCCTAGTGACATCACCAACACAACTACTACTTGGAGGTATCACCCAGAGTCATTTGAAAATCCTTATGGATCCACACTTGAGGCCGGACAAGATAAAACTCCCATGGCAAAATGGGACAGCTCCTTCCACAGAATTGGGGTCAGAGTTATTTGCTATACTATAGCTACACCCTAGGTACAAATTTTCCTATTAGTGCAGCCAATGAGTGTTGTGACAACAGTTTATGCTATGAGCTGAAAAATTTCTGGTTCATCCCATACTAGATACTGTGCTGGGCCAGGCTGCTGCTGCTTTTACTTCTACTGATACTTGTGGCACTGCAGAGGAGCTGGAGCGCCCTGACAGTGCCTGGATATATATACAAGTACGATAGCTGTTGCGACGGTCTCCCTTAATGCTGCAGCAAGCTGGGTATACAGTCTATCCTTATGTGATGAAAGGAGACTGTTTGGGCATGTGTTATTACTGAATCATATTATTTATTTGTATAGCCTTAGTGAATGTATTGAATAGGCATGTGTCATCAGTATAGTCCATAGGTATGTGTGTCTACGAGGATTCTTCCTTTCCTGCAAGTTTATTGATTTATAGTTTCTTGGGCAGCCAGGCATGTCAACCTCATGGCTATTTGTGTTATCTTCTTTCCAAAGCACAGCTGAAACCAGCCATTCTTCAGATCCTCAAGATGCTGAAAGGAGGAGGAGGGGTTATTCTGGCAGGAGGCACAGCTAAGCACAAGCCACAAGAAACGATGATACATTACAGCTAATGTCACATGTTTTGGGATAACAAGGAAGCCGGGTGTGTCCAGTTCTATTAGAAGAGATCCTACAAGCTCCATGGAACAAAAAATACTGTAAGTAAAAGATTATTTTCATCTTTTTCTCTTTTTATTTTTAAGGCTGTTTGCTCATGTGTCATTTGTTTTATTTGTTTTTTCTTTTTATATATAGGACTGAACACTATATGCTCTCTATGAGCCCATCACATTTTTGAAGTTTGTTTCCAACTGATAGCTGGAGAGACGTGTATATGTAAGTAAGGTTTCTGCTGAGCTCAAAGTCAGTGGTGGTGGCAGCATGTGTTTTGGATTTGTGGACACTGTTGGGCTGCGATGTCACTGTGTAAGAAGAGAAGCTTACAGCCTGCCATGCTTGCTAGTGTGAGCATGGACCTGCCATGGTTGGTATTCTTGGCCAGTGTAATATTCATCATCATGATCATCTTGAAACATATAAGGGTCAGCCTCTTCCCATGGCTGTTCCTGTGACATAAGGGCCCATCTGGATCCAAAGGAGAGCCTTCAAAATTGGCAAAGTCATCATCATCTTCCGTGCTTTTTTCTAACAGATCATCATGGTGATGCATCCCCTCTTCACCTACCAGAATGACTACCAGTGGTAGTACTACACCCTTTCGTACTACTACCTCCACTATCAGCAATGATCATTTCTTCCTCCTCTGCTTGCACACAATGCTGACTTTTCTAATGTAGCTCATCAAAAAGAAGAGGAAGACTAGAGAAGGACTATGAGAAGTAGATTTCTAAGCAGGTTCCACATCACTAGCAGGGATCTGTGTCAGTGAAAAATTTAAAAGAAAAACGGTGTACAGTCCAGAAAGGTTCTGCAGTAAAATTTACATGTTATATAGGAGAAAGAACACACACAACCTTAGGAAGTACAACAATCCTGTGGTTATTGTCAGTGCCATCAAAACCAGAAGCAGTGTTGCTTTTTCCACCCACATTCTTATTGTTAGAACTTGCAGGAGTGTTTCTCCCATCCTCCATTTGTCTGTCCCCTGTCCTAATCTTATCCAGTTGTTTTCTTATTGCCCACAGTGCTTAATTATTAACCAGAAGAAAAAAAAAACATTAAAAGGAGATTCTTTTTTTTTAGATTAGTAGAGGCTACACTACTGTATGTGTAGATTTACATATGCACTTGCAATGATAGAGAAAGGCTTAAGCAATTAATACTTTTCTCAAATGAACAAGAACGCTCAGTAACACTGTGTATTTGGTCACCAGAGCGGGAAAGAAAAACCCTCTGTGTTCAACACATGGCCATAGACTGCATGTCACATGTCCTTAGTCTGATTTTTATCTCCTAGGAATTACCAGAATGTATGGTAGTAAACAGAGATCTAGAAAACCGTGAGGAATAGATACAGAAATTATATTGGAAAAGTGTATAACTTTTCATTTTACAAACAATAATGTTTGATCTCATTTTGAACAATCCCTTTAATCCTTTTTTATGCTGGCAAGGAGATGAGCCAAAATTATAACAAGGCTCTAGACTCTTCCTGTTCTGAACACTTTTTACACAAGTAAGGTGTAAACAGCAAAAATTGTTCATTTTCATGTCTTTTACACCATAAAACTGGCGTTTAAAGCCTGGCATGTCAGACAGGGAGTTTGATAGAGACCTCACAGTATAGGCTCAGGTTCTGTATCTATCTACTTGAGCATTTATTCTTATATAAAAGACTAACCAAACCCTGCGAGCCAATGTAATACACCAAAAATATCATAAAACAGCAAATGTTAAAAGAAATTTTACTCATGCCTGCCATTGAATAAAACTGAATACCACAAACCACCCATTGATATTCTTTAAATGCATTGTATGACATTGTTACACACTGCTTCTTTTCACAGGCTCACATACATCTATGTTGGAATTTTCTTAAGAAATTTCTGAGTGAGATTATAATGGGTTAATTTATGAGATGGTGCAGCAGAAATACATCTACTTGCATTTCTTCTTGCAGATTACAGTTTCCCTTTGAAAACACATCTGCTTCCATCTTTAATACATGAATCATTTTTTACATCCATTCACAGAACAAGTGATGTTTTCTCTCTCTCACTGGACAGCACTGATGCTGAAACCTGATTTCCTATTTTACATAAATGTAATAAAGTGTGAGTGTGTGTGCTGAATGCACTGACATTCACATTGCAGGTTGTCAGAGCTCATGGAATCTCAGCATGGAACAAATGTTTTCCTAAAATTGCCTCAGCACATAAACTGCTTTATCTTCGGATGGGTTTGTAAGCTCACACAATAACAGAGGGTGTTAAAGTGGATAGTTGAATGTTTCTGTGCAGTAAAAATTTGCTTTGAGCACAGTTTTACTTAGTCTATAACCTAACCTTTTTTATTGATCAAACCTACATTTGAAGCATGCTCTTAAACAAAATGATCAATATAATGGTAAAAGCAGAAAAATGTATTATTTGTATTCCCATTTTTCCTCAAACCTATATTTGGATTCTTTTTGAATCCATTGTTTTAATCTCTGAATGTAAATATTTTTACCTTTACATTGCATATAGTTCTATAGTAAAAATAAAAAATTATATTTTTTTCAATAAAATAATCTGCATTCATATTTTGATTAAGCGATTTCAATTTCAACATTGCAATTAAATACATCTAATTCTTTCACTTCTTGAGAATATGTAATGTATCTAATTCACATTTACAATATCCATGTTCATCTTTGGAACTAGAGATGAGCGAGGTATCGAATATTTCCCCCTGCATAGTTAATAGTGTAAAAAAAAAAACGCCAGGGTAGATGGAGGGGAATTGAATATTTCTTGCATTACCACGTGGTATTCGACCTAGTACACCAGTAACTCATCTCTATTTGGAACCCTAGACCTAAAATAAGAAATTATCTTGAGAGTCCATTTTATCCAAAGCAGCTCTGTTATTACTGCACACATTAGTCATATCATTAAGAGTGGTTTAATATATTTCATCGAAAAAAAACCCCTGCTATTTTTAATGTAGTTTCTTTAAGCCAGCATGGAGGAGAGGTATACTTCTTTACATTTAAATCCTTGTTTTGACTCTAAAACTGCATAAAAAATCACCACAAAAACTACGGTTTCTGTGTGAGAAACCTCCTTAAGGATAAGGTCCCATATATCAAACCACAGCTAAAAAACACTGCGAAAACATACCGTGATTTTTCCAGATCTTTAATTTAGTTTTTGCTGCCTTTTTCTCTGTGCCCATTCTTACCCTATTATATATATATATAAATAAACGCTTGTGATTCTGCAGCTAAATATAACATGCTTTTTTTCTAAATGCAATTTTTCTGCAGCTCTTTTTTTCTGGAATATTTGAATGAAATTAAGCAAAATCTCATTCACTTTGCTGGTACTGTAAAACGCAAAAATTTGTGTGTCCCCAATATGGGGCCTTAGACTAATCTTATATTCACACGACAATTGAAGTGAAAATCGTCCAGGTGATGAAAGGTTATTTTAATGGCTATCATATTGTTGAATTTTCTCACTGTCTTTGAATGGGGGCTGCTGAAATTACCAAGATTTTGGTAGTCCATTGTAATGGACCATCAAAATGTAGGTAATACTCCATTTTTGTTGGTTTTCACTCATCCTTTTACTGTATTATATAAGGTATCTATGAAAACAAATGTAAAATGGCCATGAAAAATGTTGATTTTTCATGACTGTTTTCACCCACGATCTTCTGAAACTAGGCTAAGATTTTCAAAGGTTATTTGTGAAGCAATTCCTTAGCAGTGTTTACAGTAAGCAATTAAACAGATTGAAGTAAGTTCCATCCTAGGCTATCATTATCAGGGGTACTTCCCAATAGGCAAACTTTGCTTCAAAAGACCACAAAGGGTCCCTCATCCTCAGTGGCACTCAATGTCCAACTTCTTTCAGCCACTGCAGGACATTGCAGCATCGGTGGACAGTGACTTTGGCTCCGACATGGCACTGTTGCCATTACAGCCTGCAGCCATCCAATAAACCTGAGCCACTTGCTCGTACAGCTGACTTCACCAACGCTCAACCGGCTGAAATGACTCACTTGACTCCGTTCCTGATATTATTATACTCCAGTCATTAACTGTATAATAATAGCCGTTTTAATTTCCAGTTACCCCACATACCTATCCTTGTTCCTGCTCACAATCACATCTGCATTCCCTTTTGCTCTCCAGGGGGCACCATGCGTTGCATGTCACATCATGATGGAGGGTAGAAGGGGAAGTAGATCAGTAAGTAAGTAGGACTCTGCCTGCTGAGGCTTGCTCTAGCAGGTAATGGTCTATTAAGAAATAAAAGAAGCAGGGGCCCACCAGGCTCCCTAAGGTCGTGGCACCCCATAGCAGCAACTATGGCTTCTATGGTGGTAGTTGTGCCAACAGTCAAACATAACTCCAACACATCGGGGATATTTCCTTGGAGTTATGGTAAAAATACAAACTGAAATTGAAATATCAGGGTTAGGTCTGTTAGTAGATGGTTGAAACAGCAGTAATTTAGTCTTTGAGAGATTCAGTTACAGATAAAGTGAAGACATGATATTTGAGACAGCAGAGAGACAGTCACTGGTGTTCTCCTATTAAACCTATAGGGAAATTAATTGTGATTTTGCAGATAAAATTAACATGTTGTGTTTTTCAAAAAAGACTATGTGTTTGAAAACACAGCTTTTCCGCCAATGTTTGTTAATATCCCTGTATTGTGACATCATTGTGTCACAGTACAGGGATAAATCTGGTGGCTGCAATTGATTTCAATAACAGAAGCAGCTCTTATATGATAGATCCAAAGCACTGAGTCATAGTGGGGCTGCCGCTGGCAGAGGCAGACAATAGGATTTTCTTGTAGAAATCAAACAGGTTTAATTTCTTTCTTTTCTTACAGCTTCACAAATAAATGAGTAATTTCATTGGTTACTGTGGCTTATAGATTTTGTAAATATCCCACGTTATTTTGTACCCTGTTTCGTATGTGGCCTACTGTAACTAGTCAATGTTTAAGATATTGAAAAGTAGTTTTTGGCATTTGAAATCTTTAAAAAAACAAAAACAAAAGAAGAATAGAATAAAAAGTAGAACCAAAAATGCTCCTAAAATGTCATGAAAAATACCATGAGAAATATATACTGCTGAAAAAACAGTGTGTATGTGAATTTATTAAGATTGGCATTTGATACGCCAGTCTTAATTCATTCACTAAAGGACACTAATCCCTACAGAATTACAGAGGCGCCGATCGCTTAATAATTCTTGCTCATGTAGGTGCACCTGAACTTTGATAATTAGAGATGGCCAAATCTGTTCACACTGAGCCCAATATTCCATTTTTTTTAATGAAACCAAACAAATGGAGATTCGTCTTGGACAAATTAACATGGCCACCATATTATACTCTGAGTTTGTATGTTCTCCCCATGTTTGCGTGGATTTTCTCCTACACTTCAAAGACATACTGAAAATGTACATTGTGAGCTTTATATATGGCTCACAATCTACATTCAAAAAAAAAAAAAAGAACTAATATAGCCCATCAAGCTCCAAAAATGCACTAGGTTGAGGTGCATTTTTGGCCACTTTCTACAGTATTTGCAACCCGGCTATTAAATCTGGGCTTGTGTGTATAAAGCAGGGCTAATACTATGTTTTTATCATGTTAATCTAGTGTCATTTGATGCATCCCGTATCAAAAAGAGAGAAAGGAACATGGAACAGCCAAAATAGTGTAGATGTGGTTTGGGAGATCACAGAATCGTGAAATATAGAGAGAGAATAATAAGACCAGTTGGACTCTCACCTGGAAGGGTTGTGAAATTGTCACAACCTCAAAACAGCATGTATAGATATTCAGGCGGAGGAGGCAGCAAAACACCACTGATTACACCGGACACCGTGACACGGTGGTGCACTTTGGTCACAAAGGTCTTATGCATGAAGGGTTATGTGTACACTTTATTGGAAGGCACAACGCAGGAGTGTTTCGGGCAACAAACTGCCCTTTCTCAAGTGTATAAAACTTAGATGCTCCTTCTCAGAGGTCCATGTACTTAAAACCTCTGAGAAGGATCGTCTAAGTTTTATGCACTTGAGAAAGGGCAGTTTGCTGCCTGAAACGCTCCTGCATTGTGCCTTCCAATAAAGTGTACACGTGTCAGACCTTTGTGACCGGAGTGCGCCACCCTGACCCCTCTTTGTTTCCACCCATTATCTTATATGGCATTGCAATAGTTGTTGTAATTAATACCTATTAATATAAAGGTAATTGGGAGAGAATATTGAAGGGAGTGCTTTGGTTACTTTTAACAAGGAATATAAAGGAATATAAGATAACCTAACACATATTCTGCATTATTTTTCTACTTCCCTATCCAATTTACAGGGTAAGCTGGAGGGATAAAAGAATATGCAGTCATAAGAATTTCTGAAATGTTTTTTGCTTTGTTTGGTAAACAACAAGTATAAACACAAATAAAAGGAAATTATTACCTATTAAATGTAGTGCCCTAGAGGAGATCTCAGGGACTGCAGTTTGGAACCTGGCTGTGTTAATTTAAAGATACGTATTCCTGTTTTCCAGGCTACAAGCTGCATACAGAGAGATTAATATCTGCAGCTTTTTCCTGCTTTAAACATGGTAAAAGCATAATGGTTACTGATTTACTTTGCTTGCATTCCATTTAAATCTGATGTATTTTTGTTATATTTGGATAACTTAGACACATGAAGATCTGTCTGTAAAAATTTCATATTGCATTAATAGACATTTTTTTATTTGGAAACAAACCAAGTGTAGCTGAGTTGCAGGAAAATATTTTCAATCCCAGCAGGTCTTTTCTATCAAGGAAATAAATGAATAGAATACACAGTTTGTTTTGTTAATATTTATTCGGTACACAATTATTGGTAAGATTTGATTTTAACTTGTGTCATAAATCAAGTATTACTTTTAGTCACAAGGAGACTCGGTCTCCAAAGGTTGATGAAAAGTTCTGCTGTATGCAATAAACTGATCCCAGAACCATTGGTTTATTAAGTATTAACTTCCACAAATAAATCAGCCCATGTATAGTAGTCATTCTATTGCATAATGTATTTGTGAAACAAAGCTTAGGAAATAAGATAATTTTTCATGTCAGTGTTTAATTCCTTCCAACTTTCAATTCTTCTAGACGTTATAAGAGTGAAACGCATTAGCTTCTGTGCCATAGTTTATTGAGCATTAGAAAGATAAAGTCAGAATAGATTTACATATGTTTTATTATATTTGTCAGTGCTTACAAGGCAAAATCGGTCTAAAATGAGAGTTGCATGAATGGAATGTTTTGCATGTTGGATTCATATAAATATAAAGAATAGAAAAAATACACATCATAGATCTTAGATACACATCATAAATAAATACACATCATAGATTTCTGTGAACTGCCCTCATATAAAGACAACATTAAAAAACATTTTTAACTTTTCATCCCCTAAGACTAAGCCGTAGCCAAAAAGCGCTGTGGAATAAATTGTGTGCGGAAACGCAATACGTTTTTTTTCTGCAACGCTTTTCACAGAAAGACCTCTACGGATTTTCTGCCTCAATTATGCCTATACAGAAAACGCCAGCATTTCCGTAGGTATAATTGACATGCTGCAACTTACAAAAAATGCGAGTGTTTTCAAAACTGCAGTATTTTTGCTGAAGAACTTCTTTTGCAATGTGTGGATGGGATTAGCCAGAATTCCATTCACTTTACAGCTACTGCAAAAGGCGTCACTTTTTTGGCACAGTGTTTCTGCCATGGGCAAAATGATGCAACATGGTATCCCAAACCTGTCTTATACAATTAGCCAACACTAAATTATGTTGCCAAAAAATTGGCACAAAAGGGTGAGATCGTTTGTCTGGTCATCTCTGATATGGGAATTATTTTTTGTGTAATAAAAAATCACAAATCAGTGGTAAGGTGCAAGATTTGTGTACAGATTATTAACCATGGGCATGCAGGCACAGGTATAAGAATAAGGTCTCTCTGTCACAAAATGGACTCACCAACTCATCTACTAAAATGGAATTGGTAGTGGCTTGAACTGAGCAAGACCATTCCATTGATTTTTCCCATGATCATCTTTGTACTCAGGCTACATCCACACTTAGCACATGGTCATTGTCATTATCATCAGCTATCATCTCCATATGCTTCTCCTCCTCCTTGCCAATGTCATTTATCATCCATAAAGGAATGTGTGTCCAGTAAGCAGCAATTTTTTATTTATTTTTTTTACTTACTTATATAGCGCCATCAACTAGGCACACAGCCACAAATATGAGTTCAAATCCACTGCTTACTATCCATTTTTACATAGACATACATCATCTCTATACTGCTAGTTTATGTAAACTCAATCTATACTGCTAGTTTATGTAAATTCAAGAACACATTCCGTCACGGCCTCCGTGACAGGATGCCGTTGCCCTGCATCGGCATCCCATTGCGGCTTTCATTTCCGGATTAGGCCCAAATGAATGGGCCTAGTCCAGAGGGTGCTGTTGCAAGGCAGAATCTACCTGAAGAAAGGGCAGCTCGCTTCTTTTTTCCGCAAGCGGGAACAAACTGCTAGCGAACAAAAGAACGTTAGTGGTCTACATAGACCTCTATTGTGAGGGGGCGGATTTTGAGGCGGATTCTGCATCAAAATCTGCCCCCTATTGCCTTGAGTGAGGCCCTAAATACATTGCTTCAGCAATGCTGCTTTGATTGATTGCTATGTGAAATTATCCCTCCCATTGATTACCCATCGTTTCTATGGAGCATGGCCTATGTGATAAGCTGGATGAATGAAGTGAGTCACTGCTCTCTAGAGGGGCTGAGTGCTCTCACTGTTATCTACAACTCTGCCTGAAGGACAATCAGTTTAACTAATTGCATTTTGCTCTTTATGTAAATGCAAAGAGTCCATTCTCTAGAAGCATGGTAAGTGTTCTACACAAACCTGTGTATTGTAATATACACTTACTGTGCATATTATTTGATCTGCATTTATATTAGATTTTTTTGTGATCATAATAAATAATCTCTCATGTTAAAAGTCTAAATTGTGATACTTCATGGTGTCCTATTCATCAAACATTCTAATCAGCTGCCTGCTAGCTTCCAGGAATATAGGAAGTGAAAAGAGACAGCAGGCAAAACTGCTGAAACAGGGAGATGGGAAACCCCTTTAAAGATGTGCCAAATATACCAAATATTGCACAACTTTTGATGCATATAGCAAAATGACAGCAATGGTGCCTTTATCTCTGAAGAAGGTGAAGTATGTCACTAAAATCGAAATGGCCTGTTTTTTTTCTATACTATATCCACCTTTGATTATTTATGCCATCTGGATTTAGTTGTCTATAAAATCCTATTATTATTATAAATGTGAAAGTTTGTGAGTTTAGATGTTTGTGGGTTTGTGTGTTCGGATGTTTGTTAGTCAATCACGCAAAACCCGCTCGACCGATTTGGCTGAAATTTTCCACAAACATAGTTAATACACCCCATTGCGCAATAAGCTACTTTTCGTCACAATAGCGCACATACGTTTTTCCCAGGACCCCCACAAACCCCAAACTCACATCACCATCTCTGCAATCTCACACACTTTGGACCATAGCAAGCCACAAAATTCGTATTGCCCTCTGCAGCCTCGCCCCTAACCCCACACAATCACATATACATATACTTTACCACTTTGCCCCTCACCTTAACGATACTCCAGGAGGTTCTCTTTAACGCTCCGGAGCAGCCATGTTTGCCAACCCCCACCGCTCTGACAATCCGCGACACCGCCCACCCATGTCAATACCCCTAGGCGGTCTAATAAATGCAAAAAAAAAGTTTAAAAAAGTAAAAAAAAATATTAAAAACAAAAAAAAAAGGATTAAAAATTCAAATCACCCCCCTTTCCCTAGAACACATATAAAAGAAGTTAAAAACTGTGAAACACATACATGTTAGGTATCCCCGCGTCCAAAATCACCCGCTCTACAAAGCTATAAAATATTTTTCCTGTTCGGTAAATGCCATAGCGGGAAAAATGGTCAAAAGTGCCAAACCGCCGTTTTTTCACTGTTTTGATTCTGATAAAACTTTGAATAAAAAGTGATCAAAGCAATAACATTTCCTGAAAATGGTAGAACTACAAAGTACACCCGGTCCCGCAAAAAAAAGACGCCATATACATCCCCGTACATGCACGTATAAAAAAGTTACGGCTGTCGGAATATGGCGACTTTTCAAAAAAAAAAATTTTTTTAACAGTTTTGGATTTGTTTTTAAGGGGTCAAAATGTAACTAAAACCATATAAATTTGGTATCCCCGGAATCGTAACGAAACACAGAATACAGGGGACATGTCATTTTGGTTGCACAGTGAACGCCGTAAAACCAAAGCCTGTAAGAAAGTCGCAGAAATGCATTTTTTCTTGAAATCCACCCCATTTTGAATTTTTTCCCTGCTTCCCAGTACATTATATAGAATAATTAATGGTGGCATCATGAAGAAAAATTTGTCCCGTAAAAATTAAGACCTCATATGGCTCTGGGAGCGGAGAAATAAAAAAGTTATGGGGTTTAGAAGGAGGGGAGTCAAAAACGAAAATCAAAAAATGCCATCGGCGGGAAAGGGTTAACTTCAAATACCTCTGTCCCAAAGTCACTATGTAAAGTTTGTCACAACACCGTATAGCAGCTCAAATACAAATTAACTTCAACACAAAAGTCTCACGTATTCTCTGAATTACAGAAAAAACAAGATACAAACTTACATTTCATATCCCATACCTTATACACAGTACGAAAACCTTACCCACGCCTGTATATACCCACTTCTACAATCACCGCAGACGAAGTCGCGGGTACCAGCTAGTGTACAATAAATTAACCTCTGCAGCAAAGCTTGCATAGACAATATGACGCTGAGCACGGTCACGCAACGACTTTGGTTGACCATGGCGAGGCCTGTTCAGAGTGGAACATGTCTTTGTAAACTGCTGTAAGGTCTTGGCCACCATACTGCAGCTCAGTTTCTTTTTATAGCCTAGGCCATTTTTATATAGAGCAACAATTTTTTTTTCAGATCCTCAGAGTTCTTTGCCATGAGGTACCATGTTGATCTTAAACAAGTATGAACGATTGTAGAAACGATTGTCAAGATAAAGCGATAGCACCACATTTAAGACATCTGCTTACTGTGTCACATGACACTGGGGAAGGGAAAATTGCTAATTGGGTACAAATTTTCCATTTTCCCTTATGGGTGTACTCACTTTTGTTGCAAGGGGTTTAGACATCAGGCATCTATCCATATATCCTTTATCTAGCTATCATTTTATATATTCAATCGATCCATATCATCCTTGTTACCATATATGGTTATATTGGTCTTTCTTTCTGATTCTTTTGTCACCCTTGTATGGCCTGTATGGTTTCTTGCTTTGGAGATAGATAGATAGATAGATAGATAGATAGATAGATAGATAGATAGATAGATAGAATCTGGTATGGTCTTACTTAGATTGGCTCAATTGCTGTGTTCAGAGACTGCTGATTCTACTTCTGTTCCACAAGAAGGCATGGACTGGGCTGCCCAGATTGTGATCTGAACTATTTTCGTCACCGAAGCTAAGTAAAATAAAAATTTCTACTTTTCTATTAATTGTGTGAGTCTCTCTTATATAGTATTTTGCCTTTAGAAATCCTACTTGCATACACCTATAAAGACAACTTTTATAAAATACTGCTACACTGGTATCACACCCCAGCTTTACTGTATTCTTTTAATCCTACTCTCAGACATGCGTTAGAGGTGTAGTGCCCGTCAGGCTCGCATATTTCTTCTTTTCTGGTCCTACCTTTTGATTCAGCCTTATTGGCGCCAGGTCCAGATTCTAATTAAACAAGTGTTCGGTCTTAGTCTTCCCCTCCTACTTTGAACATATCTCCTTAATCTACCCTCTGAGAAATTGAAGAACATTCCCTACAATAACTATTGCATATCCTTACTTCAGCTTGCTGTCTTATAGCTTAAGCATTGGAGACAGAGCCCCTCTCCCCGTATTTCTCTTTCTCATGTTCTCACATGTACGATTTTGTGTATTTTTTTATAGCTTTTACAAAATGTAATAAAATTTACCATTGGAAAAAAAAAAGAAAAACATTGAAAAGAACAAGAAAGAAGGCTGCTCTTTTCTCTTAAATGGTCTCAAGCTTTTCAGAAAGCTTAGTCTCATTTTATAGATCATATGATTCTGGACCTAAAAGTAATATGCTTTAATTAAAAATGTTGTTGTTCTCTGCTTGAAAAAGTAGGTCCATCCATAGATACCATCCAAAAGCAAGAAGTTTTCACAGTGAGTGGAGGGAAAGGTTAATTTCTACCTTCAGACTGTGAATGGAGAGGAGAAGAGTTGATTCTCCTCACAGTACATAAGCAAAATGCTTGCTCTCTGCAAAGGACTGAACATTCTGCACATCTTTGAGTTTGCAAAGAAAGATAGATCTCCTATGTACTTACTACTTCTATGTTTCTACTTCATGCTGCTTACTGTATGTGATTACAGATGGGATATTATTCACAGACAGCAAGCAGCTTTCCTGACTGTGCTCATAGATTTTTTTCCCCCTGTGTTTTAGTGCCATGCCTGCATGTATTTTCTGTGTATTTGCAGTTCAATGTTCTTGTATCTCCTATAATATGGTAATTTGGGCTTTTCTCAGCTATTTGTTTGCTATGACATTTTCTTCAGGAAGAATTACAGATCAATATACCAGTAGTATCAATAATGGATAAGGAAGGGGGGGGGGATTGCTCTTTACTGTACACATCCACAGCCTCACAGACTAATGCAAACTGTTCTGCAGCCATAATGGGGATACAACTGATCGGGCATCATGTATAAAGACTTAGGCCTGGATCACACATGCTGATGTGTTCCGTCCGCAAGGGTCCACATGAAGACCCCTATGGACAGAACACAAGCGCAACTGCAAGCGCTGTGCAGTTCAAGCACATGGGCCCCATAGACTATAATGGGGTCTGTGTGCTTGCAGCTCACTGTCCACACGAATTGTTCCTTATATGCAAGCCTTATATAGTCATAGAACAGACTGACCAGCAAGACCCTGCACATATTACAACTTTTCATGAAAACTCAGATACACTTTAAGCAGCACCACACCTATTCATAGGTTGTTTGTGTGTGGTATCTAAGCTTGGCTCAGCAGAGCTGTAATAATTAAAGATGGACAAACAGTGAAATATTCAAGATTATATATTCGTTTCGAGTAGAGCCTCAATATTCAACTACTCGATCAAATGTCGAATTCCATTATAGTCTATGGGAAAAAATGCTAGTTTCAGGGGAAACCACTATTCGACTAAAAGAGAGTCACCAAGTCCACGAATAGCAGGAGGAGAGTGTTTAGGAGGAGCGCTGTGCAGTTAAAGCGCACGGACCCCATTATAGTCTATGCAGTTGAGCTGATAAAAAGTCAGCTCCCTCGTAACCGCAAGCTGCCAGCTCTCCTGACTAGCAAAGATAAGCCTGTGGCAAATCAACACTGGTTCTGCAGCAGGCTCATCCTTGCTAGTCAGGAGAGCTGGCAGCTTGCTGTTACAAGGGAGCTTACTTTTTCTCATAGAAATGTATTGACCAGCGTTGATTGGGCAGTGTACAGCATTCGGCCAATCAACACTGGTTCTGCCAGAGGCTCATCTGTGAGGAGGTGGAGTCTAAAATTGGACCACAATGGAGACTGCTGTGGTCCGATCTTAGACTCTGCCTCCTCATAGACAAGTCTCCAGAAGAACCAGCGTTGATTGGTCAAATGCTGTACACTGGCCAATCAATGCTGGTCAGTTAATTTCTATGAGAAAAAGTAAGCTCCCTCGTAACAGCAAGCTGCCAGCTCTCCTGACTAGCAAGGACGAGCCTGCTGCAGGACCAGCATTGATTTACTGAATGCTCTACACTGTATAGCATTCGGCCAATCAACACTGGCTCTGAATCGAATATTTACTGTGAATAGCTAGTATTATTCAATCGAGTACGAATATTTCGAATACCATAGTATTTGATCGAATACCTACTCGATCAAATACTACTCGCTCATCTCTAGTAATAATACACACAACCTGTGGATAAGTGTACAGTAATGGTGTTTGTGGAAGGAAGCTATCATGTTTTTCTAATCCTGGACAATGCTTTTAGTCACTTAACAAAAAATGTTAGAATTGCTGTCACCCCTCCCCAATTTAGTTTAATCACAATAATAAATGTATCTAAAATAATATAAAAAGGTTTGGCTCTGAAAAACAAAAATGAAAACATTTTCTGTATCCTTTCACAATAACATTTTTTTTCCAAGTACTGTCTGTAAAAGAAACAGTACATGCAACCATTATAGTGATAGGAAACATTCACACTTATTTTTCATGGTCCCAGAAAAACAACTGTGGCATGCAGTCATTTTTCTATTTTCTTTGTTCATCTTGGCTATGCAAGTATAGGCTCTGTGAAAAAAAGGATCTCACATAGACGTCATCTGTGTCCTGTTTCCGATTCATTACTAGGTGATGACATGAAAAGTGAAGACCTTTATATGAATAAAAATGGATTGCACAATGATGGCACATGGATGGTACACAGATCAAACATGGAAATACCCTAGCATGTGCAATGTCTATTTTTTTTATAGCCTGGAAAACAGATCATTTGTATAAAACCAGCCTAAAATCTAAAATAGGCAGTTTTCATAACCCACATTTTTATTTAAATTACAATGTTGAATATTTGGAGCAATTATCTTCAGTACTGTATACCAGCAATGTCTTTCATTTATACTATATAGGTACACTGTGCAAATACTCTTCTTTTTCTAAGTAGAAAGTATGAATTGTATATATGCTTCATGTCATCAAACAGTGATCTGCCATATATATATATATATATATATATATATATATATATATATATATATGTTATCAATAATAAGTAATTCCATTGGTCTCATTTACAACTGTATCAAAGTATTTTACCTAAGTGGCGTAATGAATATTTTTTTCGGTTCCTGTTTATTCTGACTTTGATTTATGTCAGATGCTTTGAGCGTGATTGCTATATACAGCACTTCAGCAGTAATTTGTTATGTACTGTGGAACATTGCTCATTTGAATGATTTCTGCATAACATAAGTGACCTATATGTGACAGCTATTTAAGTGCTGTTTATACTGAGATCATAGTGTGATTTTTTTTTTTGCAATTAGTTTTTCATTATTTTTTTCTGATCATTGTTAGCTCTATATCTATATACTGTACTAACTGAAGCTCTTTCCATGTTGTGCTGTATTTGAGTGTGTTTTTAGGTTATTTCCAAATTTTAAAAAAAATATATATATATCATTTTATATGTTCTTATCAGTTGTACATTTTTGCTCCATACTTGGTGTAAAAATAAAGTATTAAAGTATTTTATTATATTATTCATTTCATCGGGGCATTATTTTTTTTTATTTTATGGTATAAAAAAGTTGCAAACTTTTGATTTGCCAATTTAAATTCCAGTTGCAGCAAACAATTGTCACAACTGGTGTTTTTCTGCCTTCCATGCCACTTTCATGAAAGCAAAAGTGGTGGTGGGGTTGTGCTACATTTAAGGTAATTTATGAGATACCTGGCACAAATGATCACTGAAATCTATGGTATCTGCATCCTGGCATAGTTGCTAGTACAGATGTGAGGCTTAGTGGATATGACCCACTGTGTCTTGTAAGTCTTTTGGAGTTCTCCTGTTTTTGTACAGTGTTTGTTTAATTTGTGTGTTTAGTACTTGAGTCTGCCCATACTAAACACCTTTTTGTGAATATACCGTGTATACCATATTTTGCAGACTATAAGAGTCTTTGCCCCCAAATTTGAGAGGTGCGTCTTATAGTCCAAATGTGGGGGTGTTTTGGCGGGGGGGTGGGGGTGCGGAGGAGTAGGGTCACCACATCACCCCGCTCCTACCGCTGCTGGCTTCCTGCAGTGGCAGGAGTGGGACGGTGTGTGGGCCCTGGGCTGTGAAGATAGGGTGTCTCAGCGAACCCATACCAGCTATTACAGCAGATGCTTGGTTTGTAAAGATGACGGCGGGCGCCATACCTACCTGGTATCTGCTGTAATGTACCTGGAGTCCTCAGGCATCATTATATAAAGGCCCCACTAAAGTGTGAAAATAGCCCCCCTGGGGCTGGTCCCCGCTTGCCCCATACCTTTCTTGTTGCAGGCCGGCTCCTGCCTATTGTTGACTCCCAGGCCTGTCATAGGAATATTACTTTAATAGTAATGTATAGAATCTCCCATAGACTACAAAACACTTTCAGTCTATGGGACTAGTAATCAAAGCAAACATTTTTTTTCTATTTTTTAAATTAAAAATTTTAAGTTCTAAATCACCCCCTTTCCCCAGAATACATATAAAAGTAGAATATTATTATGAAACATATACACATTAGGTATCCATATGTCTGAAAATGCCCAGTTTGCAAACGGTGAACATCATAGAAGGAAAGAAAATCAAAAGTGCCAAACTGCCATTTTTTCACTGTTTTGCCTCTGATTTGAATAGCAAGTGATCTAAGCAATAGACATTCCTTAAAATGGTATAACTAAAAAGTACATTTGGCCCCGCAAGAAAAGATGCCCTATGTATCCCTGTATAGCTGCAGGGTCACCTGTCAATGTGGCTTTGCAGCTGTTGCAAATATTTTACCATTTTTTGCTTCAATTTTTTCCCCTATTTTCCTTCTCTAAAACCTAGGTATCTCTTATGGTCCAGTGCATCTTATAGTCCAAAAATATGGTAGGTTAAGAAATAGTGGAATAATTTTAATTTCTGTTTGGCCACGAAACCTCCTTGGCAAAACTGAAAAGATAGGACACGGAAATGTCTAAAAATGTTCATCTTTCAACACATATTTGTGTTTCAAGTGTAAGTAGTCTTACGTGTTTTGTCTAATGCCACTATATTGGACATGTGCATTTAGCTATCATGTTGAATGAGTATTTGTGAAAGTGTTACTGTAACCAAATTGTACTAGAAATAGTATTAACAGTCTGACAGTGTGTACAACTTTATAAAGGAGAGAAGATGTACAGATGGCCGGAAAAGATTATGCATCGGGAATATATGAAAGTTCATGCATAACTAACAAATCAAATTGTTCACATTTACAGTCTGCAAATTCTGTCCTTCTATCTTGTTTTATATTTATATACTGTTCCTTAACTTGTCATTTTAAATACAGGACTGATAAAGGAACTTCTAACTGAATCCATTAAAAATCTATTTTACCTGACAAAACCTGACCTTTAGCTGACACATAATTTCTGTTCTTTATTATGTATTATGCAAAACAGCACCCGCAAACAATAAAAACAGATGGACAAGGATGGGCAAATTTGGATTTATGTTAAAATTTAAGTTATATATTAACAAGGGTTATTCAAGCACACATAGCACATAGTAAATTAAATTGTCCCTGTTAATATGATCTAATGAGAAATATATCTGCTATTATTTTAGGGAACATTTTTAATTAGTTCTTGTAAACAAAAGTTAAAAGTTATTAATTATTCATTATCAGTAAGAAATAAATGCAGAAAGCAAATATAGAAAATTACAACAGCTAAAGGTAAAATAACTTTATAAAGCATTTCATATTTTGTAACAGAATCCTTACCCCCCGGCACAGATTCTCCTTACAACCATCAGCCACATCCTATCCTTAAATTTCTTCAGTATTTACATTTTCTTCTCCATTTTGGCTTATACCACAGTGAAGACATGTCTGTTCTCACAAGCCTCCTCATCATTCCCATCCACTGCCATTGCCCCGACACAGTAAATGTGTCCCCTTTTGTGCAACAGCCTCCCCCATAAATTCCTTCCTTTACAAATATGCTGCAGAGCAATTACTGTTTTAAGCCATAAAAGGGTTACATTTCTCCTCTCTGACAATGGAAGGCTGTGTATCATAAAGCTCCTCATTCCTGCTCACTAGAGGGCAGGGTTTATGAATTTATGGTCACAGACTAACAGTCATCAAAAGAAATCAGAAAGGAGATCAAAGAGGTTCATCCAGATCTTGTGTGTTAAGCATGACCTGTGGGACCCCTATAACCCCTGCAACTCCTATAGTTAAGCCAATATCCATTCCAGATTCTGTCAGATTTCTAGGAAAGAATGGAGAAATAACCTACTGCAGTGTAATAGTTTTATATTCATTTCCTATGGTAAATGAAAGGGTTCCATTAGACACTGGTGGTATTGCTCTGACCTGACAATGCAGGTTTGAACATAGCTTTAAAATCTATGGATATTTGTGTTGTTGTGTGTTGTTATGTTCATACTTTTTCCTGTTAAATCTGTCAAAATTTGAGATGGAGGATAAAAATGAATTTGACATCTACCACTAATAAATGAAGCCCTAGGCAGGGAATACTCAGACATTTTGTGGTATTACACACAGATAGTTTTTAACCTTATGGATAAATTATGTAGCATAATATATACATGTAACTTTCAGGAGAATTCAATGCAAATTTTATGCAACAATTATATTTCGATTGAAGCTGTTACAGGGGAAAGCGCTATTGCAAAACATCTCTATGCAATCTTACCCTTTGTAACATAACCCAGTGCCATACTTTGTTGAGAGGTGAATGCTGATAAGATCTTACAGTGTAGCTCCCATTTTTGTAATGTACTTAATCTAACTTCATTGTAATAGAAACCGATTGCAAAGTTACCAATAGCCAGTGCTTAAGTTGGGACAACAATTTAGGGTGAATTCTGGAATAATGTGCAGAGGCCACTATGGGGCATAATACTTTGTGCAGGGGAATATGGGTCATAATATTATGCGCAAGGGGTCACTATGAAACATAACACTGTGGGGCCCATAGTGGCTCCTGCACAAAGTATTATGCCCCATAGTGGCCCTTGGACACAGTACTGTGCCCCATAGTTGACACCCATGAACAATGATTATAATCTGGGGTCTTTTCCAACCCCAGAGTATAATAATCGGAGACCCAGGGGAGGCTACAAACATAAAAAAACACTATTACTGTCCTCTACCTGGCTCTGGCGCACTCCAGTCATCTTCAATGACGTATGGGACGTCACATGGGCAGGGGTTTGCATCGCGAAGCAATCATACGACCTAGAAAATGCTGAGCTTCTAAGCTGCAGCCAAGATTGTAGCTCTAGGTACAATAAAAAAGATTTACTTAAAAATAATCAGAAATGTGTTTTTAATATCCAACATGAACTACTGCATATAAATCCCAAATTCCTGACTGTACTTTTAACTAGTGATATCTTTGTCAGCTTTTGTGTTATACCTCAACCATTCTCTAGGTTGTATAAAATTAGAGATACAGCCATTTGAAGTGACTATTCCCCAACTGGCAAATGCTATGAACATACAAAAATATTTTTCCCATACAGCAAACTGTAGCGGGAAAAAAAAAAATCAAAATGTTCAAATCACATTTTTTTTTTGTTGCCATTTCACCACTCATAAAAACATTACATAAAAATTGATCAAAGTGACAGACAGTCCAAAAAATGGTATAACTAAAAAGTACATCTGGTTCCATATAAAAGATGCCATATGTATCCAATACATGAAAATATAAAACAAATTCTGGGTGTCAGAATATGGCAACTACAATAAATTTTTAAACCTAAGCTCTGAAACTGTTCTGTGAACGGAAAAGTAAAAGATTATGGCTTTTGGAAGGTGGGAAGTCAAAAATGAAAATCAAAAATATCTGAGAGGGGTTTAATATATTTTATATAGGGGAAAGAATTATGAAGAAAAGTTTTCCTTGATAGAAAAAAAATGCTATTCCTCTAGCACCACCTTTTGAAAGGTAGCTCCTTGTAGATCAATGCCTGAATTTCATGAAGTAATATGACCTGGTCTAAAGCCAAACCAGAAGAAATAGAAACCCATCTGCAGGCAGATGTTTCACTATTTTGCCCCTAATCAGTGTGAAGCAGGGTACTTGGTTTGTCCCTTTGACTCTGCACACCTCAAAAGGTGGCCTGCAAAGGCAGCTTAATGGACCATGTACTCTTTCATGTACTCCTTCTGAAATTTATCTATGGCCTTTCACCTAGCCAAACCAGTAGCTGAGGGTCAATAACCCTGAATCAGCTGTCTATACTGGTGCTTATGATGTGGTCTTTTATGTGGAAAGTAATATGGATCCCTACTGTATTCTGTAGCATTGGCAACACTGAATGGCCTGAGTATAAAGGTACACAAAAAACTGGCTCAAGCATGTTTGCAGGAGCTTTGGGGATATCGTCACTCTATAGGGAGAGACCACCATTTAGGTGTGTGGAGTCTTATTAAGCCATGAGCGCTCCACTGTGCAAAGGAACATGAGAAGAATATTCAAATCTGACTTCCATGATGTAATTAGGAAGCCAGTGCCTCAAGAATGCACACCAATAGAGGGCGCTTACTGAGAATGTGCAAGTCTCTCTTCCATGATGTAATTAGGAAGACAGAGTATCAGTCAAGCAAACCAATAGAGGGCGCTCCCTTTAACATCATGCCGACCTTCTCAGAGGCCTTTGTTTGCAATGATGTTGGGATTTTACCAGGTACAATCTCTCAGCCAGGTCTGAAAAGACCCCTGAGTATAATAGTGCTTGTGGGGCCTGCGGTGTCACTTAACGATCCTGGCCCCTGCCAGGATCAGTAAGTAAGTAGGGCCCATTACCGGTTGGAGTTACTCCAGCCGGTAACGGCCTATTTTTAAAAATAAACGTAGTGGTAGCGGCTGTCGCAAGGCCCCCTAATGTCCCAGGTCTTTTGGCAGCCGCTACCGCTGCTACCCTGGTAGTTACGCCTCTGACCACAACCAGGAATCCCTTATTAAAACTTAACATTTATTGTTATAGTTAAATCATTAAGATACAGAGTCCCAAAAATAAATGGAACAATCTTACCTAATGGGATACAGAGGTGGAGCTGTCCATTTAAAATTGGAGCCTCTGTGGGAGTGTTAGATGAATATCAGCTCTGTAATTACCGTAAGCCCCAAAACAAGACTCCTGCCCTAACAAGGCTGGTCCTACAACTATCCGTATTAAACCCTTCTGATGTGTTTTGTAACCAGTTAGTGGGTGCTCTTCAGGGGATTTGTTGGCGACACTGAAACACTGATAGACTTGATAGTATTGGCTGTAAACATCTCCAACCCCATGTCAGCTGTGTGTAGTCTCGCTAACTCTCAGTCCCAATCTGTCTGAACACTCTGAGAGCGCCCACTTACTGAGTGCGAATTAATTAGGGTTTAATAGGGACAGTTGTAAGTCCATTGGTCTAGTTACTGTATAGATCTTCTTAGTACAAAGAATTTTAATAACTATAATGTATTCAGAACTGTTTCAAGCATGTAAGAATCCTGTTTGCCTTTTATCTAAAAATACATACAGTGCGGAAAGAAGGAAATCACACCTATCTTTTACGTGTTTTAATTCGTAGATTAGTAAGTGATAATTTGTTATTTACAGTATGTGGTATTCAGGCATGCATGAGTAACATTTCTAAAAAAGAAATATGATACATTAACTATGTTTTTTTTCTTGCGTTGTACAAAGTGATAGATACAAACAGATAAACAGATAGAAAGCAATTGTAGAACATGCACACAAGGCCTTCATATACCAATTAAGGCCTGATATTTTCATTATATACCAGAGCCGCTTCATTAATCCCTCATTCACCACATAAGATACGTCGGTCTTAATACGTCTGACTCATTATCTCCAAAATGAATAAAAGTCAATGTGATTCAATGTATACAATCTATTCAATGCAATATTATATATGATGTTTCTGCTCCACACATAGTAACTAGAGATGAGCGAACACTAAAATGTTCGAGGTTCGAAATTCGATTCGAACAGCCGCTCAATGTTCGTGTGTTCGAACGGGTTTCGAACCCCATTATAGTCTATGGGGAACAGATACTCGTTAAGGGGGAAACCCAAATCCGTGTCTGGAGGGTCACCAAGTCCACTATGACACCCCAGGAAATGATGCCAACACCTCTGGAATGACACTGGGACAGCAGGGGAAGCATGTCTGGGGGCATCTAACACACCAAAGACCCTCTATTACCCCAACATCACTGCCTAACAACTACACACTTTCCACATTCAAAAAAACCTCTATCAAAGTGGGAAAATACCTGGAAACCTTCTTTACTCCCCAAATGGATGGACACAAACCCCAATTTAAGCTCAACAAACAGTAACAACCACCCCTTTAAATCACGTTCCCCATGACAACCACAAATGGAATAGGCAATGGGAATTCCAAAAGCCCTCACCCTTAACTGTCATTTTGAGTGTGTGTGTGTGTGTGTGTGTGTGTGTGTGTGTGTGATGTGGTAAGACCTTCCAAAATTCACTTTTCTAGCCCTTAACATGAGCCCTTCCAAACAAAGTTACATGACCTTAAGCTGAGCTACCAGCAGAGATTGAGGCCCTTGGCATGAGTAGAGCCTTGCACCAGCAGTGTTTTTGGCACTTAGGGTGAGTTGAGCCTTGTACCAGCGTGTGTCCCTTAACATCAGGCGGGCCCTAAGTTCTGCGCTTTGCACAAAAGTTCCACATTAACTAGGCTGAATGGTACAAAGATTAGTAGGCCCGAGAACCAGGAACAGGTCTTGCAATGGCTGTCGGATAACGCTTAAAGCACATTGTCCACCAGCCAGTCAGCCTCTACCTCCTCTTACCCAACAGTCTTGTCCTCCTTCCACCCAAAATTCCCAATCTTCTCAGAACAATAACCCCAACTGTCCCTGCTCCCCAGAGCTGTTCTCCCTTCCTTTGACTGTACCGCAACCTGCCCCTCCATTTCGCGATTCCACGGACCTAACAGACGAGTATCTGTGTCCAGATGCTCAAACACTAGAGTCTCCTCCATTCCATCTCCGGTCGATTTGGTGGCGGATGACCAGCAACCCACCCTCATCGACGACGATGAGACGCAGTTGCTGTCAGGGCAGCCAGTTGACATGCGCATTGTGCAGGAGGAGGAGGCGAGACAGGAGTTGGAAGAGGAGGTGGTGGACGACGAGGACACCGACCCCACCTGGACAAGGCAGATGTCAAGCTGGGAAAGTAGTGTGGATGTTGAGGCAGGTGCAGCACCAAAAAGGGTAGCTAGAGGCAGAGACATGTCCAGAGGCAGAGGTCAGCTGCTTTGCCGAAGCCAGGCCAGACCCGGAATGTCCGAAGATGTTCCCTTTTGTACCCAGCCCAGAAAAACTCCCCCATCGAGGGCACGTTTCTTGAAGGTGTAGAGTTTTTTCAAGGAATGCGCCGAGGACAGATATAGTGTCGTCTACACAATTTGCCTCTCGAAATCGAGTAGGGGCCCTGAGAAGAGCAACCTGTCCACCACTTCAATGCACCGTCATTTGGAATCCAAGCAATGGAATCAGTGGCAGGCAGCAACGGCAGGACAAACGTCGCCCGCCGTTCATGCCACTGCCTCTGCTCACAGTGCTGGCGATGCACTCCAGAGGACGAGCCAGGACATCACTTCATCTGCCTCCGCCACTTTGTTGACTTCTCCCTCATCCTCCCCTGTTTCTGTCTTATCTCCTTCTCCTGCACCATCAAAGGCACCATCAGGCGCTTCTTTACAACAACCCACCATCTCTCAGACATTGGAGCGCCGGCAGAAATACACCGCTAACCACCCACCCACGCAAGCCTAGAACGCCAACATCGCTAAACTGCTGGCCCAGGAGAGGTTGGCGTTCCGGCTTGTTGAAACTCCCGCCTTCCCGGACCTGATGGCAACTGTGGCACCTCACTATGCCGTCCCTAGCCGTCTCAACTTCTCCCGATGTGGCGTCCCCGCCTTGCACCAGCACGTGTCACTCAACATCAGGTGGGCCCTTAGTTCCGCGCTTTGCTGCAAGGTCCACTTGACCACCGACACTTGGACAAGCGCCTGTGGTCAGGGATGCTGCAGTGCTTATCTTTAATGACAGGCAGGGTGAATGTGGTGGAGTCTGTTCCCCGGGTGCAAACTGGGGTGGCCTATCTCCTCTCCCAGGCCAAAATTCATGGCAGGAGTAGACTGAAACCCTACGACGCTGCAACCTCCACCACAGCTACTAGCGGCAAACGCTAAAACACTGGTGTGGGGAGACGTCAGCAGGCGGTGCTGAAGCTCATCAGCTTGGGGGACAGACAGCACAGTGCCTCCGAGGTCAGGGATGCCATCCTGGCTGAGATGGCATTTTTTTTTCCCTGCTACACCTGGGGCCTGGCATTTTTACGCCTGTGATAATGGCTGGAACCTGGTAGCGGCTCTGGAGCTTGCCAGCCTCCAACACGTTCCATGTTTGGCCCACGTCTAACCTAGTGGTGCAAAGTTTTTTAAAAACATACCCAAATGTACCGAAGCTACTGTTGAAAATGCGGCGCTTGTGCGCCCACTTTTGCAAGTGCACAGGAGTCGCTGCTAGCCTAAAAACACTCTAGCAAGGCCTACATCTGTCCAAACACAGGCTGTTGTCCGTCATTCACACACGCTGAAACCCTACAATACCATATCTTGAGCAGGGTGTGTGAGCTGCACAGACCTTTGATGGAGTTCCATCTACAAAACCCAAGGGTTCCTCAAAGTCAGCAACCAAAGTTTCTGCACCATGAGTTTCCAGGGGTGGCAGAGTTATGGCTAGGGGAAGAGGCATGGATAGGGATGATGTCTAGGGGCAAAAGCAGTGTGGATGTGGAGGCAAGCTAAGCAGGAAAAACTGGGGGTACAAGCTAAGGCATGGACTGGGGTGATGTCTAGGGGCAAAAGCAGTGTGGATGTGGAGGCAAGCTAAGCAGGAAAAACTGGGGATACAAGCTAAGGCATGGACTGGGGTGATGTCTAGGGGCAAAAGCAGTGTGGATGTGGAGGCAAGCTAAGCAGGAAAAACTGGGGGTACAAGCTAAGGCATGGACTGGGGTGATGTCTAGGGGCAAAAGCAGTGTGGATGTGGAGGCAAGCTAAGCAGGAAAAACTGGGGGTACAAGCTAAGGCATGGACTGGGGTGATGTCTAGGGGCAAAAGCAGTGTGGATGTGGAGGCAAGCTAAGCAGGAAAAACTGGGGGTACAAGCTAAGGCATGGACTGGGGTGATGTCTAGGGGCAAAAGCAGTGTGGATGTGGAGGCAAGCAAAGCAGGGAAAATGGTGGCTAGAGGCAAAGGGATGTCCATAGGCAGCAAGGGCAAAGATGCAAAACTCTCCCGTTTCAAGAATTTTCCTGACTTGTTTCCCCACAAAACATTCCTGGGAGGAGGGCTGAAACACCACCCTCCTCCTCCTCCGCTGTTAGATTTACCCCAGCTACGAGCTGAAAACGCTGCAACACTGGTGTGGGGAGACGTCAGCAGGCTGGGCTGAAGCTCATCAGCTTGGGAGACGGACAGCACACTGCCTCTTAGGTCAGGGATGCCATCCTGGATGAGATGGCAATTTGTTTATCCCCGCTGCCCCTGGGGCCAGGTTTTTTAGCTTGTTGGAGGGCTCTGGAGCTTGCCAGCCTCCAACACGTTCCATGCCTGGCCCACATGTTCAATGTAGTGGTGCAATGATTTTTAAAAACATACCCCAAATTAGCTGAGCTAAGGGTGAAAGTGCGGCACTTGGACACCCACTTTCCCAAGTCTACAGTACCTGGAGCTAGCCGCAATACACTCCAGCAAGGCCTACATCTGCCTGAAGCACCTACTGTTGTGCGAGGTCACCACACGCTCTAACCCTAGATACCGTATGTTCAGCAGGGTGTGTGAGCAGCAGAGACCTTTGATGGAGTACCAGCTACAAAACCCAAGGGTTCCTCAGAGTCAGCTCCCTCACTTTCTGCACCATGAGTTTCCATGGGTGGCAGACTTATGGCTAGAGGCACAGGCATGGATAGGGGTGATGTGTAGGGGCAAAAGCAGTGTGGATGTGGAGGCAAGCTAAGCAGCAAAAACTGGGGGTACAAGCAGCCGGTGACATCATCACTGACAAGCACAGCTGTCTGTCAGCTGACAGGCTGACTTTCACCAAAATGAACAGACAATGGATAGACTCATCATATACATGTCAGTTACATGACAAATTTAGTGCAATTTGCAAGTCCAAGATGGTTTGGAGATCTGCGGAGAGGAATCTCACCACCTCTTGCGGGTGCCATCATTTGGAAGGCAAGCCCTGGGCTCAGTGGGTGAGAGCAAGCGCAGGATAATCGTCGTTTGGCCTGGCGGCCACTGCCTCTTCCACTGTTGACAGGGCTGGCGCTGCAGTCCAGACCAGGAGCCAGGACACCTCCACATCTGCCTCTGACACTTTGGGGAGTTCACCCTTATCCTCACCTTTTCCTGCCATTTCTCCTTTTGCCCGCGCCATCATGCGCCTCTTCCCAGCAACTCCCCATCTCCCAAGTCTTTCATTTCATGCTAAAGTACAGCGCAACCCACCCACATGCCCAAGGCTTCAACGGCCTCATCTCAAGAAATCTGGCCCAGGAGATGTTGGAATCCCGGCTGGGGGACACTCTGCCCTTTTTGGGCAGAGTGTCTACTGCGCCACCGCACTGTGCCGTCCACACCAGCACTTTCCCCCAAACATGAGGCGGTCCCTAAATTCAGCGCTTAGCCCTAAAGTTCCATGTGACCAGTTACGAATGGACAAGTGCATGCGGACAGGGACGCTACCTTTCAATTTGGGCACAGTGGTTGAATGTAGTTGAGGCGTGGACCGGGTCGCAAAATGTGGTGGCCTGACTTGTCTCCCCACACAACATTCCTGGGAGGAGGGCTGAAACACCACCCTCCTCCGCTGTTAAATTGACCCCAGCTACGAGCTGGAAACGCTGCAACACTGGTGTGGGGAGACGTCAGCGGGCCGTGCTGAAGCTCATCAGCTTGGGGGCCAGACAGCACACTGCCTACAAAGTGAGTCATGCCATCCTCGATGAGACGGCAATGTGGTTTTTGCCACTGCACCTGGGCCCAGGCATGTTGTCATGTGTGATAATGGCCGTAACCTGGGATTGGCTCTGTAGCTTGGCAGCCTGCAACATATTCCATGCCTGGGCCACGTTTTTAACTCATTGCTGCTAATCTTTTGAAAAAGGTACCCCAATGTTCCTGAGCTACTGGTGAAAGTGTGGCGCTTGTGCGGATAGTTTTTAAAGTGTATAGTTGCCGCTGCTAGCCTCTATGCACTCCTACAACGCCTGTACCTGCTGGAACAACGGCTGTTGTGCGACGTCTCCACACTGCTGGCACTAAACATATCATGTGTTGAGCAGAGTGTGTGAGCAGCACAGACCTTTGATGTAGTTCCAACTCCAAAACCCTCGGGTTCGTCAAAGTCAACTCCCTCAGTTGCTCAACCATGAGTGGCCATGGGTGGCAGACTTATGTGAAATCCCATCCCATCCATTGCACTGGACACGAAACATTAGCATGCGCTCAGCACAACTTCGGATATGGCAGATGCGTTAAGCAGGGTGCAGGGTACAACACAGACCAGGCCCGAGCACCAGGAACAGGTGTTAGAAATACTGCAGCATCTGCCATTTCCTTCCAATTTTGGGGTTTTGGACCCGCCACCGACTTGTCTGGACCTAAGTGGGGATCATGAGACACAGTTGCCATCAAGGCAAGCTGTGGTCATGTGCGGTTTGCAGTAAGGGGGCAGTGCGCAATTGGAAGAGGAGTTGGTGGATGACGAGGCCACCGACCCCACATGGACAGGGGTGATGTCTAGGGGCTAAAGCAGTGTAGATGTAGAGGGAAGCTAAATCAACAAAAAACCTGGGTAGAAGCAAAGGCATAAACTGGGGTGATGTTTAGGGGTGAAAGCAGAGTAGATGTGGAGGGAAGCTAAGCAGCAAAAACAGTGGGTAGAAGCAAAGGCATGCAAAACTCTACCCTGTTGGAAGACTTATTCCTAGGTCTGGAACACGTTAATGGCCCCCCTGGACAAATTACTGCCACTCAGGGGCCTAGTGTCACCAGGAGGGACAAGTATAGGCGCATGTTGTGGGAATACCTGGCCGACACCAGCTCTGTCCTCTCCGATCCCTCTGTGCTCTACAGCCTAAACTTATTTTCTCATCTTTTTTTCTGAACTGCACATCTCTTGCCTGCTTCCTTTGGGATCTTAGAAATGGTGGTCCACTTCCACAGATGGTAACTTCAATAGACAGTGTAACGGGAGTAGCTGAGGGATCGCTGTCTTAACCACTTTTTGGCACAAAATTAACTTCCAAAGCCAAATATGGTGCAAGTATATGATGCAAGGACACCTACACACCTATCTCTGACACATTGGGGAGTTCACCCTCATGCGCCCTTTTGGCCTGCACCATCATGCGCCTCTTCCCAGCCACTCCACATTTCCCAAGCTTTTCATTGCAGGCAGAAGTACAATACAACCCACCCCCATGCCCAAGCCTGTAACAGCCTCATCGATAAACTGCTGGCCCTGGAGATGTTGGTGTTTGTTTATGCTTCTGGAGACCCAGGCCTTCCGTCAGCAGATGGCAGCTGGGGCACCTCCCTATGCTGGGCCTAGCCGTTACTACTTCTCTTGGTGTGCTGTCTCTGCCTTGCGCCTGCATGTGTCCCATAACATCAGTCGGGCCCAGAGCTCTGCGCTTTGCTGCAAGGTCCACTTGACCACCGACACATGGACAAGCGCCTGTGGTCAGGGATGCTGCAGTGCTTATCTTTAATGACAGGCAGGGTGAATGTGGTGGAGTCTGTTCCCCGGGTGCAAACTGGGGTGGCCTATCTCCTCTCCCAGGCCAAAATTCATGGCAGGAGTAGACTGAAACCCTACGAAGCTGCAACCTCCACCCCAGCTACTAGCGGAAAACACTGTAACACTGGCATGGGGAGATGTCAGTAGGCCGTGCTGAAACTGATCAGCTTGGGGGACAGACAGCACAGTGCCTCCGAGGTCAGGGATGCCATCCTGGCTGAGATGGCATTTTTTTTTCCCTGCTACACCTGGGGCCTGGCATTTTTGCGCCTGTGATAATGGCTGGAACCTGGTAGCAGATCTGGAGCTTGCCAGACTCAAACACGGTCCACGCATGGCCCACGTTTTCCAACTTGTTGGTGCCATGTTTCTTTGAAACCTACACCATTGTGCCTGATATACAGGTCAAAGTGGGGCCATTTTCGTAAGTGAGAACTAGCCTCTGCTAGGCAGAAAACATTCAGAGCACACTCCTCTCATCTTCGCACCGTTGGCTGGCGGAGGAAGACGAGGGGGTTGGAGTGGCATCTGATGTCCCTATCCCACACGAGGCTAGAGGGTGCACTTCAGTGCATCCCATTGCTTCACCACAAATGGTGTGAAGGGGAGTGGAAAATGGAGGAAATGGAGAGTGACCCTTACAGTTGGGGCCAGCAAAGGCATGCCAAGTAACACACTGGCACACATGGCTGACTTCATCTTGGGTTGCTTTTCAACACATATTTCACATCATGAAGAACAAATAATACTGGATTTTTTCAAGCCTCGAACCCCGGTCTAGGTCTAATGTCTGTTCCTTTCTTATATTAGGGGAGAGGGAAAAAAAATTACTTCAGTGATACGTTTAGCGTACATAGACTGACTATTAATGTGTATCCCACTTAGTGTTGTTAGGGTTACACACCGTCACAACCTGGCTAAAGCTTCTATAGCTGTTAATAAAGTCAACATAACTTTACGGTATCCAAAAAGACAGCTGGTACCGACAGAGAGCAAGACAAATGTCACCCAAAGCTGTGAGCTCTGAACACCCACAGTGACTTTGGCGTCATCATCATTATAAGGGAGCGGGTGGTAATAAATAACTTGGCAGTGCCTAAAACCCAAAAAGCTTATACAACTATATTTACATTAAGATACACAAATGAAACTTTTCAGTAGCATGTCATGAGACAAGCTGATAAGCTCTTCCTTTGTGCAGTGCTATTTGAAAGTTAAACGCTGCCTTTATTTTAATTCTGGAGAAGGTGCAGACATTAGATTTAGAACATGTTGTCTTCATTGTCCAAATCCTCTATATAGGTAACGTGTTTTTCGGGCCGAGCTGTCTGGGAACGAGCTGGTGCAGCACTGACAACCTGGGTGAATATGGCAAGAGCCTGAGATGTAGGGTGAATGAATCCCCAAATTATTTGTGGAATTCCCAGTGAGACAATGGCACTGTATACCAGTATTAAAAATTGTGGGTGCACATAACCCCCATATATTCTTTGAATTCCCAGTCAGACAATGGCACTGTATACCAGTATTAAAAATTGTGGGTGCACATAACCCCCATATATTCTTTGAATTCCCAGTGAGACAAAGGAACTGTATAGCAGTATTAAAAATTGTGGGTGCACATAACCCCAATATATTCTTTGAATTCCCAGTCAGACAATGGCACTGTATACCAGTATTAAAAATTGTGGGTGCACATAACCCCCATATATTCTTTGAATTCCCAGTGAGACAAAGGAACTGTATAGCAGTATTAAAAATTGTGGGTGCACGTAACCCCCATATATTCTTTGAATTCCCAGTCAGACAATGGCACTGTATACCAGTAGTAAAAATTGTGGGTGCACATAACCCCAATATATTCTTTGAATTCCCAGTCAGACAATGGCACTGTATACCAGTAGTAAAAATTGTGGGTGCACATAACCCCCATATATTCTTTGAATTCCCAGTGAGACAAAGGAACTGTATAGCAGTATTAAAAATTGTGGGTGCACGTAACCCCCATATATTCTTTGAATTCCCAGTCAGACAATGGCACTGTATACCAGTAGTAAAAATTGTGGGTGCACATAACCCCAATATATTCTTTGAATTCCCAGTCAGACAATGGCACTGTATACCAGTAGTAAAAATTGTGGGTGCACATAACCCCCATATATTCTTTGAATTCCCAGTGAGACAAAGGAACTGTATAGCAGTATTAAAAATTGTGGGTGCACGTAACCCCCATATATTCTTTGAATTCCCAGTCAGACAATGGCACTGTATACCAGTAGTAAAAATTGTGGGTGCACATAACCCCAATATATTCTTTGAATTCCCAGTCAGACAATGGCACTGTATACCAGTATTAAAAATTGTGGGTGCACATAACCCCCATATATTCTTTGAATTCCCAGTCAGACAATGGCACTATATACCAGTAGTAAAAATTGTGGGTGCACATAACCCCAATATATTCTTTGAATTCCCAGTCAGACAATGGCACTGTATACCAGTATTAAAAATTGTGGGTGCACATAACCCCCATATATTCTTTGAATTCCCAGTCAGACAATGGCACTGTATACCAGTATTAAAAATTGTGGGTGCACATAACCCCCATATATTCTTTGAATTCCCAGTCAGACAATGGCACTGTATACCAGTATTAAAAATTGTGGGTGCACATAACCCCCATATATTCTTTGAATTCCCAGTGAGACAAAGGAACTGTATAGCAGTATTAAAAATTGTGGGTGCACGTAACCCCCATATATTCTTTGAATTCCCAGTCAGACAATGGCACTGTATACCAGTAGTAAAAATTGTGGGTGCACATAACCCCCATATATTCTTTGAATTCCCAGTCAGACAATGGCACTATATACCAGTAGTAAAAATTGTGGGTGCACATAACCCCAATATATTCTTTGAATTCCCAGTCAGACAATGGCACTGTATACCAGTAGTAAAAATTGTGGGTGCACATAACCCCCATATATTCTTTGAATTCCCAGTGAGACAAAGGAACTGTATAGCAGTATTAAAAATTGTGGGTGCACGTAACCCCCATATATTCTTTGAATTCCCAGTCAGACAATGGCACTGTATACCAGTATTAAAAATTGTGGGTGCACATAACCCCCATATATTCTTTGAATTCCCAGTCAGACAATGGCACTATATACCAGTAGTAAAAATTGTGGGTGCACATAACCCCAATATATTCTTTGAATTCCCAGTCAGACAATGGCACTGTATACCAGTATTAAAAATTGTGGGTGCACATAACCCCCATATATTCTTTGAATTCCCAGTCAGACAATGGCACTATATACCAGTAGTAAAAATTGTGGGTGCACATAACCCCAATATATTCTTTGAATTCCCAGTCAGACAATGGCACTGTATACCAGTATTAAAAATTGTGGGTGCACATAACCCCCATATATTCTTTGAATTCCCAGTCAGACAATGGCACTGTATACCAGTATTAAAAATTGTGGGTGCACATAACCCCCATATATTCTTTGAATTCCCAGTCAGACAATGGCACTGTATACCAGTATTAAAAATTGTGGGTGCACATAACCCCCATATATTCTTTGAATTCCCAGTGAGACAAAGGAACTGTATAGCAGTATTAAAAATTGTGGGTGCACGTAACCCCCATATATTCTTTGAATTCCCAGTCAGACAATGGCACTGTATACCAGTATTAAAAATTGTGGGTGCACATAACCCCCATATATTCTTTGAATTCCCAGTGAGACAATGGAACTGTATAGCAGTAGCAAAAATTGTGGGTGCACGTAACCCCCATATATTCTTTGAATTCCCAGTCAGACAATGGCACTATATACCAGTATTAAAAATTGTGGGTGCACATAACCCCAATATATTCTTTGAATTCCCAGTCAGACAATGGCACTGTATACCAGTATTAAAAATTGTGGGTGCACGTAACCCCAATATATTCTTTGAATTCCCAGTCAGACAATGGCACTGTATACCAGTATTAAAAATTGTGGGTGCACATAACCCCCATATATTCTTTGAATTCCCAGTGAGACAAAGGAACTGTATAGCAGTATTAAAAATTGTGGGTGCACGTAACCCCCATATATTCTTTGAATTCCCAGTCAGACAATGGCACTGTATACCAGTATTAAAAATTGTGGGTGCACGTCACCCCAATATATTCTTTGAATTCCCAGTCAGACAATGGCACTGTATACCAGTAGTAAAAATTGTGGGTGCACATAACCCCCATATATTCTTTGAATTCCCAGTCAGACAATGGCACTGTATACCAGTATTAAAAATTGTGGGTGCACATAACCCCCATATATTCTTTGAATTCCCAGTCAGACAATGGCACTGTATACCAGTATTAAAAATTGTGGGTGCACATAACCCCCATATATTCTTTGAATTCCCAGTCAGACAATGGCACTGTATACCAGTATTAAAAATTGTGGGTGCACATAACCCCCATATATTCTTTGAATTCCCAGTGAGACAAAGGAACTGTATAGCAGTATTAAAAATTGTGGGTGCACGTAACCCCCATATATTCTTTGAATTCCCAGTCAGACAATGGCACTGTATACCAGTATTAAAAATTGTGGGTGCACATAACCCCCATATATTCTTTGAATTCCCAGTGAGACAAAGGAACTGTATAGCAGTATTAAAAATTGTGGGTGCACGTAACCCCCATATATTCTTTGAATTCCCAGTCAGACAATGGCACTGTATACCAGTATTAAAAATTGTGGGTGCACATAACCCCCATATATTCTTTGAATTCCCAGTGAGACAATGGAACTGTATAGCAGTAGCAAAAATTGTGGGTGCACGTAACCCCCATATATTCTTTGAATTCCCAGTCAGACAATGGCACTATATACCAGTATTAAAAATTGTGGGTGCACATAACCCCCATATATTCTTTGAATTCCCAGTGAGACAATGGAACTGTATAGCAGTATTAAAAATTGTGGGTGCACGTAACCCCCATATATTCTTTGAATTCCCAGTCAGACAATGGCACTGTATACCAGTAGTAAAAATTGTGGGTGCACATAACCCCAATATATTCTTTGAATTCCCAGTCAGACAATGGCACTGTATACCAGTATTAAAAATTGTGGGTGCACATAACCCCCATATATTCTTTGAATTCCCAGTCAGACAATGGCACTATATACCAGTAGTAAAAATTGTGGGTGCACATAACCCCGATATATTCTTTGAATTCCCAGTCAGACAATGGCACTGTATACCAGTATTAAAAATTGTGGGTGCACATAACCCCCATATATTCTTTGAATTCCCAGTCAGACAATGGCACTGTATACCAGTATTAAAAATTGTGGGTGCACATAACCCCCATATATTCTTTGAATTCCCAGTCAGACAATGGCACTGTATACCAGTATTAAAAATTGTGGGTGCACATAACCCCCATATATTCTTTGAATTCCCAGTGAGACAAAGGAACTGTATAGCAGTATTAAAAATTGTGGGTGCACGTAACCCCCATATATTCTTTGAATTCCCAGTCAGACAATGGCACTGTATACCAGTAGTAAAAATTGTGGGTGCACATAACCCCCATATATTCTTTGAATTCCCAGTCAGACAATGGCACTATATACCAGTAGTAAAAATTGTGGGTGCACATAACCCCCATATATTCTTTGAATTCCCAGTCAGACAATGGCACTGTATACCAGTAGTAAAAATTGTGGGTGCACATAACCCCCATATATTCTTTGAATTCCCAGTGAGACAAAGGAACTGTATAGCAGTATTAAAAATTGTGGGTGCACGTAACCCCCATATATTCTTTGAATTCCCAGTCAGACAATGGCACTGTATACCAGTATTAAAAATTGTGGGTGCACATAACCCCCATATATTCTTTGAATTCCCAGTCAGACAATGGCACTATATACCAGTAGTAAAAATTGTGGGTGCACATAACCCCAATATATTCTTTGAATTCCCAGTCAGACAATGGTACTGTATACCAGTATTAAAAATTGTGGGTGCACATAACCCCCATATATTCTTTGAATTCCCAGTCAGACAATGGCACTATATACCAGTAGTAAAAATTGTGGGTGCACATAACCCCAATATATTCTTTGAATTCCCAGTCAGACAATGGCACTGTATACCAGTATTAAAAATTGTGGGTGCACATAACCCCCATATATTCTTTGAATTCCCAGTCAGACAATGGCACTATATACCAGTAGTAAAAATTGTGGGTGCACATAACCCCAATATATTCTTTGAATTCCCAGTCAGACAATGGCACTGTATACCAGTATTAAAAATTGTGGGTGCACATAACCCCCATATATTCTTTGAATTCCCAGTCAGACAATGTCACTGTATACCAGTATTAAAAATTGTGGGTGCACATAACCCCCATATATTCTTTGAATTCCCAGTCAGACAATGGCACTGTATACCAGTATTAAAAATTGTGGGTGCACATAACCCCCATATATTCTTTGAATTCCCAGTGAGACAAAGGAACTGTATAGCAGTATTAAAAATTGTGGGTGCACGTAACCCCCATATATTCTTTGAATTCCCAGTCAGACAATGGCACTGTATACCAGTATTAAAAATTGGGGGTGCACATAACCCCCATATATTCTTTGAATTCCCAGTGAGACAATGGAACTGTATAGCAGTAGCAAAAATTGTGGGTGCACGTAACCCCCATATATTCTTTGAATTCCCAGTCAGACAATGGCACTATATACCAGTATTAAAAATTGTGGGTGCACATAACCCCAATATATTCTTTGAATTCCCAGTCAGACAATGGCACTGTATACCAGTATTAAAAATTGTGGGTGCACATAACCCCCATATATTCTTTGAATTCCCAGTGAGACAAAGGAACTGTATAGCAGTATTAAAAATTGTGGGTGCACGTAACCCCCATATATTCTTTGAATTCCCAGTCAGACGATGGCACTGTATACCAGTATTAAAAATTGTGGGTGCACGTCACCCCAATATATTCTTTGAATTCCCAGTCAGACAATGGCACTGTATACCAGTAGTAAAAATTGTGGGTGCACATAACCCCCATATATTCTTTGAATTCCCAGTCAGACAATGGCACTGTATACCAGTATTAAAAATTGTGGGTGCACATAACCCCCATATATTCTTTGAATTCCCAGTCAGACAATGGCACTGTATACCAGTATTAAAAATTGTGGGTGCACATAACCCCCATATATTCTTTGAATTCCCAGTCAGACAATGGCACTGTATACCAGTATTAAAAATTGTGGGTGCACATAACCCCCATATATTCTTTGAATTCCCAGTCAGACAAAGGAACTGTATAGCAGTATTAAAAATTGTGGGTGCACGTAACCCCCATATATTCTTTGAATTCCCAGTCAGACAATGGCACTGTATACCAGTATTAAAAATTGTGGGTGCACATAACCCCCATATATTCTTTGAATTCCCAGTGAGACAAAGGAACTGTATAGCAGTATTAAAAATTGTGGGTGCACGTAACCCCCATATATTCTTTGAATTCCCAGTCAGACAATGGCACTGTATACCAGTATTAAAAATTGTGGGTGCACATAACCCCCATATATTCTTTGAATTCCCAGTGAGACAATGGAACTGTATAGCAGTAGCAAAAATTGTGGGTGCACGTAACCCCCATATATTCTTTGAATTCCCAGTCAGACAATGGCACTATATACCAGTATTAAAAATTGTGGGTGCACATAACCCCCATATATTCTTTGAATTCCCAGTCAGACAATGGCACTGTATACCAGTAGTAAAAATTGTGGGTGCACATAACCCCCATATATTCTTTGAATTCCCAGTGAGACAATGGCACTGTATACCAGTAGTAAAAATTGTGGGTGCACGTAACCCCCATATATTCTTTGAATTCCCAGTCAGACAATGGCACTATATACCAGTATTAAAAATTGTGGGTGCACATAACCCCCATATATTCTTTGAATTCCCAGTCAGACAATGGCACTGTATACCAGTAGTAAAAATTGTGGGTGCACATAACCCCCATATATTCTTTGAATTCCCAGTCAGACAATGGCACTGTATACCAGTATTAAAAATTGTGGGTGCACATAACCCCCATATATTCTTTGAATTCCCAGTGAGACAAAGGAACTGTATAGCAGTATTAAAAATTGTGGGTGCACGTAACCCCCATATATTCTTTGAATTCCCAGTCAGACAATGGCACTGTATACCAGTATTAAAAATTGTGGGTGCACATAACCCCCATATATTCTTTGAATTCCCAGTGAGACAAAGGAACTGTATAGCAGTATTAAAAATTGTGGGTGCACGTAACCCCCATATATTCTTTGAATTCCCAGTCAGACAATGGCACTGTATACCAGTATTAAAAATTGTGGGTGCACATAACCCCCATATATTCTTTGAATTCCCAGTGAGACAATGGCACTGTATAGCAGTAGCAAAAATTGTGGGTGCACGTCACCCCAATATATTCTTTGAATTCCCAGTCAGACAATGGCACTATATACCAGTAGCAAAAATTGTGGGTGTATATAGCCCCAATTCTATTGCTAGGGGACTTGCAGGGTATTTCTGAGGTGAAGGTGGGGGGGCACACCGTTGGAACGGGGATTTGGGGTGTATATATGGGGTATACGGGAATACACTGTCAGTGTGTTCCATTCAGGATCCTGGGAAAGCTGGGTTGCGGCGATTGAGCCCGTCAGTGCCACGTTACACTGACAAGCTTCTCCCTGGAATTGAAGTTATATGTAAGCCCAATATATTCTTTGAATTCCCAGTGAGACAATGGCACTATATGGCAGTAGCAAAAATAGTGGGTGTATATAGCCCCAATCCTATTGCTAGGGGACTTGCAGGGTATTTCTGGGGTGAAGGTGGGGGGGCACACCGTTGGAACGGGTATCGGGGGTATATATCGGGTATACGGGAATACACTGACAGTGTATTCCATTCAGGATCCTGGGAAAGCTGGGTTGCGGCGATTGAGCCCGTCAGTGCCACGTTACACTGACAAGCTTCTCCCTGGAATTTAGCTCTTATAAGAGCTGTTGGTTGTCTTCTCCTTCCTATCCTAGCCTGTCCCTGCCTACCCAGAATCTAACCCCTAGCTAACTGGACGGAAACCTCCGTCCTCGGTGAATTGCAAGCTCAGAATGACGCGAAGCTGGGCGGCGCTGTTCTTTTAAATTAGAGGTCACATGTTTTCGGCAGCCAATGGGTTTTGCCTACTTTTTTCAACGTCACCGGTGTCGTAGTTCCTGTCCCACCTACCCTGTGCTGTTATTGGAGCAAAAAAGGCGCCAGGGAAGGTGGGAGGGGAATCGAGTAATGGCGCACTTTACCACGCGGTGTTCGATTCGATTCGAACATGCCGAACAGCCTAATATCCGATCGAACATGAGTTCGATAGAACACTGTTCGCTCATCTCTAATAGTAACCAAAACATGTGAGTAAAGTGAATAAAGATCATGGAGCAAATAAGTGGCTTAAACATCAATAAATGTGCTTAGAATTACTCAGAAATAAAATACTTTACCTGTGGTTTTGCTTAGCATTGAGCAAAGTGATCATGACCTGACAAATAAAATAGATTAACAGATAAAAACAGATAAACTCAACAAAGCATATGAAATGGTACAACATATATTATACACAAACCATAGAAAGAATGGCAGTCAAAGACTCACCATTACAGAACTCAATTTACTGAGCACCATATCTGTGTTTGGCCTGAGATTCTTCATTTCTGTTTTATGGTGGCCTCTCTGTCCAGCTCTATGCATTTTCAGCTCTCTGTGCTGTTGCTGATGTCATATTTGTTGCTTTTGTATGGGGTCAGTTATAATTTGCTTATGTGTCAGGTTCATTTCTTGATGAGGCTTTTATGGTCCTGACTTTAGACCTTTATATGATGTACTCTGTTTGCAGAGGCGTAGCTTGAAACTCCAGAGCTCCAATGCAAAATCTGTATTGGGGACCCCCCATACCTTGTACCATATGTTTAGTAGTATATTTTTGTGGTAGAGGGACTTTTGGGGCCCCAATAGGGTACCAGGAGCAGTAGTGACTACTACCGCTGTATCCCGCTGTATGAACATACTGCATAGCTAGCTGTGATGGAATGCCGATGCAGTGCACCAGCATCCCATCGCAGCATTCCGTTCCGGATTAGGCCTGAATCCGGGAAGGAGTCTCGTGCTGTGGATGCCACGGCTGAGGCAGCTGTGGAATCTGTAGGAAGAAGGGGCATGTTGCTTCTTTTTTCTGCTACTAGCTAGCGGAAAAAAGAACTAAGTGGCTCCCATTGAAGTCAATTGGAGCCATTTTTGGCAGCAAATTTTGAGGCGAATTCCACGCCAAAATCCTCTGCCAAAAAGCGTGAATGAGCCCTTAGTGGACCTGCACCAGTGTTTAGCATATGTGGCATTGTTAACATAATGTTTTACTTTTGTCGTGACCAGACAAAACATTCTGCATGCCATATTTGAAAGCACTTGTACCATAGATTTAGAGATGATAATAAGATGCTGTGTATAGTGTATTTTGTAGAGGTGAGTCTTCTGCAACCACCCTTTATTATTAATATATTTGCCTTACTAATTATTAGCACCTTTATTGATGTTGCAGACTACTGAAAGATTAAAGACGGCAAGGCATCGCTGGGTTTTTCACTAGAGACTAACATTTAGCACTTTGCTAAATTGGATCCAGATTGTATCCCAAATGTCGTGTCACAAAATAGGTGCAATTGCAGACAAAGGACCAGACCAGCTAACCTACAACAGACAGAGAGTAACATACAAACTGGGTCAAAACTGGGAGATTACAGGCATCTGAGAAGTCTCAATACTGGGTTTAAACACTCTGCCTTAGCTCAGGATTGGACAATGAGGCAGCACTGTGAATGACTCCATTTCTCCAAAGATCTGACTGGCTGCAGACCCAGCCAGAGTTTGACTTGTAAGCATAGCAATCTTAAAGCAAGAGCTGTGAGCAATGAATACAAGTATGAGTACAGATATTGAGATCTCTAAATATTGCATTGTATATATTGTTTGTTTGTTTTTTATTTTATTCAAACGCATTGTATATATTGTTTTTATGGCAATTTATTCATTATGGAGATATTATGATGTGATCTGATTATTTAATGCTTGTATATATACTTGTTATTTTTGTATCCGAGAGCTTGACAAAGCTGGACTGAAAATTTCCTTGGGTGATACTAAATATACATTTCTTTATTACGTTGGGGTGTTTCCTGATTTGCCTGCTTTTCATACAGGTGGTTTTAACAACTGGGACACAAGTATTGATCAATGCTCAGCAATGTTTCTGTCTTGCTTCAGAATGTTTTGGCTGGTTATGCTGATAAGGTGAGACGTTTAACCTCATTGAATAGGCTCTATTGCATGAATGTGTGATATCATTTTGATTGAGAGACACTTTTTGTAGATGCAATCAACTCAGTCTAAAAGATAAGGGCTCTAAACTGGGAGTTAATAATACGTTAACAATGTTTTTCCATAGGATACATGCAAACCTCTTGAACTCAAGGATTTGTCATAGTGCACAAAATATAGCGTAAATGACAATAGTTGTCATATCAACATATCTTAGAAATGTACTGTATTGACTTCTAGTTTAAAACTTTTTTTTTCACTGAAGCACAGTCTTTCTTGCATAATACAATATTTGACTGCATAATGTCATAATAATTTTGCTAGTCTATTATTATAATTGCCGTACTTTTGTGCATTATCTCTTGTTAAAAGCAATATATGTGAAGAACTTTTCTTTCTAAATAGATTTCAGTACATTAAATCCATAATAAAGTACTTTGTGCAATGCAATGAATTAAAATTGTACCAAGTGCAATTAATAATTTAAGTAGATTCAATGAAGAAATGAATATAATAAAATCACTAAAACCTGACTTGATTGAGTCATTTTTCTCAACATTAATAGAGTTCAAACTGCCCCAGGCACACATCTAAACATACAATAACATTTATTTTGTTTGGGAGAGAATATTCCAATATATAGCATCTTCCTCTTGAATGTTTGAAGATGAGTCTTTGAATTTTTCAGAGCTTAATATGGAAAATTCTAAAAATGAGAGTGGCAGATGGGAGATGTGTGACTGCTATCATCTTGTACTGGTTTACTTAGATTTAATGACAGGCATGCACGTTTTCCAAGACTGACATAGCCAGAGAAATTCCCTCATTCATTGACATGGCAAAATAGGAGTTAGAAAAAAAGTCAAGCAGATGACTGATCAGAATGAAATCAGTAATAGTACCACACCACCATGCTACTAATACCTCCACTACCAACAGTCATATCTTTTTCCTCCACTTGCAAACAATGCTGACTGTCCTTTCCGAGCAAAAATTGAATAGCACCGAGCAGACCGTGGTTTGCCATGGAACCACCTGTTAGGAGAAAGGGGGGTCACCAATACGGGGGCCTCCACCTAATATCGTCAGATAAACACACGCAGAAGTTGCTCAGCTGATCCCGAGAGGGGTGTAAGTAATCAAACCAAAAATAACCAATCTGGCAATTCCCGAACTTGCAGAGAAAGAGCCAAAGAAAGCACTGTGCTAGCACCAACTGGATAAAAAGAAATCCTTTATTGAAGACACACCAATAACAAGTGTCTTCAACAAAGGATTTCGTTTTATCTAGTTGGTGCTAGCGCAGTGCTTTCTTTGGCTCTTTCTCCGCAAGCTCAGGAATTGCCAGATTGGTCATTTTCAGTTTGATCTCCCCAAGCTCCTTAAAAACAGGAGGAAGATTGTTCTGGCTAGAAAAAAAATAAATAAATAACAGATGACACAAGATGACTACAAGGGATAAGTGAAGAAGGTGAAGGAAGCATGGTTTACATTACGGAAATACCCTGCAGTAAATTACATGCAAAAACATTAAAATACATGGAACACACAGAAACTTGACTCAAGATTATGTCATTCTTGTATGCAATATACTCCTGAGATTGAGATGAGAGAACTAACTAATCAAAATCTTTATTGATTTCTCAGGTAGTACAACAATCAATTCTGTGACTGTCCAGACTGCGCATGCGCGGGCATGCACGCGCATACACAGTCGGCTCTGCTCAGGCGTCAGGCCTGGGCAGAGCCGACTGTGCATGCGCGTGCATGCCCGCGCATGCGCAGTCGGCTCTGCCTAGGCATCCGACTTAGGAATTCCACCCGGAAGAAGACGCAGTCCAAGCCATTAGTGCCTGTGACCTGGCTTGCCTATCCTTTTTAGGCTGTGATACTAACGCTATAAAATGACCGGGCATGACAGCCTTCTGAGCTTCCCATAGCACATCAGAATATGGGTTTTCCCAGAAATCGCTTATTAGGTGTTTACTTACAATGGCTTGGTAGGTGGGAGTTTTATGTAAGGCTTCATTGAAACGGCAGTGGCAACATTGGACCAGGACCAGAGTGGGAGAGTTACAATCACTGGAGCATGGTCAGACCAGGAAAGGGTTTCAATCTCTGAATCAGTAAGTAGGCAGAGGTCCAGGACATTACCAAAAAAACAAAATCTATTCTAATATGAGTGTTGCAGGGTGGGGGAGAAAAATTTGAAGGGAAGATCCATGGGATTTCTGACTCACCATAAATCATACAAAATGTTGGAGTGGATTAAATGTTGAAATTCCCCACTAAGATAAGAGGGCCCTGTCCGCTAGTGACAGTATGTCTGCATTCTCTAAGAAAACCATACTCTCTAAGCTGCTATGATAGAATAGCATTTTATAATAGTCAAGCTGTGTTATGTAAAACATTTAGTTATTGTCCCCCTCATTTGTGCATAGGTGGTTCAGTGGGCTGGCGTGAAGATTACTAGAATTATCCAGCAAATATAGTTCATAGAACAGCCCCATATGACCAGCATCGGAGGACACTGTCTTGTTCAGAGAGCCTCGTTCCGAGGCTATATGTGTATAGGAACCAAGTTAAACTTTGCTACATCTGTACCCACCTTAAATATTTATAGCAAGGACATTCCATAAATGGCTGATATATGTGGATCCCACCTCTGGGATCTATATTCATATCCAGTACAGGGATTCCTGTAAATATGCTATAAAGATGATAATGTCCCTTTAGGATTACTGAATGTTTCTTTTTTGCAAAAATGTCTGTTATTCCTGTTGGTAATATCCAATTCTGTTTTTGCAAGGAATTTTTAAGATGTATGTTCTCATAATAGCCTGTAAGTGAAGGGTTTAATGTTTATTGATTTATTTTGTCTTATATATTTTCACATGTATTATCATAAATCCTATAATTTTGATGCAGTGGGTCTCCATATAAATGGAAGCTTTGTATTGTTCCACATTCTGCGCACTGACACGTGTCATTGTTGTAGCAGGTTGCTGTCAGACTTACTTCATTCCTGCTGTTTTCAGATAGGAACTTTTTTCCTTACCCCAAATGAGTTGCATCGACAAATTGCTTACAAATGAAAGCAGGCATATTTCAAATATACAGTTCTTATCTTCTGTCAGCACGTTGTCAAGACCAGCAGAATAATGTTTTTGACGTTTTGCCAACCTCAACCAGCCGGAAATGTGCATGATGCAAAACCTTGATGTATTCCTGAAATTAACATTGCTAACATGTGTTTCATAGAAAATTGGTTCGAAAAAATCCACAATATTTGAATAGTTTCCTCCGCTGCAGATCACAAGGAATGTTTTTGTTGATGTCCACTTGAGACCCACATCACTCATCAGAAATTAAAGTAGAACTCCGGCAAAAATGTTTAGGAAGTCACAAAGTGAAGGCCATTTAATGGTGGTTGGATTTGTGACTTGTGTGTTATTTTTTGGTCCACAGTTGTTTGATGTGACCAGAAAATTCTGACCCTCCAACTGATACAGTTTCTTACGTGTGAACAGGCAGAAAGTTGGTGCTCCATTCATTTCTATTCATTGAGATTCTCATTGGAATGAACGGAAATTCTAATTTCCTGTCCATACATGAAGATATGCGTCAATTGGAGTCTTATTGCTGGTCACATCACACAGCTGTGGACTAGAAAAGAGTGAATAACTCACACATACAGGCACCATAAGGAGATTTCCTTCATTACAATTTACATCATGCGCCTTTCTGCATTTTTGTGGGAGTTTGACTTTAACAAAATAATTAAATATTCATCATTATACTGTCAGAATACTTTACATTTTATTATGTTTCTAAACCTGATCTTTCATTACTTATAAAAAGCCTCTATAAGTTTAAAACTTTACTTTCATACGACATTAAAAGCATACTGTCTCTTGGTAGATTTTGTGTCCTCTGCTTGTCCTCTTGGCTGTTCATGCCTTGACCTGTTAAGTATGTGTGGTCCATTACAACCTTTGTACACAACTTGTTTATACACAGGTAGTTGGAAATTATTTTTAATACAATTGCCCATATATATTAAAGGGATCCTATCATTGGATACCCTTTTGTTCTCGATAACATGTCGGAATAGCCTTAAGAAATGCTATTCGTCTCCTACATTTAGCTGTCTTCTCTGCGTGGCTGTTCATTAGAAAAACGGGTTTTCTTCAGTATGCAAATGAGTTCTCTCACAGCACTGGGGGTGGGCCCCAGTGCTCAAACAGCACTGGGGGCATCCCCAATGCTGCGAGAGAACTCTCCAGCGACGCCTCCTTCTTCAGGAACCCGCCTCTCTGCGCGTCTTCTTCCGTCCTGGGTTTTCAATTATCTAGGCCTCAGGCCTTGGGCAGAGCCAACTGCGCATGCCTGGGCCACAAGAAAATGGCCGCTTACCTTGTAAGCTGTGTAAGCGACCATTTTCTTGTGGCCCGGGCATGCGCAGTTGGCTCTGCCCGAGGCCTCCCATTTTGGCTTTGTAGCAAGGGTCTAAGAGCACTGCCATCCAGTACTCATCCTTCTGCTTGATGCTAATAACATGCTTGTCACTATGTAAGCAGCACATACAGCCTCCAATCCTTGCAAGAATGAGCACAGACCCAGATGCCTGCCATGGTTGGTGTTCTTGGCCAGTGTGTGGTTATCGTCATCATCATCTTGAAAGAAATACAGGGCAGTCTCTTATCTTGGATGTGACAATTGCCCAATTCTCACTGGGGTTTGTAAGGGGTTTGAAAGACAACCTAAGTTAAAGTGAGAGTGTAACTAATAAGTGCAATAGGTTATCCACATATGCACCTACATGTAATCATAAAACACGTGATAAGACACACAATGCACCAGTAAATACACAAAGCAGTTGCACAGGCAAACTTGTCAAAGTCATTTTCTGGTAGGTGGTGGCTTCTACTACCTTATGTGAATAGTTTGTAGGGGGTATTGAAGAAGGTAGGATTTGCAGCCTTATACAAATAAGTATAAAGATAGATAGATCTATAGCCATACATATAGATTCAGCAATTCAGAATATGTTACTTTTTCAATTTAAATTGCTTTGCAAGTCAAGAATGTAGCGCATTGCAAGAAAATGGAATTTCATTCTTTCCAGTCCATAATTTCGGACCTAATTTCTCTGAATATGACACATGGCGGGTCTGCATGATCACATGCATGCCACATTTCCGTGCTGTAGCCTCAGTGGGATACTGAATACATTATTGTATGAGTAGACTATAGGTATGCTGTAGCCTTCTTTGTAATGCTTTGCAAATGCAGCCTATTCTCTCAAAGCAGCGGTATTTAGATAAGATTTATTTTTATGTAAATGTGGTTATTTTCTCTCCAGCATAGCTAACCCACTTCAGATATTTTAATACTCTGGTTTGATATCTAGGGGTTACAGTATATTACTTTCTATGTATCACAAGTAATTGAAAGTTCTTTTACTATAGTGCCTGCCAACAGAAAACCTATTGAAATGTACTTTTATTACCGAATATATCCTTGATTGTGAAACTCATGCAGGATTCTCAGAGGGATAGAGAAATGCTAAAGAACCAGACAAAGACCTCCAAATGCAGGGAACAATGAGTAAACTGTCCCCATTGTCTTTTGATTTAGTAAAAAGGAACGCACACTTATGAGTCTTTCTGTAATTAAGTAATTTCATGTTTGCACTGAACTTGCTTCTTGAAATAAAGTGGAATATGGGTGAAATAAAATCCATTTAATTGCACTTGTTTTTAAAAGCAGTCATAAGCCTTTATGTGCATATTATAAAGTTATTTGATCCTTTCCATGCTAAGCCCTTTATTTTTAAAAAAGGTTATAGCTGGGATTCCTGAAAAGATAATAGCAACAAATGTTATATTATAACTCAATCACCCAACAATACTCACCTCTAGAGTTGAGCGATCGGGATCGGAAAAGATCGGATTCTGATTGGCGATCGAGAAAATTTCACGATCACGATCGGAATTCCAATCCCAATCTTTTCAGGCGGGATCGAGATCGGGGCTTATTTCCCACAATGCTTGGCTACTGGCCAATTATTGGGGGAAAAGCTTAGCACCCATAGGAATGAATGGAAGCGGCCGGCAGCTTAACCCCCTGCGTGCCAGCTGCCCCCATGAATTCTTATGGATTTACCGCAGCCTGCCACTCTTCTGCTTGGTCTCTGTTTTACTGTATACTCAGTTGAATATACGGTAAAACAGGGATGAAGCAGAAGAGTGGCAGGCTGCGGTAAATCACTGTGTGCTGTGCTGCTGTGAGGATGACGAGGCAAGTTCACGAGTGGATACATACTACTGTACATTGACTTGTCTATCTACTAGACAAGTCAATGTACAATAATATCTATCTACTCGGGAACTTTGCTCAACTTTCCTGCTCAGAAGTGCTGCCACTGCCGTTGCCCTTTGTTGGTCCGGTCCTCAATCCTTCATGTGGCTTCAGAGCGCCCTGCGCCCTGCCCCCGTCTCCTCCTCCCTAGACTAGTATTATAGAGAAGGCGGGGCTTAGGAGAGTGTGGGAGGGTACTAGGAGGGGAGGCGTGAGTGATGCACTCACGTCTCCACGCCCACACTCTCCAGCCGCACCAAGCCCCGTCTATTCCCTGCATCTCTACAATACTAGTCTAGGGAGGCGGGGGGGGGGGGGGGGCGCAGGGTCCTCTGAAGACATGGACATGGACAGAGGACCAGACCAGACCAAGAAGACTATGGTGAAGACTACTGTTATCACATGCAAATTACTTAGACAAGGGAAGAGTACTTTGCAGGTACTGCAAAATGCAGCGTTTTTGACACAGTGTTTCTGCTTTAGCAAAAACGCTGGGTTTTTCACAACGTGGGGCTTCTGCCTTACCCTTGGTTCACATCTGTCGTGAGATCTCCACACAGAACATGTGGACAGAAAAGTAGATTGTGAAGTACTTTGCTGTCCACATGTTCTTTGTGGAGATCTTGTGGCAAGCACACGGACCACATCATAGTCCATGGTGTCCGTGTGCTTTCACTGGCACACCGCTTTCCAGTGTGTTTGGTATTCTGTTCTTTAGCTTAAATGGATATTTTGATTCTCAAAGGGTTTCCGAGATTGAGCTTTGTTGCTACTCCCTCTCTCCTACTCTTATCCACTCTGTCTTCATTAACTTTCTTTGATAACTACAAGTCAAAACTTATGCAGGGATCTCAAGCTTTTTTACAGTGCCTCCATATGTGCATCCTCATGCTGGCATCTCCGCACTGTACAGTATACTATACAACATGTTTGTATTCTATTCTAGCTTGAAAACAAATAAAACGTTTTGTTAATATAACGCGTGTTCAATAATTCCAATAATTCCTGCTCCTATGTTTGAAGAACAATATCTTTAAAATCTTTTTTAGTAAGAAACAATGATACTTTATTACAACAACATCATTTTTTTCAAAGACTATTATTTTTCTTATAATAATGCATCTCCCTTATGGTAGTAATACATCAGAAATGTACTTCCAACCAATTATTAAATGTATGCTCATTGTAGGTGCATATTTTTGGTTTCTCTCCGCTCTTCTATGTTAACAGATAATGTATGCATTAACTATACTCTGATAAGTGCAGAACTAAAATTACTGGTGCTAAAATGATAAGTGTAGATCTATTACTGTGACAATGTAGGTCACAGTGTAATAAAGCAGTTTTATATAACACCTTCTAATAGCAACTCTTTAGTGAGTGTATGTGTTGCGTAGAAAGCTTTTGCATTTACCCCTGGTCTGGAAAGAATAGGTTGGCTAATTGTTCAATTATTCAACACTTTCTTTAACCCCTTCATTACTAGAGATGAGCGAACAGTGTTCTATCGAACTCATGTTCGATCGGATATTAGGCTGTTCGGCATGTTCGAATCGAATCGAACACCGCGTGGTAAAGTGCGCCATTACTCGATTCCCCTCCCACCTTCCCTGGCGCCTTTTTTGCTCCAATAACAGCGCAGGGTAGGTGGGACAGGAACTACGACACCGGTGACGTTGAAAAAAGTAGGCAAAACCCATTGGCTGCCGAAAACATGTGACCTCTAATTTAAAAGAACAGCGACGCCCAGCTTCGCGTCATTCTGAGCTTGCAATTCACCGAGGACGGAGGTTTCCGTCCAGCTAGCTAGGGCTTAGATTCTGGGTAGGCAGGGACAGGCTAGGATAGGAAGGAGAAGACAACCAACAGCTCTTGTAAGAGCTAAATTCCAGGGAGAAGCTTGTCAGTGTAACGTGGCACTGACGGGCTCAATCGCCGCAACCCAGCTTTCCCAGGATCCTGAATGGAATACACTGTCAGTGTATTCCCGTATACCCGATATATACCCCGATACCCGTTCCAACGGTGTGCCCCCCCACCTTCACCCCAGAAATACCCTGCAAGTCCCCTAGCAATAGAATTGGGGCTATATACACCCACAATTTTTACTACTGGTATACAGTGCCATTGTCTGACTGGGAATTCAAAGAATATATTGGGAATACAAATACCCTCATTTCTTGCTACTGCCATATAGTGCCAGTGTCTGACTGGGAATTCAAAGAATATATTGGGGTTACGTGCACCCACAATTTTTACTACTGGTATACAGTGCCATTGTCTGACTGGGAATTCAAAGAATATATTGGGAATACAAATACCCTCATTTCTTGCTACTGCCATATAGTGCCAGTGTCTGACTGGGAATTCAAAGAATATATTGGGGTTACGTGCACCCACAATTTTTACTACTGGTATACAGTGCCATTGTCTGACTGGGAATTCAAAGAATATATTGGGAATACAAATACCCTCATTTCTTGCTACTGCCATATAGTGCCAGTTTCTGACTGGTAATTCAAAGAATATATTGGGGTTACGTGCACCCACAATTTTTACTACTGGTATACAGTGCCATTGTCTGACTGGGAATTCAAAGAGTATATTGGGAATACAAATACCCTCATTTCTTGCTACTGCCATATAGTGCCAGTGTCTGACTGGGAATTCAAAGAATATATTGGGGTTACGTGCACCCACAATTTTTACTACTGGTATACAGTGCCATTGTCTGACTGGGAATTCAAAGAATATATTGGGGTTATAAATACCCTCATTTCTTGCTACTGCCATATAGTGCCAGTTTCTGACTGGTAATTCAAAGAATATATTGGGGTTACGTGCACCCACAATTTTTACTACTGGTATGCAGTGCCATTGTCTGACTGGGAATTCAAAGAATATATTGGGAATACAAATACCCTCATTTCTTGCTACTGCCATATAGTGCCAGTGTCTGACTGGGAATTCAAAGAATATATTGGGGTTACGTGCACCCACAATTTTTACTACTGGTATACAGTGCCATTGTCTGACTGGGAATTCAAAGAATATATTGGGAATACAAATACTCTCATTTCTTGCTACTGCCATATAGTGCCAGTGTCTGACTGGGAATTCAAAGAATATATTGGGGTTACGTGCACCCACAATTTTTACTACTGGTATACAGTGCCATTGTCTGACTGGGAATTCAAAGAATATATTGGGGTTATAAATACCCTCATTTCTTGCTACTGCCATATAGTGCCAGTTTCTGACTGGTAATTCAAAGAATATATTGGGGTTACGTGCACCCACAATTTTTACTACTGGTATACAGTGCCATTGTCTGACTGGGAATTCAAAGAGTATATTGGGAATACAAATACCCTCATTTCTTGCTACTGCCATATAGTGCCAGTGTCTGACTGGGAATTCAAAGAATATATTGGGGTTACGTGCACCCACAATTTTTACTACTGGTATACAGTGCCATTGTCTGACTGGGAATTCAAAGAATATATTGGGGTTATAAATACCCTCATTTCTTGCTACTGCCATATAGTGCCAGTTTCTGACTGGTAATTCAAAGAATATATTGGGGTTACGTGCACCCACAATTTTTACTACTGGTATACAGTGCCATTGTCTGACTGGGAATTCAAAGAATATATTGGGAATACAAATACCCTCATTTCTTGCTACTGCCATATAGTGCCAGTGTCTGACTGGGAATTCAAAGAATATATTGGGGTTACGTGCACCCACAATTTTTACTACTGGTATACAGTGCCATTGTCTGACTGGGAATTCAAAGAATATATTGGGAATACAAATACCCTCATTTCTTGCTACTGCCATATAGTGCCAGTTTCTGACTGGTAATTCAAAGAATATATTGTGGTTACGTGCACCCACAATTTTTACTACTGGTATACAGTGCCATTGTCTGACTGGGAATTCAAAGAATATATTGGGAATACAAATACCCTCATTTCTTGCTACTGCCATATAGTGCCAGTGTCTGACTGGGAATTCAAAGAATATATTGGGGTTACGTGCACCCACAATTTTTACTACTGGTATACAGTGCCATTGTCTGACTGGGAATTCAAAGAATATATTGGGAATACAAATACCCTCATTTCTTGCTACTGCCATATAGTGCCAGTTTCTGACTGGTAATTCAAAGAATATATTGTGGTTACGTGCACCCACAATTTTTACTACTGGTATACAGTGCCATTGTCTGACTGGGAATTCAAAGAATATATTGGGAATACAAATACCCTCATTTCTTGCTACTGCCATATAGTGCCAGTGTCTGACTGGGAATTCAAAGAATATATTGGGAATACAAATACCCTCATTTCTTGCTACTGCCATATAGTGCCAGTTTCTGACTGGTAATTCAAAGAATATATTGGGGTTACGTGCACCCACAATTTTTACTACTGGTATACAGTGCCAATTTCTAACTAGGAATTCAAAATGCGCAAGGCTCCCGGAAAGGGACGTGGACGAGGCCGTGGGCGAGGTCGGGGGAATGGTTCTGGGGAGCAAGGTAGCAGTGAAGCCACAGGGCGTCCCGTGCCTACTCCTGTGGGGCAGCAAGCATTGCGCCACTCCACAGTGCCAGGGTTGCTTGCCACATTAACTAAACTGCAGGGTACAAACCTTAGTAGGCCCGAGAACCAGGAACAGGTCTTGCAATGGCTGTCAGAGAACGCTTACAGCACATTGTCCAGCAGCCAGTCAGACTCTGCCTCCTCTCCTCCTATTACCCAACAGTCTTGTCTTCCTTCCTCCCAAAACTCCGAAGCTTTACAGAACAATAACCCAAACTGTCCCTTCTCCCCAGAGCTGTTCTCCGCTCCTTTCATTGTCCCTCAACCTGCCTCTCCACGTCACGATTCCACGAACCTAACAGAGGAGCATCTGTGTCCAGATGCTCAAACACTAGAGTCTCCTCCATCTCCGTTCGATTTGGTGGTGGATGACCAGCAACCCACCCTCATCGACGATGATGTGACGCAGTTGCCGTCAGGGCATCCAGTTGACCGGCGCATTGTGCGGGAGGAGGAGATGAGACAGGAGTTGGAAGAGGAGGTGGTGGATGATGAGGACACTGACCCGACCTGGACAGGGGGGATGTCAAGCGGGGAAAGTAGTGTGGATGTTGAGGCAGGTGCAGCACCAAAAAGGGTAGCTAGAGGCAGAGGCAGAGGTCAGCAGCTTAGGCGAAGCCAGGCCACACCCGGAATCTCCCAAGATGTTCCAGTTCGTACCCAGCCCCGAAAAACTCCCACCTCGAGGGCACGTTTCTCGAAGGTGTGGAGTTTTTTCAAGGAATGCGCCGAGGACAGATATAGTGTTGTCTGCACAATTTGCCTCTCGAAATTGATTAGGGGCTCTGAGAAGAGCAACCTGTCCACCACTTCAATGCGCCGTCATTTGGAATCCAAGCACTGGAATCAGTGGCAGGCAGCAACGGCAGGACAAAGGCCGCCTGCCGTTCACGCCACTGCCACTGCCTCTGCCACTGCCTCTGCCTCTGCCACTGCCACTGCTGACTGTGCTGGCGATGCACTCCAGAGGACGAGCCAGGACACCACTTCATCTGCCTCCGCCACTTTGTTGACTTCTACCTCATCCTCCCCTGGTCCTGTCTTATCTCCTTCTCCTGCACCATCAAAGGCACCATCAGGCGTTTCTTTACAACAACCCACCATCTCTCAGACATTGGAGCGGCGGCAGAAATACACTGCTAACCACCCACACGCGCAAGCCTTGAACGCCAACATCGCTAAACTGCTGGCCCAGGAGATGTTGGCGTTCCGGCTTGTTGAAACTCCCGCCTTCCTGGACCTGATGGCAACTGCGGCACCTCGCTATGCCGTCCCTAGCCGTCACTACTTCTCCCGGTGTGCCGTCCCCGCCTTGCACCAGCACGTGTCACTCAACATCAGGCGGGCCCTTAGTTCCGCGCTTTGCACAAAGGTCCACTTGACCACCGACGCGTGGACAAGTGCATGCGGACAGGGACGCTACATTTCACTGACGGCACACTGGGTGAATGTAGTTGAGGCTGGGACTGCTTCCCAAACTGGCCCGGTGTACCTCGTCTCCCCGCCTAACATTCCTGGCAGGGACACGAGAAGAACACCCCCCTCCTCCTCCTCCTCTACCGCCTCCTCCTCCGCCACCGCCTCCTCCTCCGCCACCGCCTCCTCCTCCGCTGTTAGATTGACCCCAGCTACGAGTTGGAAACGTTGCAGCACTGGCGTTGGTAGACGTCAGCAGGCTGTGCTGAAGCTGATCAGCTTGGGGGACAGACAGCACACTGCCTCCGAGGTGAGGGATGCCCTCCTCGATGAGACGGCAATATGGTTTGAGCCGCTGCACCTGGGCCCAGGCATGGTCGTTTGTGATAACGGCCGGAACCTGGTAGCAGCTCTGGAGCTTGCCGGACTCCAACATGTTCCATGCCTGGCCCACGTCTTCAACCTAGTGGTGCAACGTTTCCTAAAGAGCTACCCCAATGTTCCAGAGCTACTGGTGAAAGTGCGGCGCATGTGCGCCCACTTTCGCAAGTCGACAGTAGCCGCTGCTAGCTTAAAATCTCTCCAGCAACGCCTGCATGTGCCACAACACCGGCTTTTGTGCGACGTCCCCACACGCTGGAACTCAACGTTTCAGATGTTGAATAGAGTGGTTGAGCAGCAGAGACCTTTGATGGAATACCAGCTACAAAACCCTAGGGTGCCACAAAGTCAGCTGCCTCAGTTTCACATCCATGAGTGGCCATGGATGAGAGACCTTTGTGACATCCTACGGGTCTTTGAGGAGTCCACAAGGAGGGTGAGCTCTGAGGATGCGATGGTGAGCCTTACAATCCCGCTCTTGTGTGTTCTGAGAGAATCCCTGATTGACATCAGGGATAACTCAGATCACACAGAGGAGTTAGGGATAGCATCCGATCCGTCACAGCTGGAGAGTAGGTCCACACATCTGTCCGCTTCACTGCGTTTAATGGAGGAGGAGGAGGAGGAGGAGGAGGAAGAAGAGTTGTCCGATGATGTGATGGTGATACAGGAGGCTTCCGGGCAACTTCGAATCGTCCCATTGTTGCAGCGCGGATGGGTAGACATGGAGGATGAGGAGGAAATGGAGATTGAACTTTCCGGTGGGGCCAGAGGAGTCATGCCAACTAACACTGTGGCAGACATGGCTGAGTTCATGTTGGGGTGCTTTACAACCGACAAGCGTATTGTCAAAATCATGGAGGACAACCAGTACTGGATCTTTGCTATCCTTGACCCCCGGTATAAAAACAACATCTCGTCTTTTATTCCGGTAGAGGGGAGGGCCAATCGCATCAATGCTTGCCACAGGCAATTGGTGCAGAATATGATGGAGATGTTTCCAGCATGTGACGTTGGCGGCAGGGAGGGCAGTTCCTCCAGTAGGCAACCAAGTTCTCACCGGTCCACACAAACGAGGGGCACACTGTCTAAGGTCTGGGACACCTTGATGGCACCCCCTCGCCAAAGTGCCGCCACGGAGGGTCCTAGTGTCACCAGGCGTGAGAAGTATAGGCGCATGTTGCGGGAATACCTTTCCGACCACAGCCCTGTCCTCTCCGACCCCTCTGCGCCCTACACGTATTGGGTGTCGAAGTTGGACCTGTGGCTTGAACTTGCCCTATATGCCTTGGAGGTGCTGTCCTGTCCTGCCGCCAGCGTCCTATCTGAGAGGGTGTTCAGTGCAGCCGGTGGCATCATCACTGACAAGCGCACCCGTCTGTCAGCTGAGAGTGCCGACCGGCTCACTTTGATAAAAATGAACCACCACTGGGTAGAGCCGTCATTTTTGTGCCCACCTGTGTAAAGCACCCCAACATGAAACTCCATGTCTGTACTCAACCTCTCCAATTCCTCCGCATCCTCATACTCATCCACCATAAGCGTTGCACAATTCTGCTAATACTAGGCTCCCTCCACCCTGATTTCCCCCAACTCTGCTGGTTAGAGGCTCCCTCCACCCTGATTTCCACCAACTCTGCTGGTTAGAGGCTCCCTCCACCATGAATTGGTCCAAACTGGGCTGTTTAGCGGCTCCCTCCACCATGAATTGGTCCAAACTGGGGGTTTTAGAGGCTCCCTCCACCATGAATTGGTCCAAACTGGGGTTTTTAGAGGCTCCCTCCACCATGAATTGGTCCAAACTGGGGGTTTTTAGAGGCTCCCTCCACCATGAATTTGCCCAAACTGGGCTGTTTAGAGGCTCCCTCCACCATTAATTGGTCCAAACTGGGCTGGTTAGAGGCTCCCTCCACCATGAATTGGTCCAAACTGGGTTTTTTAGAGGCTCCCTCCACCATGAATTGGTCCAAACTTGGCTGTTTAGAGGCTCCCTCCACCATTAATTGGTCCAAACTGGGCTGGTTAGAGGCTCTCTCCACCATGAATTGGTCCAAACTGGGTTTTTTAGAGGCTCCCTCCACCATGAATTTGCCCAAACTGGGCTGGTTAGAGGCTCCCTCCACCATGAATTTCCCAAAACTTGGCTGTTTAGAGGCTCCCTCCACCATTAATTGGTCCAAACTGGGCTGGTTAGAGGCTCCCTCCACCATGAATTTGCCCAAACTGGGCTGTTTAGAGGCTCCCTCCACCATGAATTGGTCCAAACTGGGCTGTTTAGAGGCTCCCTCCACCATTAATTGGTCCAAACTGGGCTGGTTAGAGGCTCCCTCCACCATGAATTGGTCCAAACTGGGTTTTTTAGAGGCTCCCTCCACCATGAATTTGCCCAAACTGGGCTGTTTAGAGGCTCCCTCCACCATGAATTGGTCCAAACTGGGTTTTTTAGAGGCTCCCTCCACCATGAATTGGTCCAAACTGGGCTGTTTAGAGGCTCCCTCCACCATGAATTTGCCAAAACTGGGCTGTTTAGCGGCTCCCTCCACCATTAATTGGTCCAAACTGGGCTGGTTAGAGGCTCCCTCCACCATGAATTGGTCCAAACTGGGCTGTTTAGAGGCTCCCTCCACCATGAATTTGCCCAAACTGGGCTGGTTAGAGGCTCCCTCCACCATGAATTGGTCCAAACTGGGTTTTTTAGAGGCTCCCTCCACCATGAATTTGCCCAAACTGGGCTGTTTAGAGGCTCCCTCCACCATGAATTGGTCCAAACTGGGCTGTTTAGAGGCTCCCTCCACCATTAATTGGTCCAAACTGGGCTGGTTAGAGGCTCCCTCCACCATGAATTTCCCAAAACTTGGCTGTTTAGAGGCTCCCTCCACCATTAATTGGTCCAAACTGGGCTGGATAGAGGCTCCCTCCACCATGAATTTGCCCAAACTGGGCTGGATAGAGGCTCCCTCCACCATGAATTTGCCCAAACTGGGCTGTTTAGAGGCTCCCTCCACCATGAATTGGTCCAAACTGGGTTTTTTAGAGGCTCCCTCCACCATGAATTGGTCCAAACTGGGCTGTTTAGATGCTCCCTCCACCATGAATTTGCCCAAACTGGGCTGTTTAGCGGCTCCCTCCTCCATTAATTGGTCCAAACTGGGCTGGTTAGAGGCTCCCTCCACCATGAATTTGCCCAAACTGGGCTGTTTAGAGGCTCCCTCCACCATGAATTTGCCCAAACTGGGCTGGTTAGAGGCTCCCTCCACCATGAATTGGTCCAAACTGGGGTTTTTAGAGGCTCCCTCCACCATGAATTGGTCCAATACTTGGCTGTTTAGAGGCTCCCTCCACCATGAATTGGTCCAAACTGGGGTGGTTAGAGGCTCCCTCCACCATTAATTGGTCCAAACTGGGCTGGTTAGAGGCTCCCTCCACCATTAATTGGTCCAAACTGGGCTGGTTAGAGGCTCCCTCCACCATTAATTGGTCCAAACTGGGCTGGTTAGAGGCTCCCTCCACCATGAATTTGCCCAAACTGGGCTGTTTAGAGGCTCCCTCCACCATGAATTGGTCCAAACTGGGTTTTTTAGAGGCTCCCTCCACCATGAATTGGTCCAAACTGGGCTGTTTAGAGGCTCCCTCCACCATGAATTTGCCCAAACTGGGCTGTTTAGCGGCTCCCTCCACGATTAATTGGTCCAAACTGGGCTGGTTAGAGGCTCCCTCCACCATGAATTTGCCCAAACTGGGCTGTTTAGAGGCTCCCTCCACCATGAATTGGTCCAAACTGGGGTTTTTAGAGGCTCCCTCCACCATGAATTGGTCCAAACTTGGCTGTTTAGAGGCTCCCTCCACCATGAATTGGTCCAAACTGGGGTGGTTAGAGGCTCCCTCCACCATTAATTGGTCCAAACTGGGCTGGTTAGAGGCTCCCTCCACCATTAATTGGTCCAAACTGGGCTGGTTAGAGGCTCCCTCCACCATTAATTGGTCCAAACTGGGCTGGTTAGAGGCTCCCTCCACCATGAATTGGTCCAAACTGGGGTTTTTAGAGGCTCCCTCCACCATGAATTGGTCCAAACTTGGCTGTTTAGAGGCTCCCTCCACCATTAATTGGTCCAAACTGGGCTGGTTAGAGGCTCCCTCCACCATGAATTGGTCCAAACTGGGTTTTTTAGAGGCTCCCTCCACCATGAATTGGTCCAAACTGGGGTTTTTAGAGGCTCCCTCCACCATGAATTGGTCCAAACTGGGCTGTTTAGCGGCTCCCTCCACCATTAATTGGTCCAAACTGGGCTGGTTAGAGGCTCCCTCCACCATGAATTTGCCCAAACTGGGCTGTTTAGAGGCTCCCTCCACCATGAATTTGCCCAAACTGGGCTGGTTAGAGGCTCCCTCCACCATGAATTGGTCCAAACTGGGGTTTTTAGAGGCTCCCTCCACCATGAATTGGTCCAAACTTGGCTGTTTAGAGGCTCCCTCCACCATTAATTGGTCCAAACTGGGCTGGTTAGAGGCTCCCTCCACCATGAATTGGTCCAAACTGGGTTTTTTAGAGGCTCCCTCCACCATGAATTTGCCCAAACTGGGCTGTTTAGAGGCTCCCTCCACCATGAATTGGTCCAAACTGGGGTTTTTAGAGGCTCCCTCCACCATGAATTGGTCCAAACTTGGCTGTTTAGAGGCTCCCTCCACCATGAATTGGTCCAAACTGGGGTGGTTAGAGGCTCCCTCCACCATGAATTGGTCCAAACTGGGGTGGTTAGAGGCTCCCTCCACCATTAATTGGTCCAAACTGGGCTGGTTAGAGGCTCCCTCCACCATTAATTGGTCCAAACAGGGCTGGTTAGAGGCTCCCTCCACCATTAATTGGTCCAAACTGGGCTGGTTAGAGGCTCCCTCCACCATTAATTGGTCCAAACTGGGCTGGTTAGAGGCTCCCTCCACCTTGAATTTGCCCAAACTGGGCTGTTTAGAGGCTCCCTCCACCATGAATTGGTCCAAACTGGGCTGTTTAGCGGCTCCCTCCACCATTAATTGGTCCAAACTGGGCTGGTTAGAGGCTCCCTCCACCATGAATTTGCCCAAACTGGGCTGGTTAGAGGCTCCCTCCACCATGAATTGGTCCAAACTGGGGTTTTTAGAGGCTCCCTCCACCACGAATTGGTCCAAACTTGGCTGTTTAGAGGCTCCCTCCACCATGAATTTGCCCAAACTGGGCTGTTTAGAGGCTCCCTCCACCATGAATTGGTCCAAACTGGGCTGGTTAGAGGCTCCCTCCACCATGAATTTCCCAAAACTTGGCTGTTTAGAGGCTCCCTCCACCATTAATTTTTCCAAACTGGGCTGGTTAGAGGCTCCCTCCACCATGAATTTGCCCAAACTGGGCTGTTTAGAGGCTCCCTCCACCATGAATTGGTCCAAACTGGGTTTTTTAGAGGCTCCCTCCACCATGAATTGGTCCAAACTGGGCTGTTTAGAGGCTCCCTCCACCATGAATTTGCCCAAACTGGGCTGTTTAGCGGCTCCCTCCACCATGAATTGGTCCAAACTGGGTTTTTTAGAGGCTCCCTCCACCATGAATTTGCCCAAACTGGGCTGTTTAGAGGCTCCCTCCACCATGAATTTGCCCAAACTGGGCTGGTTAGAGGCTCCCTCCACCATGAATTGGTCCAAACTGGGGTTTTTAGAGGCTCCCTCCACCATGAATTGGTCCAAACTTGGCTGTTTAGAGGCTCCCTCCACCATGAATTGGTCCAAACTGGGGTGGTTAGAGGCTCCCTCCACCATTAATTGGTCCAAACTGGGCTGGTTAGAGGCTCCCTCCACCATTAATTGGTCCAAACTGGGCTGGTTAGAGGCTCCCTCCACCATTAATTGGTCCAAACTGGGCTGGTTAGAGGCTCCCTCCACCATTAATTGGTCCAAACTGGGCTGGTTAGAGGCTCCCTCCACCATGAATTTGCCCAAACTGGGCTGGTTAGAGGCTCCCTCCACCATGAATTGGTCCAAACTGGGTTTTTTAGAGGCTCCCTCCACCATGAATTTGCCCAAACTGGGCTGGTTAGAGGCTCCCTCCACCATGAATTTGCCCAAACTGGGCTGGTTAGAGGCTCCCTCCACCATGAATTGGTCCAAACTGGGTTTTTTAGAGGCTCCCTCCACCATGAATTTGCCCAAACTGGGCTGGTTAGAGGCTCCCTCCACCATGAATTTGCCCAAACTGGGCTGGTTAGAGGCTCCCTCCACCATGAATTGGTCCAAACTGGGTTTTGTAGAGGCTCCCTCCACCATGAATTTGCCCACACTGGGCTGGTTAGAGGCTCCCTCCACCATGAATTGGTCCAAACTGGGGTTTTTAGAGGCTCCCTCCACCATGAATTTGCCCAAACTGGGGTGTTTAGAGGCTCCCTCCACCATGAATTTGCCCAAACTCTGCTGGTTAGAGGCTCAATCCACCCTGATTTTCAAAACAAATGTTGGTGCCAACCTCAACTTACTACAAGGGCCAAATTCACTGCTGGTGACAAGCTCTCCTCACTGCAAGTGCCAAATACACATGTTTCAAGGTGTTTTTCTACTGTCAGAGATGTGGTATTGAGTGTGTAAAGTGTGTAGTTGTTAGGCTGTGATGTTGGGGTAATAGAGGGTCTTTGGTGTGTTAGATGCCCCCAGACATGCTTCCCCTGCTGTCCCAGTGTCATTCCAGAGGTGTTGGCATCATTTCCTGGGGTGTCATAGTGGACTTGGTGACCCTCCAGACACGGATTTGGGTTTCCCCCTTAACGAGTATCTGTTCCCCATAGACTATAATGGGGTTCGAAACCCATTCGAACACACGAACATTGAGCGGCTGTTCGAATCGAATTTCGAACCTCGAACATTTTAGTGTTCGCTCATCTCTATTCATTACCCACCTTCTACAATCTTTTCTTTGACAATAGTAGATGCAGTGGCGTAACTACCAGGGTAGAGGCTGGCACAGGGCCCGGGACATTAGGGGCAATTAGGGGCAGTTACTCCAGCCGGTAACAGACCCTATTTACTTACCGATCCTGGCAGTGGCAGGAATTGGTAAGTGATGCCAGGGGCCCGACAAACATCATTATTATACTCAGGGGTCTTTTCAGGCCTCTGAGTATAATGATTGGAGGTCTAGGGGAAGTAAGGTAACATAAAAAAACAATGTTACTTACCTCTCCTTGTGTCGTGGGTCATGTGACTTGTGTCTTGGGTCATGTGACGTTCCGGACGTTATTGAAGATGGCCGACACCACCAAGGATGGCAGCAAAGCCGGGGATAGATAAGTAACATTGTTTTTTATGTTGGTACCCCCATTCGGTCTCTGATTTTTATGCTCTGGGGTCTAAAAAGACCCCATAGTATAATGATTGTTCATGGGTGTCCATAGTAGGGCATAATAGTGTGTGTAGAGGCCACTATGGAACATAATAGTGTGTGCAGGGGCCACTATGGGGCATAATACTGTGTACAGGGGCCACTATGGGGCAGAATAATGTGTACAGGGGCCACTATGGGGCATAATACTGTGTGTAGGGGCCACTATGGGGATAATACTGTGTGGAGGGGCCACTATGGGGAAAATAATACTGTGTGTAGGGGCCACTATGGGGCATAATAATGTGTACAGGGGCACTATGGGGCAGAATAATGTGTACAGGGGCCACTATGGGGCATAATACTGTGTGTAGGGGCCACTATGGGGATAATACTGTGTGGAGGGGCCACTATGGGGAAAATAATACTGTGTGTAGGGGCCACTATGGGGCATAATACTGTGTACAGGGGCCACTATGGGGCAGAATAATGTGTACAGGGGCCACTATGGGGCATAATACTGTGCAAGGGACACTATTGGCCATAATAGAGAGCACAAGAATGTGTGTGTGTGTGTGGGGGGGGCAGTCGGGGACTTCAGTGGGCATCGGTGGGGCAGGGTCCATGTCAAAAGTTTGCCATGGGGCCCCGCCGTTCCTAGTTACACCACTAAGTAGATGTATATAAGATGTAGAGTACACAGTAATGTTAAATGAAACTTACACATTTTTTTTACATCTTTTTTTTCCCTCATCTGATGAGTGTAAAAGAACAATCTCTCCATCTTCATTTGTATGGTAAGTTCTTACATGTTCCTCGAGGTATACACAGGCATCAGAAAATCCTGAGGGAAACCAAATCAGAGAATCATAGCCAGAGTAAGTGACAAATGTTTTTTACACTATGGGCTATTTGCACTACTACACTAGGGGCTATTTAGTATGTCATATATGGAGTATATGAGACAGGTAATAAATCTTCCAGACTGACACAGGTGCTCAAAGACAATAGTGGTGGAGATTTGATGTCACTGGAAAGGGACTGAGCATAGTGAGAGAGGGAGATGTATTGCAACTAGCTGAGATAGTGCTGAGAAAACATATCTTGGAGTTCCTCAAAGGAATGGATATGAGGAAGGAGGAAAATGGTGATTGAGGGGAAAAAGAGTAGACATTTTTGAGTACAAACCCACCAGGGAACTCTTACAAATGCAATCGGAGAAAAGATCTCATGCAAAGGCAGATGGTAGGGAGTGTTCCAAACAAGAGAATTGGGGTGAGCTGAAGACACAATTTCTCAATTTCCATCCATTTATTGTAAGCAGGCAGGGTAGACCATGGGACCATGAGATTCTACTTAGATGAGTGGCCCCGTAATACAGAACAATATTCAAGACCGTTAGGCCTCAAAGTCTCTGCCTATCGCTATCACAGTCTCTTTTAACTCAATGCCTACTTAAAAAGGGTGACCTAAAGTGTTTTAGGGTGCATCACCAATCAGATAGTTAATAAATAGAGATGAGCGAACAGTGTTCTATTGAACACATGTTCGATCGGATATCAGGGTGTTCGCCATGTTCGAATCGAATCGAACACCGCGTGGTAAAGTGCGCCAAAATTCGATTCCCCTCCCACCTTCCCTGGCACCTTTTTTGCACCAATAACAGCGCAGGGGAGGTGGGACAGGAACTACGACACCGGGGGCATTGAAAAAAATTGGAAAAAGTCATTGGCTGCCGAAATCAGGTGACCTCCATTTTAGACGAATAGTGGATTTCAAATCCAGGTCATATGAGAATGTGAACTTTGTGACTATGAGACAGGGATAGCTGTACAGGCAGGGATAGCTAGGGATAACCTTTATTTAGGGGGGAATGTTATTAAAAATAACTTTTTGGGGCTCTATCGGGTGTGTAATTGTGATTTTTGTGAGATAAACTTTTTCCCATAGGGATGCATTGGCCAGCGCTGATTGGCCGAATTCCGTACTTTGGCCAATCAGCGCTGGCTCTGCTGGAGGAGGCGGAGTCTAAGATCGCTTCACACCAGTCTCCATTCTGGTCCGACCTTAGACTCCGCCTCCTCCAGCAGAGCCAGCGCTGATTGGCCGAATTCCGTACTCTGGCCAATCAGTGCTGGCCAATGCATTCTATTGGCGTGATGAAGCAGTGCTGAATGTGTGTGTTTAGCTCAACTACACCGGTGGAGTAGTTGAGCTAAGCACACAGATTCAGCTCTGCTTCAATCAGCACTGGCCAATGCATTCTATTAGCTTGATGAAGCAGAGTGTGCACAAGGGTTCAAGCGCACCCTCGGCTCTGATGTAGCAGAGCCGAGGCTGCACAAGGGTTCAAGCGCACCCTCGGCTCTGATGTAGCAGAGCCAAGGGTGCACAAGGGTTCAAGTTGCAGCTCGAAAACTCACCGCAGCGCCGCCTCTCCGGTCTTCGGTGTCCTCCCCTTGCCTCTTCAGCGTCTGTCGAACGCCTGTGCAGTATGCTCTCTGTTCGGCGAAGCTTGCCGAACGTACTGCGCATGCGCGAAAGTTCGGTGCCCGCACTATGGCTGGGATCGCAATTTCGCGCATGCGCAGTACGTTCGGCAATCTTCGTCGAACAGAGCGTACTGCGCAGGCGTCCGACAGTACGCTGAAGAAGCAAAGGGAGGACACCGAAGACCAGAGAGGCGGCGCTGCGGTGAGTTTTCGAGCTGCAATGGGGACGCCCCCATCGCTGCTCCTGCGATGGGGACGCCCCCATCGCTGCGAGAGAACTCATTAGCATACCGGTACAAACCGGTATTTTGAACGAACGGCGCGGCGGAGAGCACTTCCACAGGTAAGAGACGAATAGCCTTTTTAAAGGCTATTCCGACGTGGTAACTAGAAAAAAAAGTGTTTTAGTGGTAGAATCCCTTTAAAAATAAAGTGGTGATGTGGATGATTTTGTTCAGTATATTGATTTTGGATAAAGTTTTACTTTTAGCTGTCTTCCTGGAGGTCTTGAGAACTCAACAACTATCTAGTCCTGTGATTGCTAATTATAACCAATTGTTCTTTTCTACCAGCTTTGTTGGGGCAGTGCCATGCAATGTCTATTTAGCTGTACCCTGATTTCACTTTGGTAAGTACAGAACAGATTTCTGACTATTCAATGTTACCTTCCATGCAGTAACCTGCAGAACTGCATCGAGGAATAGACAATAATTTAAGCTGAAATAACAGGCTGCACAGACATGTACTAAGCAGACCTCATATGTCATCACACTTTCAACATTATCCCTGACAGTTTTATAACCCCTTCAGGTTAGAACATCAGCTATTAACCCTTTCGGATGATTCACCCTTGAATTCCTAATTATTATTTTTTTATTTAAGCAGTCATTGCCAGATTAAATTAAGTTTACTGTATGTTATTTTGTATTCATTTATTATTTTTCAGCATGAAATACAATAAAATATCCTCTTTGATGTATGTGTAGGTACAAAACAGATGAACTTTCATACTTTGTTGGTGTTGTTTGAAATGAGCTACAGTATAAATCTACAGATTAATTTATTCCATTAAAAAGTAGATATATGTGATTTGCTTTTCATTTGTGAAATCAAAGAGAACGGTAAAAAGCTGTAACATGTAAAGCTTACAAAATCTTCTTATTTATATTCAGATGATTTAGAAACTGCTTCACAAAATGTTATATTTCACAAGCATTAAGTTTAATCCCATAATGTTATGTTCACATTAGACATATGAAATGTAGATAAAAGTATCTGCTTATTAATTTGACGTTTTAACAGCCAAAGGCCTATGGCTCATACTAGGAAATAGCTACTATACAGTAATATTAAAAATGTTTAACTGATCAGCTGGCCAGCCAAGTAACTCACACCAGCGCTTGAACTCCATTTGGGATTTATGTCCCCAAACCCACTTAAAAAATATGCATATGCAAGCAGGACTTTTCTCTCCACATTTTCGGGTAGAAACCTGGTGGATCCCATTATAGTCTATGAGATCAATGGGTTTGCGTGGTGTTAGAGTAGTTCAATTGATGTGTATTCTTATTGGTACACACAGCAGCCATTTTGTATCCTCTACTCCATATTCAAGTTAGCTAACCCACATCTGAACCTTTGTACTTCTTATTGAGCCAGATTATGAAGCAATAGTATACCACATGTTGTTGTACTTTTCGGTTTTTTGGAAATCAGGAAAGAACTGTCAATATGTATCATTTTCAGTACAATTAGTGTGGTAGCAATGATAGAAACCAGACTTAATGGAAAGCCCCCAAATTTCCACTTTGCTCAATATTAAAAGAATGTATTTTTGGCCAGGTTATGCATGACGCCTGACCAGTCACATGTATTACTATTTTAGGATGCCTTGTATCTGTCAGTACATGATTGGACAATTTAGGATTGTTGACAATAACCATATTGGTGGAATTTTGATCTAATCTGATTGGTTAATTTCTGATATACTTTTGTATTGGTTAATTCTCAATGATAATACTTACTATAAAATAAACTGATTCTGGGCAGAACTTTGCAGAGCTCTGTCCGGACACACAGAAGTCTAACTCATGTGTGTCTGTCTTTAATGTCTGATTATATGGTCTACCTGGTCGATCCTGGGGTAAGGTAAATGACAACTCTATCAGCGGGTAACTTCTTTTTAAGTGGGTTAGCTTTCCATTTTTCGGTTCCCCAAGCGGACCCAAAGAACAGAAAACTGAACACTAGTGTGATCCTAGTGTAAGACTATTCGTATTGGCATCCTAACCTTCATTTTTACAGATCAATGACAAATATAATGGATCTGTTACCACAGGCATAATCATAGGGATTGCTACTACAACCAGGCTCATAATGCGGGGGAGATGACAGGTCAACCTCATCACTTATCAATGAATAAATGTCTTTTTTATTCCTTTATCATTCCCTTTGAAGACTGTAGTCTGTGTATTGTAAATTTCTTACTCTTGCCCTCTGGTGCACTGGTGCCTTACAAAGGAAGGAGCTTTGTAATATACAACATTTAAAAGACAGAAAAGAGAAATTAGTCTTGTAATGGCAAAATAAGCAGTTAGTCATCATGTAGTCAAGAAGGGATTCTGTGGATGGTGGCATTGACACTAATTGCGATATGATTACTGCATGGAGATACTGAGAGGGGAGGAATATGGAGGGAAGCTTGTGTACATAGATATGAAGTGAAAAAAATCTTTGTTATAGTTAGGGGCCAGATAAGGAAGGAAAGGAAAATGTTAATGCTGCTTAAAGTACAAATGGGACACAACCTGAGCTTTAATACCAGGACCCATGAGCCATTTTCAAGTCAATGGTGAAGATAACGAATGCTAAAATATACACAGAATTTATTTAAAGTCCAGTGCGTTGCATCATTTAATAGGTGCTGCTAGAATGCTTCTGAAACAGTTGGAATTTTTTCTGTAGCCTCCACCATCCCAGACCAATAATGATGTTAGTTTTCTCTGTACTGTCAAGTAGGTAGTGTCAGGAAGGAGCAGACAATAGGTGTGATTCTGATCTCTGACATTGGCTGCCTCTGATTACAGATACCGCCCTGCTGACATTACACAGCTTAAATAGCATATCAAATACCACACCATTCCTGCGCTTGTTGCTCAGGAATGGTGGGAGCTAGAAAGACATTCCCACTCTGCTGGAATCGGTGGAGTGGCGCCTTAGCTAAGAACTAGAATTGGTTGAGGTGGCAAAGGGTCTTCTTTAAATTTTTCTTTCTTTCTGCAATGAGAATATACCCTAAGAGGCCTGATTACCCCATCTACACACAGTGACTGACAGTTTTCTGTGTAGCCACAACTGATAGAAGGAAAGCTGTCAATCCATCTGTGTGTGTGGTTAAGAGGACTCTTACTGTGTCGCCTGCAATGGTGTGAGGATTTATTGCTCCAAATCTACAATATAGGGAGTTCAACTTCCCAACTTCCCTCCAGCTATCGAAGAGTATGTTTCTTACAGGTATAGCAGCATGAGTAATGTGACAGGTTCGATTCGAGGGTGGATTGCTTTGGTTAAGAACATCATTTAGTCAAATAGGAGAACTAATGTGACTAACTAGAGAACCAGCATGAAGTTCTACAGAGGCCCTATACAGCATAACACTCCAAGGCTTGACACAATATATATGCTTTCCAGAGGAGCACCAGTACAATGGTCCACATTTGCCTCAAACAGTATAATATACTCCCCACAGGGCCCCCTAGGATAATGTTCCTCAATGCCTCCCCAGTATAATGCTCTACAGTTACCTTACACAATATAATATGCTCCCCAGATGCTCCCACAGTATAATGCACCACTTTGGTGGCCCCACACAATATAATATGCTACCCAGTGGTCCCCAGTATAATATACTCCCCAAAGGTGCCCCTCACAGTATATTATGCCCTTCAGTGGCCTCACACATTTTAATATGCTCCAAAGAGGCCCCCACATTATAATGCTCTACAATGGCACCAAATAGTATAATATGCTACCCAGAGACCTCCCAACATAATATGCTCCCCACAATGACCCCAATGAGTATAATATGCTCCCGCTAGTATAATGCTTCACTGTGCCCTCCTCAGTATAATGCTCCACACTGTACCCACACAATATAATATGCTCCCCAGAGCTTCCCCCCAGTATAATGCTCCACAGTGGCCCCACACAATAGCATATGTCCAGCGCTTCCCCCTTCCCCCGGGGTATAATGCTCCATAGTGGCCCCACACAGTATAATGTACCCTCCAGAGCCTTGAGCTACTTCAGGTCCATCATTTCCCCATAATGCATTTGTGGAGTACCTTGGTACCTGAGGGGGATCCTCTTCAAAAGTAGGCTGTGGGGCCCAATCATTTTTTGTTATGCCCTAGTTGTGGGTGTCTATTTAATTATGAAATGGTCTTTCCAAGGGTGTCATAAAGTAAATAGGCAGATGACATACAGGAACCTTTTTTTGATATTCATAGTTTACAAGGGATCTAGTAGAAATATATGATAGAGATTTATAGGAATCATAACTTTGTTTATATAGTGTTTGACATCAAAGCAAATAAAGATATGTTTTAATCAAGACAGTGGCTTGTACTTTTATAGAAGAATCTCCCATATCTAAGGCCAAAATATCACCCATTATTTTACCAAAGAACAACAGTGTTACAGCGCAATTTTAGTGATGGATTTGTCTAGTGATAGGCGTCTTGCACAGGTTCTTGACAAGAAGTAACAAATGAGATGGGAACAACAAAGATTGGCCCCTCTGTGGTCAAGGGCCCCATAACAGCTACATAGTCTACCTTAATATGTATTCACACATTACAGTACCATATACAGCACAATTAATTCCATCATGTAGTGTTTCAAAGCTTCAGTGGCTGCTATGAAGCCCTGTAGAATGGTGACTGTAGAATGTAAATTTTCACTCATGTTCCTCTTTTATCCCTTTAATAAATCAGCTATGTAAATGATCCTACTTTCAGGTTTATATTTGCATAAAGAATCATATTAAAGAGGACATTTTGCCACCTCCACCAGTTCAGGTTCTTAGCATCTGTTAATAGGTGCCAATACCTTGGATTCCAGCACAGTTGGAATTTTTTCTCCAGAGCTCACCATGTCCGAGCAACAAGAACAGTTAGTCTTGGTGCCTTATCTGATATTTAGATTCTTTAATGTCCAAAGGGACAGTGTCAGACAGGGGGGCGTAATTCAGAGCAACAATCAGAGGCAGCCTATGTCAGAGCTCAGAATCACATTATCACACCCATTGCCTGTTCCCTCCTAACCCCAACCCTTCTGACAGAGTCTAAATGGCATTTCAGGCACCAAAAGTATCATCACTGATTGCTCAGGAACAGTTTGAGCTAGAGAAAAATTCCAACTGTGCCACATTCAGCAGAGACGTGCCTATTAAATGATATAAAGAGCTGGCCTTGTTGGAGGTGGTGAAAGATCCTCTTTAAGGTTCATATACAACTGGACTTTACCTGAATATACTTTTTTCTAAATGTAGGAAAAAAAGATGGCTGTCTTCATACAAATCTGCATATTAACAATGTCTTTGAAAGGTCATTATATGTGAGTCATTGATCATAAAGTCACATGTCAACGTTTGATTAAATGCTAGTTATCATAATTGTATGTAAATAGCCACTAAATTGGGATTTGACTTCACAATGGACTGTATTAATTGACCTCATAAGTCTGTTGTAGTATCAGATATTAAATAGTCAGCCAGAGTTAGTGTTTACAATGAAGTAAATGAAATATTTTTTCTAGATATTACACCTTTACAGTACTGTTCATTGATATTACACATTGCATGTGCAGGAATTAAGCACAAAACGATTGTGTACTGTTTACTCATGTGCAAAGCATTTGAGATAAAGGAATTTTATAAATTGCTTGTTAGATGTATATAAATAATATCACAAAGTCTAAATTGCATGTGATAATTTGCATTGATATAATAAACATAATCTCATGGTATCATAGTGTAATATATTGACTTTAATTTGTACATACGGTATTTTCACTGTTTTTAGTCCTTTTTCTCAGGTTCAGTAGTTAAATCTAGGAAAAGGGTAAAAAAGTCCGGAACATAATATGTTGTCACTATAGACCAATAGAACCATTAATATTGTCACCACAGAGCTATAATAAATCTGCCCTGTGTAGAGGAAATCAGTATCAATCGTGCACAGCTACAGTGAGCGAAATAAGAAGTGAACACGTCACCAAGTAATAGATTTCTAAAGGTGCTATTGACATGAAATTCTCACCAGATGTCGGTAACAACCCATCCAATCCACAGAGGCAAAGAAATCAAAGCATAGATAGCCATGAATAGATACAAGAAAAGAATATTGAACACATTTACTGAAATGTATCTAATAATTTGCACAAAAGCATTTGTTGGTGATGACAGCTTCAAGGCCATGGAGGTTCAGCGCATTCCTTATTGTTTTCTTTGAAACAATTGTACCTGTTGATTCCAGGTCTTTCTGCAGCTCTCCTCAGAGTGGTCCTTGGCTCTTGGACAACTCTTCTGATAATACTTTTCACTCCTCAGTCTGAAATCTTTTGCCAGGAGCACCTGGTTGTGGTCGGTTTATGGTAAAATGAGGTTGCAAGTTGCAGATAACAGGGGCAAGGAGAGGGGCGTTAACTTCTTCCATATGAGAAGCGTCTTTGTCACTTTCTAGAGGGGGGATGTCATCTGGGACAGGTGCTGCAGACTCATGCACTGTACTGTCATCATCATCGATACCGAGACCCAGATTGATCATCCTGTAGATTCTGTTGGAGCGGGTCTGTGGGTCATCCATATCATGATTTCACTTTTTGATACAATATCACAAAACACTAATGTCCTATAGTAAAGTTCCATCTATCTTGTGACACACATATCTGGACTTGTATAGCCAAGAGGAAAAGAGAGGACACGTCTTAATAAACTAACTAATGATCAGATCTCTTTAGCAAAAACTTTTAAATGAGTAGGGTTCTGGGAAATGACAGTAGGAAAAAACACTAACATTAGTAATATCAAACTGACCAGCACATGTATGGCTATGGGTAAACAGATGATAAACAGCATGTTTATATAAGTAATGTACTGTTAGATTTTGTATCCTTTTTAAGATCCATAAGTAATCCATCTTATCTGTATTATTCTAATCTTTAAAATGGTTGGCATTTTGAGTTTTAGATGTAGGATGAATCTCAAAAGTTTGAAATCACCAAAATCCAAAACCTTTTGGAAATCTGTAATGGATTCCATTGGGGCTGAATTGATTCACTCATGTATAGCTATGGGAGATAACTTGACTACTGGGAGCTGGTATGTATGGTACAGTTTTATCAGCAATGTATATTAGAAATTATTATAATAATGTGTTAACCGCAATTAAAGGGATTCTAACATTAGAATCCTATTTATTATTACTAACATGTAGGAATAGCCTTAAGAAAGGCTATTCTTCTTCTACCTTTTGAAGTCTTCTCCGCACATCCACAATACAATTAAATGGCCGCAGACATGCGCAGTCGTGACTGCCGAAGCCTGATGGGATTAGAAGATCAGCACCAGAAGAGGACACAGCGAAAAGGCATTCCAGAAGAAGATGAGGGGCGCCGGAGATATCTCTCGCAGCAACCTCAGTGCTGTTTGAGCGCATGGCAACACCCCCAGTGCTGCGGAGAAGACTTCTAAAGATAGGAGAAGAATAGCCTTTAGTATTAAAAAAAAGGGATTCTAATGATAGAATCTCTTTAAAGACAATGTCACATACTAGTAATTCCATCCATACAAATAACAGTGCAGTAGAGGGGGCATTAATAGACTTTCAATCATCTTTGTGGCTACAAATCAATGGAAAATTCATAGAGGTCATCTTTTTTTAGTCATGCAAGGCTGAAATTGAACTGGGGGAAAGGCTTAATTTAGTAAATTTGTCTACAGTCAACTGTGACAAAGGCAGAGGCTGAAACTATCATTCCCAGCTACACGTATGTCAGTGGGTACAGGGCCATCATTGGGCATTTTGGACTAGTTACGGGTAAACCTGACCAAATTAATATCATGAAAATTTGCTAGATTTCGATTCAGCCTGAAATGGTTTGGTCTAAACCATAATAAGCAAATTGACAACTTGATGCTTTGGTGAAGCAGCCCAATCACAGGCCTGAACGGTGACCAAGGAGGCCAGAAGAGGAATCAGGACATCAGGAAAGAAGAATGGATGAAGAAGACCTGGAGAGGTGAGGAAAGGTGAAAAATATATCTGGACCTCCCTTAGTCAATGTTAGATAGTTGGGTGCCTTCAAAGAATTTTTATTTTAGGTGAATCACAGGTATTGACTTAAATATCTGAGTTTCTTTTGTCTACTTAAATGTCTTTGCTTTGGCTCAGATCACTATATCATCAAAAATAAGTGTAATATGTGGCAGAAAAAAGTGTTTGCCTGGCTTTTTACGATTATGAACACCCACTGAGTACATTATTATATGCTGAGATGACACGTAGAGCTTCAAATATAACAATTATGTCACTCTGTCAACATCCCTGCATAGAACACTTTGAACCTGTCAGAGATCAGAATTTACAGGGAGAACTCCACACTGCCTTATGAAATCCTTACAGAAGTACTGTACTTGAGCAGTCGATAAATTATTGTACAAAGAGCTTTGAAATACTAGATATTATATTAGCCAATGCCTTATGTTAGTTTAGATGGAGATTTACAGGATACCTGTAATTATATTGTACTACAGTCATAAAAAATACATTGCACAACTACTAAACATCAAAGAAAACCTATAACCAACCATTGGTTTCATTTTCAAATTCTCCTTGTCTGTTTTTACTTTCCTTTTTCTATACTGGTTTACCAATTATAGTATATTACTATTAGGGTTGAGCCGATCTTGAGATTTCAAGATCGATTTTAAAATCCAATTTCCGATCATTTTCTAGCCGATCTCGATTGTGAAATTTGCTCGATCGCCGATCGGAATCCGATCTTTCCCGATCCTCAACCCTAGTCAATGCTTCTCTATGGGAAAAGTCACTTTTAGGGTTGAGCCGATCTTGAGATAACCTCCGATCTCGATCCCGCTGGAAAAGATCGGGTCGGAATTCCGATCGCGATCGTGAAATTTACTCGATCACTGATCTTTTCCGATCCCGATCGCTCAACCCTAATTACTATACATCTGAGCACAGATCACGTCTGGACATTCACTTTATGGTAGTTCAAAATTTACTTTAATAGGTTAATTTATTAGAATCATATGTTTCATTGTTAAAGATTCATTCCAACAAAGAAGTGTCTTTATAGTGCAGCATAGGCTATGATTAAAGAATCCCATACGCCCTGGATATACCTATACCTGTTTCAGCTCATGTGACAACTATGGGTGGAATCCACACAAATAAAACTCAAAATGATACTGTGGATGATATCAAAGGTTGTTCAGATTCTTGTATGATCTTGATTAAAAGAAATTGAAGGATTTATGGTTTGTCTGCCATTTTGATTCTTTCCTTCACTCTGATATAGTTCCACTAATGCAACCTACATATCCTATTATGATTTTGACTTACAAGATAAAGATGGTGTAGATTCTTATCACATTGTACTTGCTCTAAAATATCTCTAAGGCTGGGTTCACACCTGCGCCCGGTCCCACTGGGGTATTCTGTTCCCCATTCTGCTTTAAAAATGTGAAGAAAAAAAGGCCTGCAAGCAGCGAACGTAGGTGTGAACCTAGCATAAGAACAGATGGATTAAGTGATAGGTTGGTGACAGCGAACTTCTGCCTCTTCACATTCAGCAGTCTTAGTGTATTCTATGCAATGCAATATCTTTTGCATCCTGCTTATGACAAGTTTCTTCCTGTCAGCTATTACCAATAGGATGTTGGAAAGAATACCTTAATGCAGAATCTCAAAGAAATTCACAGGACATTTCACATACAGCTCAGATAGCAAAGAAAGACTGCATAAGTCAAGGGAATTTTATAACTCTCCAGCATTGTAAGGACTCGTCTACTATATCACTGCATTCAGGCTACCTTGTTTAAGGCTTAAAAAAGTAATATCTTCAGCAGCAGTAGCTAGGCAAACAGATGAACAGGGAGAGAGCTTGGTGAAGATGGGAGTCAACAAAATGCTGGCAGAAAGGGTTTGAAAGATGCTGAAATAAACCTGAAGTTCACTGAAGGTAACCACACATGAGAGATTGGCAGCCCGGGATTTCTTTATAGACATGTGCAGCATCCCAGAGGGCTATTGCTTCATGTGTTTGTCTAGGCTATGCTGGTATGCCCCATATTTTAGGGGAGGGGGAGCTGAGTGCTCGGAGAGAGCTTGTATTTCTGAGGTATTTATCTCTGGCTCTTCCAATTATCAGTCGACTAATTGAATTTTGCTGATATGGGCTAAAACAGGCAGTCTGTTACCTCTGTATGTAAAACACAGACCTAAAAGTAAGTTTATTGCAAGCTGACTCTTCTCCTGTAGCATGTAAGTTTGTTTTTCTCTCCCATCCCAGTAGTATTATACTACATTAGTAGTATAATAGTGAAACCCAACCCACAAAACCAGGAAGTGAAAAAGAGCATACAGCCTGCAAGTTGGTGTGCAGGCAAGTTGGGAAACCCGTTTAAGACTATATCAATGCCGCTGTAAATGCAACCCTGTCTTCTGAAATGACTAAACATGACATTGTTGTTGGTATGTCAGTATTTGGGGCCCCACTTTTAATTTTGCCCAGAGCCACATTTTGTCTAAAACCGGCATTGCCCGTAAACAGAAATCCTGGCCTGCAATATACTGTGATGTCCAGCTTTATACAGACCCCTCCATAACTACACTGCACCTCCATCACAAATTGGTGCTTGTTACAACTTTGCACCTCAATAAAAAAAATCTTGTACACATGTGTAATTAATCACTGATAGAGCTGTACACATGGTTTGTCAGCGGTGCTGCAGCTTTGTATTTAGCGTAGCGAAATTATGTATCTCGAAGGTGGACTAGACATTTACAGTCACTGTAGTTTTTCTCCTTGGCCGTGTCAGGCAAAATTTGGGCGAAGTGGAATTTGCAACACATTAGGCCTTTTATATAGTTGTCGGAGATAAGTGCATATATTAATACTATAAGAGGCGTAGGAGATGTTAAAGCAGCACCTCGTATAGACTCAGTGGATTGCGTTCAATGATCCTTTGGTTGGATTGCAATCCTGAGTTGATCAATCAGAATGACAATACATTAATACGCAGTTAATACACATTACCTACACATTTTATCTTTATGCAATGTTTATTTAAGATATTTCATTCAAAGTTAAGTTTTAGTCCTTACCTCCTTTTTTGAATTTGTTGTGGAACTTGGGGATTTCCCATAAAACTTCTTATCATCATATGGCACTGTTTACACTGTCCACAACATTCACAAAGGTAAAGAATTATTGCTTTCCTGAAACATCACATTGTCTCTTCCACAAGATGCAGAAACCCCCTCCACGTCTCCACAAATGCCGTCCTCACTTTGACCATAACTGATTTGTCCATGGGGCACTAGCCACCTCAGTCTCGCTGCAAGGTTACATTATGAATCACCTCTTCTCTGGCTAATCTAGAGCTGTTACTCCACTCTTAATACAGTATTACTGTTTCCTTCTACAGAATCGTAAGTTAGTTCATCGATTGTCTGACTTTGTTGTTTTTTTCCACGTCCTCTACTGTGAAGCTACTACTTACTCCATACTAAATCTTACACTGACCTACTACACACAGAGGCTGAATAAATAAAATGGTGATTACATTTGTCTCTCTTAACATCCTGGGTTTAGATAGCTACAATAATGGTCTTTTCTCTGGAAGAAAGCCCTTTCACTTCAAGCAGACATATTTTGTACTCAGGATACTCATCTCCTACAACAAGACTCTGTCAGAATCAGGCATCCTTCATTCCCAGTTATTCCCAATGCAAACCATGCAAAAAAAAAAAGAAAAAAAGAAAAAAGAAAACTCATAGCCTTTAAAAATTTTGTAGCCTTTTCCCTGGTAAATCAAAGGCTGACCTACATAGGAGATACCTCATAATTGTGCGTCTCATAAACAATGTTCATTATACTGTAGTTGATGATTATGCACCCCATCACCGATCTCTTGCCTTTTTAACAAGGTTCACAGACTTATCTGTGGAATCTAACGGGGAGCTCTAGTACTCTGTGGTGATATTAACAGTATTATGGACACCTCTATGGACATCACAAACCCCAAAAGACAAAGCTCTCTTTGATCTCCTCAAATTGCCTAACAACTCTGTCACCATCATGAGCTCTAGCTACAAAATGATAGGATACAAAGACTGCTTCACCTAATTTGCCCTTTTCCACAGTTAGGAAATTTCCTTTTGGAAATCCTATTCTGCTGTGCAGTAGAAGAGGGCACTAGACTTCACCCAAAAAACTTAAAATGCATAACACATTATGAGAACACTACTAAAATCCTTCTTCAATGGTACTCCACTCCAGAGAAACTCCATTGCATGTTCCCTCCATCTTGAAGAGACTTTTGGAGAGGATTCAATGAAAATGGCCCTCTTTTTCATATACTCTGGTCTTGTCCCCAACTCCATACCTACTGGCGAGATGTCTTCCATTGACATTCATCCATAGTGGGCCTTGGGCCTCACGATCTCTCCTTCCTCGGAATTAGCTCTACTATTTCTAAATATACATACCTATCCATTGACCCTCAGAACACTTATTGGCCACAACTTACTCTTAGCTTCACTGGCTGTTCTTTTGCAGAGTGGAAATCCTCAACCATCCCAACACAGGAATTGTCAAACATGGTTGACCAAACATTCCTCTATGAAAAGACACTCACTCTCCCACGGTGTGTTTAGAGGTACACATTTTGACAGGAAATTGTATCCATGGGTGTCATTCTCTAACTACCCCTATAGTTCTGATGATGCAGTCTTGTTCCCTATGGATCTGGACCTGATATCCTAATTGACTTTCACTGTGATATTCACCATTCTGTATTCAACTAACTCTACTACTCCATGTGCTATCTTCAGTCACTTCACAATCTGTATAGTTCTTTGTTGTGCATTCTGATTACTATTGTTTTGGTGTTCTATTGTCTAATGTTTCTTTTGTCCACAGCAATTCGGTGGTTGGTGATTATTAGAGATGAGTGAGTAGTATTCGATAGAGTAGGTATTTGAATACTACTAGCTATTCGCAGTAAATATTCGATTCAGAACCAGCGTTGATTGTCCGAATGCTATACAGTGTATAGCATTCGGCAAATCAACGCTGGTTCTGCAGCAGACTCGTTCTTGCTAGTCGGGAGAGCTGGCAGCTTGCTGTTACGAGGGAGCTGACTTTTTCTCATAGGAATGCATTGACCAGCGTTGATTGGCCAGTGTACAGCATTCAGCCAATCAAAGCTGGTTCTACCGGAGGCTCGTCTGTGAGGAGGTGGAGTCTAAGATAGGACCACAGCAGTCTCCATTGTGGTCCACTCTGCTCTCATCCGCTCCTCACACAACTGTCTCCAAGATTTCTCCTGTGCATCCCTCATACTCTGGAACTCCTTACCAAGACACATAAGACTGACCTCCACAATCACAGGCTTCAAGAAGGCCCTGAAGACTTACCTATTCAGGAAGGCCTACAACCTCCAATAACAATATCACCACACCACCATCTGAACTTCTTTTCTCCTTCTGTCTCTATCCCTCTTCCCTCATAGACTGTAGCCCTCGCAGGCAGGGCCTTCTGCCCCACTGTGCCAGTTGGTCACTGTAAGAATTATATCTACCTGTATATTTTGTGTACTGTGTGTAAACCCCCAAATTTAAAGCACCATGGAATTAATGGTGTTATGTAAATAAATAATAATAATAATAATAATAATAATAATAATATAATGAAAACTGGCTTGCTGTACATTATGTATTATGAACACTGGCTGCAACATGAATTTCAGGAAAATAGAATTGGAATGTATATTCATTGCTATTTTCTTATTATTTCAATCATCGAAGTCTATGGAGAGGGGGAGGAGGAAACTGCTGGAGAAGACAAAGCTAATCTCTACTGCACAGTGACTAAGATGACTCTATTGACTCTACTATATCTAGTAGGGTTGAGCGATCGGGATTGGAAATGTTTGGATTCCAATCAGCGATCGAGTAAATTTCACAGTCGCGATCAGAATTCTGATCCCGATCTTTTCCTGCGGGATCGAGGTCGGAGGTTATTTCCCACAATGCTTGGCTACTGGCCAATCATTGTGGGAAAAGCAATAGTATCAGATGAGTGAGGACTATTCGAAACTCCTGTTTCGAATAGCACACACCCATAGGAATGAATGGAAGCGGCCAGCACGCAGGGGGTTAAGCAGTCAGACGCCGGCAAAGTCTGCATGCCAGCCGCTTCCATTCATTCCTATGGGTGCGTGCTATTCGAAACGGGAGTTTCGAATAGTCCTCGCTCATCTGATACTATTGCTGCGTCCATTCATTCCTATGGGAGCATACTACTCTTCTGTTTCCTCCCTGCTGTGCCATATACTCGGTTCTGCTACATCTCAGATGTAGCAGAGCTGAGTATACAATAAAACAGGGATGAAGCAGAAGAGTGGCAGGCTGCGGTAAATCATTCTGTGCTGTGCTGCTGTGAAGACGACAAGGCACTCACCATATAATAAGCTATGGTTGAAGATCATGAGTAGATAGTTACTACTGTTCATTGACTTGTCTATCTACTCTTCTGCTTCGTCTCTGCTTTACCGTATACTCAGCTCTGCTAATCCTCACAGCAGGGAGGAAACAGAAGAGTAGATAGTATCTATCTATTCACGAACTTTGCACAACTTACCTGCACAGATCCACTGCCGCTGCTGTTCCCGTTGTTGTCGCACATCTTCTTTCTCTTTCAGATGCCTTCAGAGCACCCTGCGTGCCCCTGCCTCCCTAGATTAGTGTTAGAAATGCTGGGAGAAGGCGGGGTTTGTGGCTTAGGACAGTTTGGGCGGGTATTGGGCGTGATGCAATCACGTCTCCCTGCCCATACTCTCTTAAGCCAAAACAAGCCCTGCCTACTCCCATCATCTCTAACACTATTCTAGGAAGATGGGGGCGCACACGGCGCTCTGAAGGTATGTCAATAAGAGAGAAGCAGTTCAAGAAGAAAGGGGAGTGGCAGAAGCAGCAGATCTGAGCAGGTAAGTGGACACCAGAGGGGGCTAAGTAGCCGGGGGATTTTTTTTTTTAATCACTGCAAAGTGTGCTAGTGCTGTGTAGTGAATAGGATCGTTTTTAAAATCCGATCTTCGATTATTTAAAAAAATCCCATTGACTTGCATTAGGATTGGAATTGGGATCGGGTTCAAATGGAAAATGATCGGAAAACGATCCTGAAATTTCAAGATCAGCTCAACCCTAATATCTAGTAAAATAATGTTCCCCTACCATGCAGAATGAGGAATACAGAAGCAATAGCATTTTAGTCTTCTCATTCCCTACTATACAGAATAATCTCCTAGGATTAAATTGGTTACACTATTATTTGCCATGAATTATCAGAGTAAATGCACTTTATATTATACATAGGCATCAAAAGTCAAAACTAGAATTTGTAATATAGCTATATGTTTAATGAGTCTAAGAAGATTTTGCACTAAATCCCAATCCATTTTCTCTTTGCATTTTTTTTTCTCTAAATCCCACAGAAGAAAATCATTGGAATATGAAATGATTAAATCTTAGATATGTCTTTTAAGCTTTTTTCTACAATTAACCAGAAACTAAAATATAATATTACTCAGTGTTACCGCAGTCTTTAATATTTATGTAAAGTCAAATATTTATTGCCTTGTGTGTTCAAATATTGAAGATTTTCTTAAATGTTCTATAACTTGAGAAGTTATAAGTTTCTAGTTCTTTAAAATTGACTTTACTGCAGAGTATTTCAAAAAGCCCTATTGTTATACTGTATAAATACATTGATTCACCTTTACAGGAATTTTTTTTCACTTCGTGTACAGTATAAACAAATGCTGCTGCACACCGTATATAGGTGAAAGGGTGAAACAGAATTTTATTTTTGGTACATAAACGCCATGAATTGGTTTGACAAGCATAAAGAAAGCACTAGATCAATAAATGAACATAACGTTTCGGTCATTTTGGACCTTCATCAGATCGGATCTAGAAATGAAATGACATGAAGACAATATAAATATAAATGAAGTAAAGTCAAGAATGATGTACACGACATGGCACATAAATGGGCGTAATGACCAAGTAGATGGACAATAAGAGGGGTAAGAAAAGAAAGAAGGAAAAATCAAAAAAGGGAAAATAAAACACCTGGGCCAAAAGTGGATATAAATACTAGGAAGGGGAGTATAGCGGAAGGCAAAGAAAAACTGAAGAAACCAGAATAAGATGAAAGGTAAATGTGAAATAGGAGTCAGTCCAGATATAGAGCAGCTGTCCCAGACGAAGAAATAAGCCAGAAGGGGGTTGTGGGTAAGGGAATCAAACGGCACATATAAGATAAGACAGGAGGATAATAATACATAAGGAGGGTGGCCAAGTGGGGGTAGAGGCGACAGACACCTGGTATAGGGGGAGAAAACCACTACATACCTAGTATAAAGTAAGCAGAGTGCGCAGCAGGGTCATGGCGTGCTGTGAAGGAGAGCCGGAGGGGTATAAATGCTTCCTGATGGCGAGCGGAGCCAGTGAGAGCGGCGCACGGAGGCCGCGCCGCCCACCGGCCCGACGGTGTGCTGATGCCGCGGAACCGGAAGTGACGCGGCCGGAAGTGCCCCTGCGTGTCACCGATGCGTTCCACCGGCGGCGCGCATGCGCACAAATGACCTGGCACGAGTACGAAGCAGGGAATAGAGGAACGAGTAAGGGAAAGCTAGAATAGAGCTGGGACGCTGGAGAGAAGGAGAAGAAAGGTAGAAAAGAATGAAAGAATGAAGAGATAAGAAGAACAGAAAGAGCAAAGAAGAGAGGGTGTATATAAAGAGATGGGATGAAATAAAGAGATATAGGGGGAAACTATGTAATATAAAGAAAATAAGTAAATGAAAGAAAGTGAGGGGTCACTGAAGGAGGGTAGCAAGCTAAAATAGATAATAGTAAATATGGAATATACTAGTAGAGGAGAAAGGAAAAAAAGGGGGGAAAGGGGGGAAGGAAAAACAAAGGGAGGGGGGGTTGGGGGGGGGTTAATGGAGGTGTTATATGATTCCAAGGAAAGGAAAACTAGCTTATGCTATTCTTCAATTTCGGGGAAAGCTCTGTGTAGAAGGGACCAATGTTTACGGACTATGCCGTTGATTTTATTGGACAAAGGAGGATATCATTATTTACTTAAATGTCCTTGCAGACTGTTGTATGTGGGGGAAACCACCCAACATATTCGAGACCGGTTTTCCAAACATAAATCTACAATACGGAACCATGTTGATGCCTTACCAGTACCATTTCATTTCAGTGAAGCAAGACACAATGTGTCACAGTTAACATTTCAAGTGATCGAACATGTTCCTGAGTCCCGACGTGGGGGAAACCGTATAGCTAGACTTAAGCAAAGGGAATCCTTTTGGATTCCCACTCTGAATACTATTGAACCCTTGGGGCTCAATCGGGCCTACGATAGGACATATTCATTCTGACACGGATGATGCAATTCTGCCACATTTTTTTTGTCTACCGTAAGGACATAAGGACCTCTTTGTATTAGCGCTCCAAGAAGATTGTAGTGTTTTTTTCTTTTTCTCGTTTGCCTTTTCAGCGGTTCTTTTTTATTTTTATTTTTATTTTTTATTTTTATTTTTTTGTTTCCATTTTTTTCACCATATTGTTGTTCTCTTCCTCAGGTTCTTCGCCGATTGATGTGCTTTCTAAGTATGCTCTCATGTTGCAGTTAACTAATACATGTTTTTTCCATTTTTTACAGATGAAATGAAAGCCCACAAGCCACCCCCTGGTATAGTAGAGATATATGGTAGCATAAGCTAGTTTTCCTTTCCTTGGAATCATATAACACCTCCTTTAACCCCCCCCAACCCCCCCTCCCTTTGTTTTTCCTTCCCTCCTTCCCCCCCTTTCCCCCTTTTTTTTCCTTTCTCCTCTACTAGTATATTCCATATTTACTATTATCTATTTTAGCTTGCTACCCTCCTTCAGTGACCCCTCACTTTGGGATGTTCTTGTATTTTTTTCCCCCTTTTTTCTATGTATACTTTCTTTCATTTACTTATTTTCTTTATATTACATAGTTTCCCCCTATATCTCTTTATTTCATCCCATCTCTTTATATACACCCTCTCTTCTTTGCTCTTTCTGTTCTTCTTATCTCTTCATTCTTACATATACCTTTCTTCTCCTTCTTTCCAGCGTCCCAGCTCTATTCTAGCTTTCCCTTACTCGTTCCTCTATTCCCTGCTTCGTACTTGTGCCGGGTCATTTGTGCGCATGCGCGCCGCCGGTGGAACGCATCGGTGACACGCAGGGGCACTTCCGGCCGCGTCACTTCCGGTTCCGCGGCATCAGCACACCGTCGGGCCGGTGGGCGGCGCGGCCTCCGTGCGCCGCTCTCACTGGCTCCGCTCGCCATCCTGAAGCATTTATACCCCTCCGGCTCTCCTTCACAGCACGCCATGACCCTGCTGCGCACTCTGCTTACTTTATACTAGGTATGTAGTGGTTTTCTCCCCCTATACCAGGTGTCTGTCGCCTCTACCCCCACTTGGCCACCCTCCTTATGTATTATTATCCTCCTGTCTTATCTTATATGTGCCGTTTGATTCCCTTACCCACAACCCCCTTCTGGCTTATTTCTTCATCTGGGACAGCTGCTCTATATCTGGACTGACTCCTATTTCACATTTACCTTTCATCTTATTCTGGTTTCTTCAGTTTTTCTTTGCCTTCCGCTATACTCCCCTTCCTAGTATTTATATCCACTTTTGGCCCAGGTGTTTTATTTTCCCTTTTTTGATTTTTCCTTCTTTCTTTTCTTACCCCTCTTATTGTCCATCTACTTGGTCATTACGCCCATTTATGTGCCATGTCGTGTACATCATTCTTGACTTTACTTCATTTATATTTATATTGTCTTCATGTCATTTCATTTCTAGATCCGATCTGATGAAGGTCCAAAATGACCGAAACGTTATGTTCATTTATTGATCTAGTTCAAACCAAGACATGTCTGAGGGACGGCAAGCGGGAAGGCGGGGTAAGTAATACCAACATCAGTGCTAGTACAATATGAAATAGAGCATGACAGACCAAACTTAGTGTTAAGAAGAGGTGATGGTGGTAGCAGCAACAACATCATTGGCAGTACAATAGGAAATAGAACATTACAGACAAGGCAATAGGAGATGTCTTGCTGAGTGGTGGCCATGGTTGTAGCAATGGTAATAGAAGTGACAGTACAGTGGAACAGAACATGATCGACCAGGGCAGAAGAGATGTCTAGCTGAGTAGTGATGGTAGTGATAGCAGTGGTATACCATAATAGTGCGGTGGATGTTTGGAAAGGGTTAATAGATGTTTCAACTGCAATAAATTCAGCAGAAATTTTCTGAAGGAGAATGTCAAGTCTAAAGATGGTGGCCGCTTTGCTACCGAGTGGCTGCAATAGCTATCGGCTTGCTGCTGAAATGTACATTGGAGACCCAGGACTACTGCGTTGTGAACTCTGAAATTATATGATTTCTGCTGTCTATCTGCTTAACTTGCATGGCAATGCATTTAGAATTTTTTTTCCTTTATGGGTAGGTTTTTGGGCAGTGGCTTTACACCATTACGCCTATCAGCAAATGTAACAAATTTTGAGGCAAGATCCAAGTATGTGGTGTCTTTATAAATGGCCCTATTGTAGTCAAATAGGCACAGCTAAATAACAGAAACAAACACTTCAAAGAAATCCCCTCTACGGTTTCAAGAGTTCACACATCATAGATTTTAATAACAGCATTTCAGTGAATTTCAGTATAGAGGGAACATCATCATATCATACTTTTGGTGTTTTCTAAATCTGTCCTAGAATATCATGTACATAAAAATAATGTCACGTAAGACATTTTTAAACATTATGGAATTGCAATTTAAAATTTTATAATCCTTATTTAACCTATCAAGCTGAGTTTACCAGCAAAATTGGTATCGAGGATGACTTTGTCCAAAAAGGCTCCATAAAAGATACACTGTGGGACTAATTCACTTCTATGTTTTATAGCCAATATAACCAAATATTACAGCCTACATGTTTTACTTAATGTTCTTCCTTTGGAAGCGGTTCAGTCTTCTAGTGAGCTGTAATTACTAGTGGTGAATAATACAACTCTGTGGGCACTTTTACAAGTTAACTTTTTTACACTGGCAATTATTGCCCTCAGCAGTCAAGCTGGTTTTACAGAAGCTAAACTACAGTTTTCCTATCCGACTGCAAGTTCCATCCTAGCATTGCTAGGTTTGGATTTAATCCAATTCTACATTATTGGGCTGAGGTTGTTTGTAATTTATTAAGCCAACAAAATGCTGTTTGATTTTCACAGGCTTGGCTTCTCTTGCAGAGTGAATCAAAACATTCATTCCAACTTTTACTAACTAAATAAACACAAGACAGTTCATTATTATACAGGATATCATGAAATAAAGACGTTTATGAGACTTGGACTATCCTCTGTCCATTGGAGTTGCAAATAAATAAGTGCATGCTACTAATCATATTTCACAATTTATGCTTAGTAAGTATTGTGCATACACAGTATATCCATAAATATGTCTTTTCAGGATACATTTGGCTAAGGTAAGTCAGTGTTCCATTTGTCATGCTGATTTTATCATTTCAACTGAATAGTTTAAAAAAATGGAAGACTAAGCAGTAAATGTGTTTTAAAGTAAACTTTATTTTTTCATAAATCAGTTGTGCAGTTGAAGGGAAAAAACCCTTTGAAATACACTCCACTAAAAATAAATGTATGTGTCTTTATATATTAATACTTAACCCTTAAGTACTATCATGGTGTATATCATAATGATATGCGTATGTGTAAGGCAATTCCCCAGTAGCTGATGGTGAACCCTTGGGGGGAGGGGCTCAATGGACAGTGAGCCCTAAGCTGAATCCCTCCGCTGTCCCTTCCTGCTTACCGGTCCTATTCTAAGCAATAGGCAACAACTGATCGACGAGCCCTTCTTATATATGTGCCAACACAGAACACAGACAAGACAAACAACAACAAAGGGAGGTTAGCTAGTCAATGGTTTGGTAACAGTCGAGCAACCCAGTACAGAATCAAATCCAAGAGAATAGTCAAAGGGTAAGCCAGAAGTCAAGAAGAGAATACAAGTAACAATAGCAAGAGATACACCAGCATGCACAAGGCAATAGCAAGCACCAATGTGAATACGAGCCAAGAATAAATAGGGAGGAAGAACCCACCCTGTACTTGATAGGAACATAGGTTGTCAATCACACAGGTAAGTCTGACATTAACTATTATAGGAGCAGAGGGAAACCAAAGTGAAGGAGATAGGTGTGGTGGAAAATCAATTACCAAGGTAAGGGAATAGGACAGTGTTCAGACAATACAAGAAGAAATCACAGCCGGACATGTCTCCTTTGCCGCAGCACGCAGCCAAAGGATGACACCAAAGCCCGGACAAGCAAAGATGTTACAGTATGATAGACACCATGATAGTACTTAAGGGTTAAGTATTAATGAGTGACTTCAATTAACTCTAAAGAGAGGAGGGGAAGAGGAAAAGGAGACAGAGATTTGAGGCCATCTACAGCATTAAATGAGTCATCTCTGTCAGGAGAAGCCTGGATAGTAGTTCCTGTTAAGCCCGCTGTGTTTCCAATTAATAATGTATATTACAAAGTTTTTTTTTCCCCTTTAAGAATAATATATATTGGGGGGAAGTCAGTTCAGTAGAAGCAGTGGTGCGGACCCAAACAATCAAGACAGGGACACAAACTGTGCAGTAAACTGGTTAATTTAGAAAAAAACAGGAAATAATAAACTTTGACTTCAGGCACAAAATAACAAAACAAAATGGGGCCACATGGTGGCTCAGTGGTTAGCACCGCAGACTTGCAGCGCTGAAGTCCTGGGTTTGAATCCTGCCAGGAACAACATCTGCAAGGAGTTTGTGTTTGCGTGAATTTGCGTTTGTGTGAATTTCCTCCCATTCTACAAAAGACATACTGATAGGAAAAAAAATGTACATTGTGATCCCTATATGGGACTCACAATCTACATTAAAATAAATAAATAACAAAACAAAACAAAATACAGCCTTAACTTCAGGCAAAAACAAATTTAAAAAACTGCTCGTCTGAGCAACTAGCTAAACAGAATGATAACCTAACTATACGTGTGGCTTACTACCACCCACACAAACAACACAATATGGCCTCACCAGACTCAGAGTTACAGGACAGAACCATACACTTCCTTTCACCTCATGGATCTGCACTGCAATGCAGGATCTGCAGCCTTTTCTGACCCAGTAATGAGCCAAGGATCTACACCTAGGCTGAGGCCTACTCAAGATACACCCTGAACCACACATATGTCAGAAATCTGGGGTATATATATATATATATATATATATATATATATATTTCCTTTCATTCCCTCACCTCAATTTTCTAATTGACAGAAATAAAATATTAACGCTTCTATTTTTGAAAGCTTCCTCACTTTGCAACATTGTTCCGCACCTTCCTACAATTTTTTCACAGTACTGTAGATCAAAACAACTACTGTTCCACATACATATCTCTTTTGAGTGTCTGTAGTTGACCAAACATTGTGACCTTTAAATAAAAAAAAATATTTCATTGGCAAAGTTCAGTAGCATTCTTCAACTGTTATGTGCCATGCTGATGAATTTGGCACACGTTTCACTAAAATTCCAATATGACCTACTGTGTTGTTATACCCAGTTCATGCCTTCCAAGGCATATGTAAAGTAGGCAGATTACAGTTATTACAGCAAAAAACATGAGAAAGCAATATTTTATATCTCATAATGATTAATTCAGCAGTTTCAGTTTGATAGCACCTAGTTTGTATGAGCTGCACACATGAATTTCACTAAATTGTCTTACTATACAGTATGTTTAAATGAATCCCTAATGTGAATATAAATGCATCCTTTCTAGAGATGAGCGAACAGTAAAATGTCCGAGGTTCGATATTCGTTTCGAGTAGCCCCTTAATATTCAACTACTCGAATCGAATATCGAACCCTATTATAGTCTATGGGGGGAAAATGCTCGTTTCAGGGGTAGGCAACATTCAATCAAATTATACTTACCAAGTCCACGAGTGAGGGTCGGGCTGGATCCTCCGAGAAGTCTTCTCCTTGCAGTGTCCCCGCGGCGTCTTCTGGCTCTGAAATCACTCTGCCAGGCATCGGGCCTGGGCAGAGCCGACTGCGCATGCCCGCACTACAAGCGGACCTGCGTAGTCGGCTCTGTCCACGTCCGATGCCTGGCAGAGTGAATGAAGAGCCGGAAGACGCCACGGGGAAGCTGCACGGAGAAGACTTCTAAAGGTAGGAGAAGAATCAGCGTTGATTGGCCTACTGTATAGCGTTCGGCTGATCAATGCTGGTTCTGCATCGAACTTTTACATTCGAATAGAGAGTGGTACTCGATCGAGTACGAGTATTTTGAATACCGTAGTATTCGATCGAATACCTACTCGATCAAGTACTACTCACTCATCTCTAATGCTTTCTTAATTTTCCTCTTTGCTCAGAATATCCTTAGATGCCTATTGCAAGATGACCAACATTAAAAAAAAAAATTAAAAATACACAATTTTGTGGCGCTCTTTTATGAAGTATTTATGCTACAGTATATGAGTGTATAAGCGGCCAGTGATTGGGTGCTGAATACTTCAATATAGTTATACAGTATACGTCTTTTAAGTATCAATAATGTTAAAATTAGATACTATATACAGGTTTGATATTGAAAATGAAAATGTATGGGATATATTTTTTCTTTCCACCTAAAATCTGATTATAATGTGCACAGTTCGTTTGTTCCTCATCCCGACTGCCCTTCTATTTTTACTCAGGGTGATAAAAAGTTAAAAAAAAATTACACCTACCACTTATTACAATAGTTAATCAAGCATAACGAATATAATTGAATATACAAGTGTAGTCATTAGTTAATTAATTACCTTCCTGGAATAATCAGAGTAGTACATGCAGTGATTCACAAATATTATGCAACCCAACAAGGAAGATGTTGCTAAAGGAAGGAAACTTTTTATTTATTATACATTTCTTAATTTGTAATATCAAATACATTTTATACATTTATTCTTATAGTCTTCTTGACCTTTCCTGAATATTTTTACATGTTTTTTGAATGTGTTTTCAGTTACCTTTTATTTGTTACCATTATATTTAAACACTTTTGGTAAAAAAAAAAAAAAATTGAAGCAAGACCAAAATAAAAATTACTTACTTTAATAATCCTTTAGTTAAAAAAATATTCTTCAATTGCCATGCTTTAAACTAAATAACTGACATACTGAACTTGTGAGTGATAAATGCAGTCTATCTGATAAAGTTTCAAGCTGTCTCTTATATGTCCGTAACTTAAAGAGGACCTTTCACCATTTGGGGCATATACGTCATGTCTGACGCCTGCGCAGTCGGCTCTGACAGCGAGACCCTGTTAGAGCCGACTGCGCATGCTCAGTAAGTTCCGTACAGCCCTCCGACGCCTGGATGAGTTCACTCGCGTGTCAGAGGGCTGTACGGATCTTACAGAGCATGCGTAGTCGGCTCTAACAGGGTCTCGCTGTCAGAGCCGACTGCGCAGGCATCAGACATGATGAAGAAAGAAGACGACAGACAAGAGGAGGAGGCAGATGAAGAAGAAGGACGCCCCCATTGTTACCGAGACCTCATTAGCATACCGGTAAGTACTGTTATTTCTAAGGAACGACGCGATGGAGACCACATCTAAAGGTAGGAGACGAATAGCCTTTCTTAAGGCTATTCCGACGTGGTAATTAGAAAAAAAGTGGCTTTAATGGTAGAATCCCTTTAATACACTGCTAGAAATCCGACAGAGCTATCCCTTTCTGTGCTCCCGATGAAGAGCTATCGGTGCCAGTACCGTAGCTCTTCACTGTGAGAAGGGCATTTCTGACAGTCAGGAATGCCCTTCTTCACAGTAGTGCCTATTACGCTGCACTGTGAGAGTGGTGAGGAACATTGTTGGGTGGTAAGAAACGCCCCCTCTCACAGTACAGCGCAATAAAGGCTACTGTTAGGAACTAACTGACTGTCAGAAATGCCCTTCTGACAGTGAAGAGCTATGGTACCGGCACCGGTAGCTCTTTACTGGGGCACAGAAAGGGAAAACCAATAGTGTGCTGAAGTCAGTGCACTGTCTGCTTTCTATTGCTATATTACACTGCATGTGCCCCAAATGGTGAAAGGTCCTCTTTAAAGAAAACTGAATTACCAAGCATAAATCCAAAATACACTACATGGGATTTTTCTTTACCTAATACCATATCATTTTTGCCAGAAAAAGCGTGCTATTTCACTTGAAATACCAAATAGTTAAATATTGATATAAAAAAAATGATTTTAGTCTTTGTTAACAATAAATTGTTAATGGACTGTATTGCCTCTTATAAATTTATGCATTTGATACTGACATTTCCATGTTCCTTTCAAGAATGTTCACCTATGATCTAATTACGTGGAACCTTCTAAGTTCCAATTTCATGTGAAGATTTCTTTTTGGAAATACTAGGAGAAATAATTAGATAACAACTGCCTTGGAACCTATTGTTTAGGCCACATAATGTCTCTTAAGGGTGCATGCACACTGAGTAACGCCGGGCGTGTATGAGAGCCGTACACGCCGGCATTACAGCAGACTGCCGAACACTTCCCATTCACTTCAATGGGAGCGCTCGTAACAGCGGCGTTTACGAGCGCTCCCATTGAAGTGAATGGGAAGTGTTCGGCAGCCCTGCTGTAACACCGGCGTGTACGGCTCTCATACACGCCCGGCGTTACGTAGTGTGCATGCACCCTTAGGCTGCATTCACACGGAGTAAACGCTGGCGTTTTTTGTGTGTTTTTTGCACATAGCGCCGCGTTTACGCCGCGTAGCGTCGCGTTAACGCCGCGTATACGCCGCATTAACGCCGCGCTATTTAGCGGTGGCGTTGCCCGGCGTTAACGCGGCGTATACGCGGCGTTAACGCGACGCTACGCGGCGTAAACGCGGCGCTATGTGCAAAAAACACACAAAAAACGCCAGCGTTTACTCCGTGTGAATGCAGCCTTAGAGTTAAGTGGGAGATATCTCAGAAACAACAGGGAGCCAGAGTGCAGCTGCTCCTTATGACCCAGAATAAGAGAATATTAAGAGTAAAGGAATTTGATCCCAAATTAGAGAGAATATATTTTATATTATTTTATTTTACGTCACTTTCCTCAACTAAAGCCTTTACAGTTGTCACAAGTAGGCATGGTAATATTGGCTTTCCTGACTCGAAAATTGTATGAATGATTTGATATATTCTGTACATACAAGACTTAGGGTAAGTTCACACGGGAAGGTAAGTAAGGTTAAGTTCACACACCACCTCAAAATCCGGTTCAAAAAATGGCTAGCTGCGACAGGATGCCAGTGCAGTACATACAGTGCACCGGTATCCAGTTGTGAAATTCTGCTCCAGATTAGGTCCAAATGAATGGGCCTAGTCGGGAGGGAGTATTGCGATGTGGATGTCTGCGGCTGAATTAGCTGCGGAATCTGCCTTAAGAAATGACATGTCGCTTCTTTTTTATGCAAGTGGGAACAAATCACTCACGGAAAAAGGAAATGACTGGCTCCCATTGATTTCAATGAGAGGTGTTTTTTTTAACCATATTCTGAAGTGGATTCCATGTCAAAAGCCAGACCAAAAAACCCTGTCTGAACCCAGCCTTAGGTGCTTAACTATATTAGTATTTTAGTATTGGTTAGGGGAGCATCCAATATTAGTATTGTAAGGGGAGAATCTACCCACACAATAGTACCCAAATTATTCAAAAAGTACTGTCCATCTTTGGAGCTCCAGGACATGTAGGTAATCTGAAAGTGTGAATGTATACAATCTGTATATTCTATTGCTATAAATCGGCATACACAGTATTATTCAGTATTATCTGTATGTTGTCTGATGATACAAGATGTTTGTGTTGTGGTATAATAATGCCTAAAAGTGTCTTATGAACACGGCCTAATTTTTCAAAACTGACATGTGCCACTTTATATGGCAATAACGTTTACACACTTTTTACATTTATATTGGATGTTGTGTTAGAAGGCTTATAAGTGTAAGACCTGTTTCATATCTACATTCCGCTTGGGGACCCCTCTGAATGGAAACCTATTCCATCGTGGTTATAAGGGGGACACAATGTGAAAAAGTTCAAGGGGTATGAATACTTTTTCAAGCCACAGGATATAAATACAAAATAACACTTTGTAATACATTACATTACAACACAGTATTTGTCTGACAAACTAACCGTCTTACAACACATTTATTAAAATGCTCAATCAAGAGAAAATATTAAGGAATGACACATCTGTATTCTACTAAAGAGGTGTAGAGTCTACCTTAAAAACAAAAACAAAAAAAAACTCATTTAGCCTCTGACTTTTGATTTAGAATTTAGAATTTTATGTACTGTTAAATATTATAAACAGTATAATAACAATTCAACTCAAAGGGTTTGTTGAGGTATTGAAGAAACCATGGAGAAGGGCGGAAAGGTATAACATAAAAATAAAAGATCATACTCACCTGTCCCAGGTGTCCCTAACCCTTTGGTCTTACACCACACTCTTGTTGATGGAAGTGTTGCAATAAATGGCCTCAGTTCCTTTCTCCTGATTGGTTAGTCTTAGCAGTCATGTGGCACACAGGATTTTTGGGCGATAAGGGCACAGTGGACAATGGAGCAGCAGGATCCCTGGACAAATTGATCTGATAATGTATTCTTTCAATACCAGATATTCAGTTTTTTTTTCATTTCTGTTCTGTTTCATACTGTTCATACTAGAACCTTTTCCAAATTTTAGAATCTGCGCACCATACACAAATTTGGTATCACCATAATAACATGTTACTTTTGCCCCAGGGTGAGAAATGTCAAATTTAAAATTCAAAAATATATAGTAGAAATACAGTTTTTTGTTTCCATTACCCTCTACAAAGAGTTAATGTTAATAAATAAGCTATAGGTATCCTGAAATTATGCCATTAAAAATAAACCTTTTCCTGCAAAAATCAAATCCTTATGGTTGTGCTGATGGAAAAATAAACATGACGTGGTTTCAGAAAGGAGCAGTGCAAAACTAAGACATTCCTTGGTCTTTAACCACTTTCGGACCGCCCATAGACTATAAACGTCCGGGAAGTGGTTGCCTAGTTCTGACAGGATGTACCGGTACGTCCAATCAGAACAGAGCAGCTGCATGGAGATCGTGCAGCTGCTGAAGCTGGAAGCTGTGTGTAACTTTAGCCGGAGCTCCCAGAGAGATGGCAGGGCAGGTTTATTCTCTTCCCTGCCTTCTCGATCGCTGTGTACACAGCGCTTCAATGAGCACTGTATACATGGCTATGGGCACCGCCATGATGCTGTCACCATCTGACCTGGCGGTTATGTGATCCGCTGCGCTCAGTGTCTTACTAGAGCTGCTGGGTCCTATAGGACCCAGATCAGCTCTGTAAGTGTAAAGAACAGCATGTAGGTAGTTGTATTCCTCCTGCAACTGAGGCTAAATGTAGCAGCCTCAGTGATAGGGTAAATCAGCCTCCCTAACAAAAAAAAGTGATCAGATATCCCCAAAGGTCTCTTATGACTTTATGGGGACACAATCTGAAAAAAATAAATAAAAATAAAATATAATAAAAAAGTAAAAAAAATAAAAAAAAAAATTTAAAAAAATAAATAAAAAAATACGCTAATAAAACGCCGTTATTAAAGGTTATAACCACACCCCCGACAACACCATACAAAATAAAAATTACTGTAATGGAGAGGAAAAACTATTTTATAAAGTTTTTCAGTAACACTTTGTGTTATTAAATAAAATAAAAAAATAATAAAGTGAAAACCAGACACAATTTCCCTCCTATGTTTATATTTTCCCAGATATGAAAAAAAGTAAAACACATTCGAAAATAAAAACAACATAAAAATAAAGCCCTATGTGTCCCCGAAAAAAGACGCAAAAATTAGTTGAATGAGACTTACGAGAAAAATGTTACAGCCCTCAAAACCGCACATACAAGAAAACCTGAAAATGTGTCTGGTCTTGGACCACAAATTGGCCCGGTACTGAAGTTACATAGTTACATAGTAGATGAGGTTGGATAAAGACATGAGTCCATCAAGTCCAACCTATAACCCTACAATCCCCTACAGTGTTGATCCAGGGGAAGGCAAAAAACCCCATGAGGCTCATGCCAATTGCCCTATTTCAGGGGAAAAAATTCCTTCCCGACTCCAAATCTGGCAGTCAGTATAAAACCCTGGATCAACGTGTCCTTAAAATCTAGAGACCATAACCCATTATATTTTTCTCTTCAAGAAAGGCATCCAGGCCCACTTTGAACTTGTTCAGTGAATCCGCCATCACCACTTCCTGGGGCAGAGAGTTCCAGAGCCTTGTTGTTCTTACTGTGAAGAATCCCTTTCTATGTTTCTGGTGAAACCTTCTCTCCTCCAGACGTAGTGGATGTCCTCTTGTCACTGTCACTGGCCTAGGAGTAAAAATACCCTTAGAAAGTTCTTTGTATTGTCCCTTCATGTATTTGTACATTGTTATTAGATCTCCCCGTAGACGTCTTTTCTCTAAACTGAATAACCCCAAGTTTGTTAATCTACCGTTGTCCTCCAGTCCACCCATTCCCCTAATCATCTTGGTTGCCCGTCTTTGCACTTTTTCAAGTTCACTTATGTCTTTCTTGTATATCGGGGACCAAAATTGTGCACAATATTCTAAGTGTGACCGTACCAGTGATTTGTATAGAGGCATAACTATGTCCTTGTCATGAGAATCTAGACCTCTTTTGATGCATCCCATAATTTTATTTGCCTTGGCAGCAGCTGCCTGGCACTGGTCATTAAAGGTAAGCTTGCTGTCCACCAAAATCCCTAAGTCTTTTTCATTGACAGTCTTACCCAGTAATTTACTATTTAGTACATAATCATACATTTTATTACGTCACCCAAAGTGCATTACTTTACATTTGTCAACATTAAACTTCATTTGCCAAGTCTCCACCCATGCTTCCAGTTTCCTTAGATCCCCTTGTAATATTCTACTATCCTCCTCATTATTGATTACCCTACAAAGTTTAGTATCATCTGCAAATATAGACACCCTGCTTTGTAAACCCTCTACCAGGTCATTAATAAAGATATTAAACAAGAGAGGACCACTGGTGACTGTGACCCAGTCTGAATATTTACCATTAACAAGTACCCTCTGTTTCCTATCAGTGAGCCAGTTGCTAACCCAAATGCATATGTTTTCCCCCAGTCCCAACAATCTCATTTTGCATACCAACCGTTTATGTGGAACAGTATCAAAAGCCTTTGAAAAGTCCAGGTACACCACGTCTACTGCATTACCCATATCCAGTCTTGAACTGACCTCCTCATAGAAGCTGATCAGATTAGTCTGACAGGACCGATTCCTCATAAACCCATGTTGATTTGGTGTTATAAGATTATTTACATTGAGATACTCCAGGATAGCATCTCTTAGAAAGCCCTCAAATATCTTTCCCACCACAGAAGTTAAACTTACTGGCCTATAGTTTCCAGGTTCCCTTTTACACCCCTTTTTGAAAATTGGCACCACATTTGCTATTCGCCAATCCTGTGGAACAGATCCAGTCATTACTGAATCCTTAAATATTAGATACAAGGGTCTATCTATGACCATGCTTAATTCCCTCAGAACTCGGGGGTGTATACCATCTGGACCGGGCAATTTCTCTATTTTAGTGTTTTGCAGGTGGCGCTGCACTTCTTCCTGGGTTAAGCAGGTGACATTTAATTGAGAGTTAACATTACCCCTAATCATGTTGTTGGCCAATGGATTTTCTTGTGTAAACACTGTAGAGAAGAAGGCATTTAATACTTGTGCTTTTTCCTCATCCTCCTCCACCATTACACCCAGATTATTTTTGAGAGTGCCCACATTGTCAGTTTTTATTCTCTTCTTATTTATGTAATTGAAGAATAATTTTGGATTACTTTTACTTTCCTTGGCAATTTTTCTCTCAGCCTCAATCTTCGCCTCCTTTATTTGTTTTTTGCACAATTTATTTTCCTCCTTATAGTTTTTTAATGCTGTGTCGCTACTTTCTTGTTTTAGTACTTTAAATGCTTCCTTTTTATCCCTCATTGCATTCTGTACCGTTTTAGTTAGCCATATTGGTTTTCTATGATTTCTGGCCCGCTTATTCCCATAGGGTATGTGTTTTCTAGTGCTCTTATTTAGTATATTTTTGAAGATGTCCCATTTAGTTTGTGTTCCCGTCACGTTGAGGACATTGTCCCAGTTTATGCTGCTAAGCTCCTCTCTCAGCTGGTTAAAATTTGCCTTCCTGAAGTCTAGTGTTTTTGTACCCCCTCTAATGAACGTCTTCTTAATGTGTACAAGAAAACTTATTATGTTATGGTCACTATTTCCCAGATGACCCCCAACCTTCACTTTTGATAGTGTGTCAGGTTCATTTGTTAAAATTAGGTCTAAAAGTGCCTCGCCTCTTGTTGGGTCCTGCACTAGTTGCGATAGGTAATTGTCTTTTATTACTGACAAGAACCTGTTCCCTTTGTTGGATCTTTGGATCTTTGTTGTTTCTGCCTCCCAGTTGATATCAGGGTAGTTAAAATCCCCCATAATAATGACTTTATTATGCTTTGCGGCCTCATCTATTTGTTTTATTAGTATATAGTTAAGGACAAAATAGGGTCTGGTCCTGAAAAATTAATAAACTCAGCTACACTTACTACTCAAAGACCTTACTAATATTATAGACTAACTTTGTTTTATCTGGGTAGGTAGCATGTTCTTTCATAGAAAAAAATACCCTAAAAATAATTTCATGATTAGAATTGAATATATAATTTTAGATAATTTTCAATGTATAAAAATAATCTATTGAAAACTCTAAAATGCCACCCTTTACCTCAAACTAGATTTTTTGTAAAAGATTTTAAGTGCCACTATGTAATATACCATCATTTCAATGCAATTTTAGTTAATGATTTAAATAAGAGTTCACTGTATTACTATATTTATTTTTCCAATAATTACTTCTAAACAAAATGAGATAAGTATCAAATGTTTTCTAAACTTTGTAAATGAGCATAGGAGGAACAGATTAAAAGTTTTACAATTTGTAAAGAAATATGAGATGTCACAGAAAATGTCATTTTAATGTCATTTGTGAAATTAGAAAATTATTTTTATCATTACTTTAATTAACAATATGAGAATCAAGTTAGATTAATATGCTGAAAATGTGTTTTTTCATGCCATTTACATAAGTGGTGTTCTGAATAACAATTGGTGAATCATTCTGAGAACTTTAGAAACTTTCTCCTCATGCAGGTTGTCCTGTAGGGGTCATTTGCAAATGAATGCTGTATTATTCAGATGGATGGATAGATAGATAGATAGATAGATAGATAGATAGATAGATAGATAGATAGATAGATAGATAGATAGATAGATGGGGCATTTACACTACCGTTGGTGTCCGCTCAGCAGTGTCTGTGTCAATTGACATACTTTCTTAAACAACAAGATTAGTTTGTGAGATTGTATTTTATCAAATAGGGCACATTACTGGAAATAATCAGTCTTACTAGCAAACCTATAACTGAATATATACTTTAACCCCATAAGGACACAGCCTAAAAGTACCTTAAGGATAAGACCTCATTTTTCAATTGTAAGCCCAAACCTTTTTTCCTCAAGAAAATCTCATCCTGGGAACCCCCCTAGATGAATAGACACATTAAACCAACAACAATTGTGGAGCAACCCACATACAAACATATTAACATTATGCTTTATTATGACACTTTACTATTACACTAACAATATAAACATATAAATACAATGAGAGACACAATATGAGTGCAAGATACCAAAAACACCACTAAACAATACTAACCCCCTTATCCTATGGACTATAAAAGGATTCCCAAATATTATAAACAGATGCAACAACAATATAACATCCCATTGCCCAAGTACATCAATATAGAACAATAAAAAATGTCTTCAAAATTGCATGCCTTTCATACAACTAGTCATACAAGCCATATTACATCAGAAAGTAAATAGAATTTACCATATTCGGGATTTATGTTGACTTCAAACTTTAATCACCCTTTCATTTTTTTCAAATATTATAAGTCTTACCAGTCAAACAATAATTTTCCAATTTTTCAAGAATATTTCCAAAAGACATTTTTCAAGAGACCAGTTCAGTTCTGAAGAGGTCTTGAAAGGCCTCTCTAAAAAAAAATCTCCATAAATCACACAATTCTTAAAACTACACTCCTGAAAGAATTATAAACAGCATTTAGGAAATTTCTTAATCCTTTCAGCTTTTCAATTAGAACGGAAATTAAAAAGGAGGTGACATTTACACTTTTAATTTCTGTCATTAATATATTATTTTAACCCTAGAATTTACACATCTGGAACCATGTTGCATTTGTAGAGCCCCTGAGATACCAGAACTGTTGAAACCTCCAAAATGACCCCATTTTGGGAACCAGACCCCTCAATGAATTTATCAAGAGGTATACAGAGCATTTTGACTCAACAGGTTTATCACAGAATTTGTTTACCATTGGGACTTGAAAATGAAAAATGATTTTTTTTTCTAATAAAATTTCACTGCCGCCACAAATTTTTCATTTTCACAAGGGGCTAAAGGAGAAATTTCACCCCACATTTTGTTACACAATTTATCCTGAATTTGAAAATACCAAATATGTGCTGCTACACTGATGTACTTGGAAAAGAAAAAGTGCTAATTGGCTTTTCAAGAAAAGATTTTACTGGAACAGTTTTCAGGTAAATGCCCCATATATAGAGCCCCCAAGATGCTAAAACAGTGGAAACCCAAAAATATTACCCCATTTTGTAAACAAGAATTTAAACAAGCAATTTGTCAAGGTTTGCAGTGATTACTTTCATCGGCCAATCGACCAATCACCAATGTGGAGGGGGGGACAACTCTTTCCCCTCAACATAGCCCCTAGATTGTCTTCTGGACAGCAGCAATCCTTTACTGGTCACCATTACTGTGTTGCACAAAGTAACTGACTTCTGCACTGTAATAGTGTTGTTAAGGGGTTAAAGGGATTTTGTGTTGATTTGAAGTTTCAACATATACTGTAGCAAACTAAAATCTCTAGAGCTACTATGATCTCTAGAATACTAGAGGTCATTGTCTAGGGCATAGCTAAAATATTACAGTCTTCAGTGAAAAAAATTTAGCTTGGACCACCAATGCAACTTCTCCTCATGACAAAGCCATAGACAATCTGTACATTTTATAAAGGTTGCTGGGTCTCAAAAATGATGAAGCACTCTCCTTTTCCTAATCTGAATGAGAGTGGGTTCACACCTGTGCCCAGTCTCTGCTTTCGGGTTTCCATCTTCTGCCGAGAGAAACTGGACAGGAGATGGAAACCCGGTGGTCAGTTTTCAAACCCATTTGACTGCCCCTGTGCGCAGGGTCGGACTGGGGTGTCTAGGGCCCACCAGTGGAATTGTTTCTAGGGGCCCACCACCAGGACCCTGCAGACCAGCGATGCCGAGACAGGGCAGCTAAAGGTAATACCATCTCGGGAGCCATGCTGCTCACCTGCCATACATTGTGCAACAACACACTACCTAAACCTACTGCTACACTCTGTATGGAAAGTGAACAGCGCAGCTCCTAGAAATGTTACCATTACCTATAGCCGTGCTGTCCTGGAATAGCTGATTTGCAGAGGTCCTGGCTGTTGTATCATCACAGATGTAATATTGACGGCCTATCCTAAGGACAGACCATCAATATTATAAAGTTGGATAAATCCTTTAAAGATTTTTCCCGGAATTGGATCAACCCATTTGTCTGGCGGCTGGTGTAAAATAAAAAAATAAAAAGTGCCTTCACCTGTCCCCATTGCTCCATTGTCCGCCGCCAGTGTCCATTTACTCTCGTGCCGGCACCTCCTTGCTGGGAGACCTGCACCTCATGGGACCACTGAGACCAATTAGATACAGGATTTCCAGAAATAATGGCCATGAGACTGAACAGACACAGGCAGGAGGATAACGGGGTGCTGGGGACAAAAGCTCAATGAAAAACACTGCATCTCACTGTTGTGCCTAATCCATAAAGAGGACCTTTCACCATTTGGGGCACATGCGGTTTAATACACCACTAGAAAGCCGACAGTGTGCTGAATTCAGTGCAGCTTTCATGTTCTGTGCCCCGGGTGAAGAGCTATCGGTGCTGGTACCATAGCTCTTCACTGTCAGAAGGGCGTTTCTGACAGTCAATCAGTAACGCCCTTCCTCGCAGTAGTGTCTATTGCGCTGTACTGTTGTGAGGGGGCTTTGCTTACCGCCTAGTGATGACGCTACCTCCCCCCAGTACACGTCTATGGACGAGCATTATCAGGAGGGGAGGGGGGCGTTCCTCCCCGATCTCACAGTACAGCACAATAGGCGCTGCTGGGAAGAAGGACGTTCCTGACTGACTGTAAGACACGCCCTTCTGACAGCGAAGAGCTACGGTACCGGGACCAATAGCTCTTCACCGGGGGCACAGAAAAGGAAAGCCGATAGTACGCTGAATTCAGTGCACTGTCAGCTTTCTAGCGGTATATAAAACCACATGTGCCCCAGGTGGTAAGAGCTCCTCTTTAACATCTCAATATACTGTACATCACACTATAAGGATAAGACCTAGCACAGCGTCCCACAGCAAAAAAGCGCTGCAGGAAAAACCCCGGCGCCGACACATCAGTTTTTCCTGCAGCGCTTTTTGCAGAAACTCCACAGTGGTTTGCTCTGAGGACTTTCTGCTTCCATTATACCTATAGGGACACTGTAGGTGTTTCCGTAGGTATAAGTGCTGCGATTTCCAAAAACTGCAACAGTTACCTACACACTCATACATATACATTCATATATACTCACACACACACACACATATATATATATATATATATATATATATATATATATATATATATAGCATATACACATTTATATACATTCATATACCATATATACTAACATATATACATACACTCACACATTATTATAGCATACTGTATATACACACACACATACCTGTATACAAACATACAGTCCTCACACAGTATACAAGACACAGACTTTAACCCTTAAGAACTATCATGGTGTCTATCATAATGATATGTGTATGGTAGTGGTGTATGATAGACACCATGGTAGGACTTAAGGGTTAAACAAATATACACACATACATATTAAATATTACATTTTACCAAAAAAAAGAAAAAAATATACTCACATTTGTGAAGCAGCAGCAGCAGACTCCTCTGTCCCCACACGGGCCGATGTAAGCAATGACTCACTCTGAAGAGGAGGGGGGAAAGTCCCGGCTTGCAGAGAGATCGCTTCCTAAGATTGCACTTAGGATATAGTTGGGGCCTGGTGCCCACCGGGGGATTCCCCAGTGCTCCGGCGGGCCAGTCCGACCCTGCCTATGCGTCTTGTGCCTGTCCATGGGAAAACCATTTTTTTTAACCAGGAACAAAGACGGACATCTAGAACTTTGTGTCCGGTTAAAAAAAAAAACAAAAAACGGTTTTGCCATGAAGAGACACAAGACGCTCACGGGTCGGTCACTTTGCAAACCCATTGAAGGCAATGGATTTGAAAACTGACTGTCGGGTTTCCATCTCCTGCACAGTTTCTCTCGGCAGAAGATAGAAACCCGAAAGTGGAGACCGGGCGCAGGTGTGAACCTGTCTGTAGAGGGAAACCCTACATTTATTCTAGCAGAATAGAATATTATCTTTATTTTTGAACTAATATGCTGCTATTTATTGTCGCAGAGAAAGGCAAAGTCTGTTGACTATACACGTCAGAGCAGCAGCAAAGTACCTCTGTATAGAAGCTTCTGTAAAATCCAGTGACAGCTGGTAAGCAGGGATGATGTATTACTGTCCCTGCCTTCCCTTGCTGTATACATAGTGATCATAATGCCATTTTCCATTAGCCCAGCAGTCATGTGATCTACTGGGTTCAGAGAACTTCAGAAGTTGCTGGGTCCTAGAGTACTGAGATTAGCTCTGCAGTAACTCCAAAGAGGTTTTATTTCTCTATTAACTGGGGCTAATATAACAGCAAAAAAAAATAAAAAAAAAAATGTAATGTTAAAATGCCAACACAAAAAAAACTGGAAAAATGTGACACAGACACATTTCAGCAACTTTTTTTGTTACATTTTCCCAGATATTTTTTTTTAAAAAACAAATAAAATATAATCATGCAAAAATAAAAATGACATAAAAGTAAAGCCCTATACCTCACTGAAAAAATTAAGATATTATAGTGTTCAAAAGCACATATATATATATATATATATATATATATATATATATATATATATATATATATACAAAAAAAAAACAGAGAATGGATCTGGTCATGAACCAAGTAGAATGGCTCAGTCATGAAATAGCTAGACTTAAATAATTATGGAGAAAAACTATGGAAACTATGGACACTTCCACAGTATCTTTGCTCTTACAGGAAAGTGTATTGTCCAAAAGTTTAAGGTGCAGGTAGAGTAAAGACAACTAGAGATGAGCGAACACTAAAATGTTCGAGGTTCAAAATCCGATTCGAACAGCCGCACACTGTTTGACTGTTCGAACGGGTTTCGAACCCCATTATAGTCTATGGGGTGAAATGCTCATTTCAGGGGTACGCAACATTCGATCAAATTCTACCTACCAAGTCCATGAGTGAGGGTCGGGCTGGATTCTTCTCCCTGCGCAGCGTCCCCGCGTCCTCTTCCGGCCTTGAATTCACTCTGCTAGGCATCGGGCCTTGGCAGAGCCGACATGCGACATGCGCAGTCGGCTCTGCCCAGGCCCAATGCCTAAGCAGAGTACATGCAGAGCCGGAAGAGGACGCGGGGACGCTGAGCAGGGAGAAGACTTCTAAAGGTAAGAGAAGAACCAGCATTGATTGGCAATGTATAGCATTCTGCCAATCAACGCTGGTTCTGCATCAAATCTTAACTTCGAACAGCTAGTAGTATTCGATCGAGTACGAGTATTTCGAATACCGTAGTATTCGATCGAACACCTACTCGATCGAGTACTACTCGCTCATCACTAAAGACAACCCATACCATATCAAAATATGAGTTATGAAATAAGCAGTCTTTAACAATATGCTATCTAAAGTGATATGATACAAAATGATGTGTAATCTATCCAATATGTGTCTAAGTGTGGCCACATAGTGATTGTTTTGGTAATTGTAGAGTTTCAAGAGTTTGTTAGCTTGTTAGAATAGAGTTTTGATTCGGTTTAATGATACATTTTTGCCTTTTTTGTACCAAGTGCTCAGCCCAAACATTATAATTTTGAAGACACTTTAAAGAATACCTGAGTTGAAATATTTGTAGGACTTTGCTAGGTAGTCTGTTCTCTATCTGTATAAGACTTCACACACATTGTCCTATCAGATTTTCTGATGCTGCAAAAGGGAACATGTACAGTAAAAAAAAATCTGCCACCCTGCATTACTACTACTACTGGTTACTGATATGTAATTCAGCCAGGAGAAACTGTAAAATATCAAACAAATAGCTGAGAAAATCCCAAGTGAGCATAATATAGAAGATCCAAGTATACTGGACTCCGAATCCAGGTTATGTTGTAAATAAAAAGAGAAATCTTTGCACAATCCCAAAAGGCACTTGCTGTCCATGACTAACATCTAGGGTTGAGCCAATCTGGAAATTTCCGGATCGTTTTTAAAATCCGATCATTTTCCATTCAAACCCCGATCCCAATTCCGATCCCAATGCAAGTCAATGGGATTTTTTATATAATCGAAGATCGGATTTTAAAAATGATCCTATTCACTACACAGCATGTAGTGAATAGGACTCCACGCTGTGTAGTGATTAAAAAAATCCCTCCTGGTGTCCACTTACCTGCACAAATCCGCTGCCGCTCCCAGTTCTTCTTGGTCCGGTCCGGTCTTGGTCTCTCCTTCACAGGCCTTCAGAGCGTCGCCACCTCCCTAGGCTAGTGTTAGAGATGATGGGAGTAGGCGGGGCTTGTTGTGGCTTAGGAGAGTGTAGGCAGGGACTCACGTCTTCCCTCCCAGTACCTGCCCACACTCTCCAAAGCCACAAGCCCCGCCTTCTCCCAGCATCTCTATAATACTAGTCTAGGGAGGCGGGGGGGGCGCAGGGTGCTCTGAAGGCATGTGAAGGAGAGGGGACCGGACCAGAAGAGGGCAGCGGCAGCACTTCTGTGCAGATAAGTTGAGTGAAGTTCGCGAGTAGATAGATACTACTGTACATTGACTTATCTAGTAGACAGACAAGTCAATGTACAGTAGTATCTATCTACTCGCGAGCTTGCCTCGTTGTCCTCACAGCAGCACAGCACACAGTGATTTACCACAGCCTGCCACTCTTCTGCTTCATCCCTGTTTTACCGTATATTCAGCTGGGTATACGGTAAAACAGGGACGAAGCAGAAGAGTGGCAGGCTGCGGTAAATCCATAGGAATGAATGGACGCAGCCAGCACGCTTCCATTCATTCCTATGGGTGCTAAGCTACTGGCCAATCATTGTGGGAAATAACCTCCGATCTCAATCCCGCCTGAAAAGATCGGGATCGGAATTCCGATCGCGATCGTGAAATTTACTTGATCGCCGATCGGAATCCGAACATTTCCAATACCGATCGCTCAACCCTACTAACATCCCATCAGAAATAACACATGCAGCTAGTCAGAAGTAAGTAGAAAAGCTGCAATGTCATCTCTGAGCTGTGCACAGGCAGATAACACAGAGAATAAAAGCTGTCATGAAACTATTGAAATGTAATAATACAGCATACTAACAAAAATGATACTTGTGCTACACATATCTGGACAAGTTCAGTCAATAGGTCAAGTAAGGGTTGGTTCACACTAGCGCTTGTATTCCGTCCGCAAGGAGTCCACATGGAGACCCCCCCAGATGGAATGCAATCGCAATTGCAAGCAATGTGCTTGCAAAGCACATGGAGCCCATAGACTATAATGGGCTCCGTGTGCTTGCCGCGCACTGCCCGCACGAATGAATTGTGCGGGCAGTGCACAGCAAGCACATGGAGCCCATTATAGTCTATGGGCTCTGTGTGCTTAACTGCAAAGCGTTTGCATTAGCGTTGGTATTAAATCCGGGAGGGTCTCCATGCGGACTCCTTGCGGACAGTATACAAGCGCTAGTGTGAACCAACCCTTAGAGAGGACACATCTAATTCATCATGTTTTTTTAATGTAGTTTAGCTTTGTTAAATAAAAGTCTCCTAAAAGTCTCTCTGGTAGCAGAGACCTATTAATTCCATAAAGCGAGAGTGTTTCTAGTAGCTCTGAACACTTTATCTTGGTTTACTAAACAATAAAAATCAATCAAGGTTTGATGCCTTTAATCAATCTATAATCAGTAACATTAATGAGTGGCAGCTGAACACCTGCTAATGTTGGTGAATAGCTAAGGAATTAGTCAAACAGGTTAGCGCGTGGGAAGAAATGAAAGCTAATTTAGATTTCCCATCAATATCTGAATAATGCAAAGTAAAGAAGTAAAATATGCAAATTACACATACTCTTATTTCCTATATATTGGCATAATAAATACACCAACGCAGCATTTAACTTTTATGAGATTTAGAAGAAATGTTTTGCTAATTTTCTCAGATACATCCTGTCTGAATTCAATTTCTTATTGAGATTTTTGTGTGGGATAGCAGCTGTCTTTTTGTGCCACTGTAGCACAGTTTATTAAATATAGCCTTTTTACATACAAATATCCGTTATCTGCAGTTATAGAAATTGTGGTAAAAGCTTAGTTCACATTCAAAGAGGAAGAGTGCTTTCAGATAGCATATTCAGAATGTTATTATTTCCATACCTCACAATCACAGCTATTGACCTTTTTAGACATAATTCATTTATATACGGGATACATGTTCACTTATTGCACAGAAAATGGAATGACTTAATGGTATAAACTCCACAACATTGAAATTGCAACATGAAGGAGAACAAGCCGTGAGGTTATACAAAGTGAGGAAGTGGCAGTTGTCACTAAGATCTGCAAATGATCAACTTTTCATCACCTAGCTCCAATCTGTGGTATCTGGGAGATTGTAAAAGATGAATAGATCATAGGCAAAGTTTTGTTTGTTTTTTTTAACAGATGAAACCTCAAAATTCGGATCAAGTGGTCTGGGATGATTGTGTGAAAGCTCCTGTTCTTCAACATGGGTCAGGGGATAATCGTACACATCAGGGAGAGTGTGTGCCTACATAGGCAGTACGGAGAGAACAAAAACATAGCACTGCGCTGTACACAGAGGAACATGTCATGTGACGGAAAAAATTAAAGGTCCTCTTGTGACTATCTGTACCCCTTAATTTGCGTGTCTCTACCTCAAAAATATATAACACCAGAAAAAAACAAAAACAAGGTAGACTGTACACTCAGCATACGGAAAATATAAAAATATTTATTGATATATTGATACAATTATAACAAGAAAACACACACAATACAGGAAACAATTCCCACAAAGGATCCGCTTAGCCACAGTTTCATCGTACCTTTATGAAGACATTATATTGCCGAATCACATGGTGTTTATAAATACATTTCAAGTCAAAAAACACATTAACATAAGGATGGAATATAATAAGCATGAGGATGTAATAAAGAGTGTCTGCACATATAAGTATATCAGTAAACGCTATTGTGGCCACCAGTCAGTAGTAAAGCACAACCTCATATCTAGTTGGAAACAGTGTCAGTGTCTCAATATCTAAAAAAAAAAAAAAAAAAAAAAAAAAAAAAAAAAAAAGGCAGTACGGAGACTTACAAGTCATTCCTGCTCCGCTAGGGATTCTGGGTAAAAAATATGCAAATCTATTCTCCAGGATGTAATTAGGAGAACAGTGCACTCTGTACGCAGCCCTCTAGAGGGCAGCATCCTTTTGGAATAGAAATACTAATTTGGCAATTAAATCCGCATCATGATATTAGACTTTATAACTGAGTCATGCATGATGTTAAGGATGCTGCCCTCTAGAGGGCGGCGTACAGAGTGCACTGCTCTTCTAATTACATCCTGGAGAATAGATTTGCATATTTTTTACCCAGTTCTTCAACGTGTCAGATATCTCCCTTTCCACAAACTGAGAGGGACAGAATTCTTGACCCTAGGCCAACATGTCAGCACTGTTCAGCATTGCATGTCCTCGTGATTGTAAGAACAACAACACAATACCATGACATAATAATAAATGTAAAGATTGAGAGTCCTCAGTAGTGTGATACCTTATTAATGGCTAACAAAAAATGATGACATATTGTGAGCTTTCAGAACTGCTAGAAGGTTCCTTCATCAGGCTGGTATAACACAATATCTGAAGGCAAGCACATTTATACAGGAATACAGTGTTTGATGCACAAATGATGGAAAGCAGTATAAGCAAATAAACACATAAGTCAAACAAAAAAAATGTCAGTTCACAGGAAGGCTCTCTGAGTTTTAGAGTTCCCTTGATCAGTGATGTGGTGACTAATTGTTGTAAAACGACAAAAACCGTGTGACTGGTTTAAGCCCCCTTTGGTGCACAATATAAGATAATGATGACCTTTGACACACTCAAACACTGTATTCCTGTATAAATGTGCTTGCCTTCAGATATTGTGTTATACCAGACTGATGAAGGAACCTTATAGCAGTCCCGAAAACTCACAATATGTCATCATTTTTTGTTAGCCATTTAAAAGCTATCAAACTACTGAGGACTCTCAATCTTTATATTTCAAAACCACTGGCTAGAGATAAATTTTTCTTAAACTAATAATAGTCTTGACTGCAACTCACCCTTAGCCAGTAGATACTCACACAAAGACACTTATAAGATATTTAGCATATTTCCAGTGTAAAGCCTGACAGGCAACCTTTTTATGCCACCATTTGCTATGTTAATCCATCTGTACCACCAAATCACGTTGCATGAAAGGAGAGGACATAAAAATGCCTATATAAAGGGAGCCCTTTCCCTCTGTTATGATCCTTAGATAGTCCAGTCATTCATGACTAAATTAGGAGTTAACCCTTAGACATTGCTAATCTGCCTATTTACATTGCTCTATCTGATGCCCTGTGCTGAAGTCACATTAAAGTCAAACACTTGTGATTTACAGCTGCTCCTGCAATAGTGATAAGTGCTGACATCTACATGCTGAAGTTACTGTCCAGTAGTTACACCGTGATAATGGAAGCTTTTAGGACTTTTATCATCACTTTTATCTACAAAATGTAACTCTTTATAATGATGATAGTAAAATAAAACTGCTTTGCATTTATTTAGTGCTAGCAGAGCTCGCTCCTCTACCAGTCCCCACCATCATATACTTCCTGGATGTTTGCTCTGTCTCTGAAGGGAGCCTAGCTAGAGATAGCAACAGCAGTTTACAGTCATCTACTATACTAAACTACTGGGTAATTTACACATGGACTAGAGGTCCAGAAAATAAGCTATGCTGAGTATAAAACCATAGAAAACCTAATTATTTTTTAAAACTATAGAAATGTGTAAACCTTGTGATTGGAACAACTAGGAAAACAACTTTTAATATGTTTATGTGCAATAGTATATATAAAAATGATTTTGTTTTAGGTAAAAGAAGCAAAATTCATGTTTTTTTCACATTTTATGTCAATCTTCTACTTCTAGTGAAAAAAATATTCAACTTATTTAACAAATAAGACTAGTCATTTCAAGCCTTATTTGTACAGAAGAAAACATGGTAAAAATAGTTGTAGTATGCAAAGCCATTAAAAAGATGTTGATGAGTAAAGCAATGCAGGCCAAAGTGCTAAATTTGGCCTGAGCATAGGGGCATCAAGGCCTGAAAGGGTTAAACATATAACACCAGAGATTTTACAGGTGTCTGCTACAGCAGGAGATAAACTATCAATCAAAGTTAGGTCCCTGCTATTGATAAAATTGTCACAACTTATGTGCTCATATAATCATCATGATGTAGCCATATGTCCGTCTGTATTTATGTAAATCGGTCCATAGCATATACCATAGTTATGTCATGGGGTGTTAATATATTAAAGTATATTATATTAAAGCAAATCAAGCTGTTATATTAGTCATCTTTACTATTCCAAGTTTCCTCTTGAATATTCATTTTCAGCTAGAGAAAATCAAAGTTCCGTTAAAAAAATAAATAAATAATAATTGTATTTTTTATTAAATTTTATATTTTGAGCCCAAATCCAGACAATATATTACACATTTTAACTGAATATCAGTTCAATAGCAATAACAATACAGAAACTTCATAAAATCTAAACAAATAAATACAATGAATAATGATGATGATGATTATGAAGATGAACGATTTCCTGTCTCAAATTGTATGGTATTTAGACAAAGGCTACTGTGTTGCACCTATTTGGAAATCTTTATATTTTTAATATGTTTTTAGATATTTTAAATTTAAGTTAACTTTTGTAAAGCAAATAGAATGAAGCTTGAATATCAGTTAAATAGTTGACAACACATATAACAAATGTGAAAGTATCTCCATCTGCAATACTAGACTTCTTTTCACAACATCTGTTTGCCTTAGGAGATAAACATATGGCGTAAGTTAGACTCACATAAATTTGCAAGGGGCAAATAATGTAAGCCTTTTGAAAAGGCACAAGCGCCTATGCTGGTAGCACTTAAACAAAGCCATTGCTAGTTTGGGCATGTAGTATCTGTGTATACATAATCTACATAGGGAAAATATTGAAACTGCAAATGATGCCTATAAAATTCATCTAAAAACAAAGTGTAAGAACAGATGAACAAACATTTTGGACTGTCAGAGTCAATGACTTTATGAAAGTCACAAGTGGTTTTAGTTATAGATTTAATGTGATGCTAAATAGTGCACTGATGTAATATAACTGCCATATGAATGAGCATTACAGTGGTAATAAACATTACATTACAGCAGTGGTGAATATTTAAACTGGAAGTTGAATATACAATTTTTGTATAAGAAAACAATTTGATTCTGAGATAATAACTGTGTACACCAATGGAATAACATTTTCTAATGATCCAATGCAACTAAAGTAAAAAATTAAAAAAACAAACAAACATGGGATGACTTATGGATTTTACTTAAAATATAGTAGAAGTTCATGTCTACAACAACTATACTTGTGTACAGCAACTATACAACTATGGATCTACAAACAAATCTTTTAAAGCAGTCATACTTTCTTCCACTCATCCATTATTTTTGTCTGCCAATCACATGTAATTTAGGGCAGTTTAATAGGGATGAAAGAATCGATTCAGTACAAATGAAATTTCTTACTAACTTACCAAAATTTGCTTTGGTCAAATTTCTCAAATTGGCAGCAGGATCATTGGTATCAATTGTGTAGCCAATAGTAACAAGCCACTGTAATAAATATTGCAACATAAAATAATAATTGTGGAGGACCTTTGTGGACTGGATGACTTACAAATCATCAGCAGAATTATGGTATCTCCGACAGTGACAGTGACTATTGAATAAAGGTAAAGCGGCCAGTACTAGCAACCTACAGGCTTCTTTCTTATGCACTTGCAAGGATAACATTAGATTTCACTGATAAATTTACACTAGACCAAAAATAGAACTTTTAACAAAGATAGCCAACTTAAACAAACTCAAACTGATATTAATAAAGTTCAAAAAAGGGAAAAGTGAAAAGTGCAAAAAAAGGAGCAATCACTGCTTCAGGCTCAGAGAGACAACCAGCATGTATCCTGAGGCTACCATTATGAGGGTAATACACTGTCTAGCCCTACGTATTATCTACTACTGACACACTAAAATACTGCTGGATTTGAAGCCCTAGCCCTTTAACACATGATCCTATATGTATCCAATGTCAACTATCATCAGGGTTCCGATAGCAAGTAAAATATGGTAACTAGGAGCATAACTCTAGACACTGTTGGTGTAGTCGCATGTCATGCCACTTAGTAAAATCCACTTTGTTTCACCAACTGATGGCAATGAACAGTGTCGATGTAGAATACCTAGCTGCCATTATTTCTTGATGGACAGATGTCTCTGCTTAACATCGCCAAGTGGGACTCTCATTGTAAATGTCCATGCTGAAAAAGAGAACGCTACTCTCAATACATGGAGCAGCTCTTAAGTGCATGGAAAATACATAACTGTCATGGTCCAATGGGTCAATGTTTTGAGCATCATAAGCTACAGCCTAGAAACGCAGCAAGGCCTGGTGCTTTCTAGTACTTCTACTGACATCATCTCATTGATGCTGGGCAGGCAAAGTTTCAACACCAGGCACAATGCATATGCCTTCTCCAGTTCTTTCACAATGTACCGTTTCCCACCGCATTTCACTAGGGTAAGTCATTGCTTACACTCCCCTCACTAACTTAGATAAAGAGCACATTGAGTGGCACTGTTACATATGCTGGAGCATCACGTTGAGCAATAGTATATGATTACTGCTTGCAGCAAACCACAAAGCATATACAATTAAGTGGATAACTGTGAGGGGAAGAAGAACAACTACTTCTCCCACATGACATGATCCATTTCAGAAGATAGTCCAGCTTTCTGGAAAGCTAGTAGCCAGTAGGCACAGTGATCGTCTGGATATATTTTTTAAAAAAACATATGTAAGTTGTCAATCACTACACAACTCGGTATTCTTCCAAGTATAACCAGCATGATAAATACAGTTCTTTTCTTGCCTCCCATGTGTAGTTTTCAGGGTCATAGAATCCTTTCCATGTCAAAGATATTCTAACTTTTTCAGCTGGCAGCCAGGCCAGAAACACTTATTGTGTGCCCCAACTTTTTCTGTAAAGTTTATAAATTATAAATCCGACAACACAATGTTTATGTGGTTTCCTACAGTTCCTCCACACTGGCCCATTTCCCTCCCCTAGCTTCACTTCCTCATTTCATGGATGTAAGGTGAAGTGCACATTGAGTAGCAGTGTTGCACATGTTGGAGGGTCAGTTTAAGCAGCGGTATGTGGTGAATTATTACAGCATGCAGCAAACCACAGACACAATGGAAGTGATAATTGGTCTGAGAGAACAGTTTCTACCTTAGCCATGATGATTAGAGATGAGCGAGTAGTGTTCGATCGAGTAGGTGTTCGATCGAATACTATGGTATTCGAAATACTCATACTCGATCGAACACTACTAGCTGTTCGAAGTTTAAGGTTCGATGCAGAACCAGCGTTGATGCAGAATGCTATACATTCTGCCAATCAACGCTGGTTCTTCTCTTACCTTTCCGAAGTCTTCTCCGCGCTGCGTGCCCACATCTTCTTCCGGGTGGAATTCACTCTGCCTAGGCATCCGGCATGCCCTTGCATGTGCAGTCGGCTCTGCTCAGGCGTTGGGCTGGGCAGAGCCGACCACGCATGCGCAGTCAGCTCTGCCTAGGCCCCGATGCCTAGGCAGAGTGAATTCCAGCCGGAAGAAGACGCGGGGACGCTGCGCAGGGAGAAGAATCCAGCCCGACCATCACTCGTGGACTTGGTAATGTTGCCTACCCCTGAAACGAGCATTTCCCCCCATAGACTATAATGGGGTTCGAAATCCGTTCGAACAGTCGAATAGTGTGCGGCTGTTCGAATCGTATTTCGAACCCCGGACATTTTAGTGTTCGCTCATCTCTAATGATGATCAGTTTTTGAAATAGTCCAACTTTTTCAGAAGACAGGCCAGGCACACTGATAGTGTACCCTAACGGTTTCTTAAAATTGTTACTCTACCAACAAGATGTTGATATGGCATTTGGTCCCATACAAGGATAACTGGCAGGGTAATACATGGTCTTTTCTTCCTCCAAACTCTTGTTCTCAGGGCCATAGAATTCTGTCCATTTCACAAGATATCCTAACTTTTTCAGCTGGCAGGTCAGGCACAATATTAGTGTGCCCCAAGTTTTTCTTGAAATTCTGTAAATTGCCATTCTATCAGAATGATGTTGATGCAGTATTCAGTCCTATACAAGTATAACTGGCAGTTCTTGCGGTCATAGAACCCTTTCATTTTCATTGTATATTCTAGCAGACCAGGCATACATATTTTTCTTCAAATTTTGTTATTGTCACTTGGTGATTCTGCATCTGCTGTCACAAAGGGACAATTTTTGAGGGCTTTTTCACTTTTAAGCAGCAGGTGCTTGCCACTGCCAGTCTGTTGGCATTGTGAAGGTAGACCATGTCTATTCTTATTTTTATACATGCGTTATACTGCTTAAGAAATTATATTTTTCTTTGTGCAACGTTTATACATTAAGATGGCGCCTGTATCCAGTACCGCACCCAGATGCTGACGCACATGATCGTCATGTGGTTTACAAGAAAGACAGTATCATTTCCTGGGAACTCGAAAGCTAAGAGATGTTGAAATTTAACAGCCAATGACTGATCGCCAGTGTATTCGGATACAAGACGTATATGCTTACAGCCTGCCTTTTTCTTATCTTTCTTGCATTCCTGTATAAAAACTGTAACTTCCTCAATAAACCTCAGTTCTGTGTGAATAGGCATCACGCTCATTGCATGGACTGAGATTGAAACTGCATCAATGTCAGTGTTTATCTTTGTCAGCGCGCACATGCATGATTGATTTGGAGCAGGTGACTGACCATTGTAAGTGACCCGTATTCTGGCGGGGGTTCTCCCTCAACAAGTGGTGCCGAAACCTCACTGCATGAGGCCGTCAGGGAGGAGGACGGGTGCAGTGGTGGGTGTGATTTGACTGTTGATCCACTGCATGAGGCCGTCAGGGAGGAGGACGGGTGCTGTTGGATTGTTTTAGGCTTTTGATATTGCCCAGTGACTGCAACCTGTGGTCAGGGACCTGACAACAAGAGTCAGAAACCGGTAAAGGTGACTTTGTTGGTGGTGAGGTTGTGGGGTCACATATCCGTCAGTGCACAGGCGGATAAGCAATATCGGGACTTTGACAATGTTGCGGCTGTTCAAGAAGAAACATGTCTTGCCTGATGGGGCACAGACTGCCGTTGATTTAGTTCGAATCAGGGAAGGCAAGAAATACGTGAAAGAAGCTTTGAGAATGTATAAACTGGCTGAGGTGCCTCCTACGGGCCGATTGCAACCTAGTATGTGGAGAAAAATGTTAGAAGAGTCACGGGGAGTGTTAGAAGATAAAGGTTTGCTGGAAGTCGCCCAAGCTCATTACAGGGTCGCAAGGACTCTAGAACATGAGGGATATGAAAATGCTGAACCTTTGTTTCTTCATTTGGTTATCTGAAACTTGATGATAAAAAGAATATGCCGAGTATAATTGCTTGTGCGCCACTGCCCTAAAATGGCGCCGAGAGTAGTGGAGATGGGTGGATCTGTGACGTCCGTAGGCAGCTGAATCCTGATTTGCAAGATGTCTGTGTAGCCTGTGGAGCTCCCCGCCCATCCCCTGTTGTCTCTTCTTCCGGACCAACGCCCAGGGATGGCGGAAGTGAGGTTATGGCTGTTTCCACTGGCAGCCATGTTAGTACACCCAGACCAACATCTCCGGCCCCCACCGTCCCTCAGATCACGCCCCCTTTATCCGGTGATTCCAGTGATAGCCACATCCAGTTCCTATCACAAACCCTCAAGCCCGGAAGAGGTCAAACCCCCGGTAGCCCCCTTTCCGAGTGTCTATGCCCAGTTCAGCTATAAAAGACCTCACTGTATACCACTATTATGATGTTTAGAGGATTATACGTTCAAAACTTTGGTTGGGATCTAGTAAAGAAAAGGAAAATTGGGAAGGTCTGGTAAATTTCTCTTAACTTCAAGTATAGTTTAAGAGATTCTGAACACTTGTGGTAATTACTAGAGTGAGGTTTGCTATGAAAATAAAAAATTGCGCAAAAATATTAATGTGTAACTTTGGTGTCAGTATACTAACTGCTGTTTGAGTTTTATTCCTATTTTATTTCTGTAGAGGGCAATCAAAGCATTTCAATTGACTGCCAAGAGCTTCAAGGTCGTTTTATCTCATAGACTGCCAGATGCTGGAGGACGCGCAGAGAAGACGAAACTTGGCTTTGTGCCAGCACCACAGTCCACAGTCTATGTATTATATCCAAAGAAGTGATTTAGTACAAAAAAAAAAGGGGAAAAAAAAAAAAAAAAGGGGTTAACCTGAGTAACGTACACTCACCGGCCACTTTATTAGGTACACCTGTCCAACTGCTCGTTAACACTTAATTTCTAATCAGCCAATCACATGGCGGCATCTCAGTGCATTTAGGCATGTAGACATGGTCAAGACAATCTCCTGCAGTTCAAACCGAGCATCAGTATGGGGAAGAAAGGTGATTTGAGTGCCTTTGAACGTGGCATGGTTGTTGGTGCCAGAAGGGCTGGTCTGAGTATTTCAGAAACTGCTGATCTACTGGGATTTTCACGCACAACCATCTCTAGGGTTTACAGAGAATGGTCCGAAAAAGAAAAAACATCCAGTGAGCGGCAGTTCTGTGGGCGGAAATGCGTTGTTGATGCCAGAGGTCAGAGGAGAATGGCCAGACTGGTTCGAGCTGATAGAAAGGCAACAGTGACTCAAATAGCCACCCGTTACAACCAAGGTAGCCAGAAGAGCATCTCTGAACGCACAGTACGTCGAACTTTGAGGCAGATGGGCTACAGCAGCAGAAGACCACACCGGGTGCCACTCCTTTCAGCTAAGAACAGGAAACTGAGGCTACAATTTGCACAAGCTCATCGAAATTGGACAATTGAAGATTGGAAAAACGTTGCCTGGTCTGATGAGTCTCGATTTCTGCTGCGACATTCGGATGGTAGGGTCAGAATTTGGCGTCAACAACATGAAAGCATGGATCCATCCTGCCTTGTATCAACGGTTCAGGCTGGTGGTGGTGGTGTCATGGTGTGGGGAATATTTTCTTGGCACTCTTTGGGCCCCTTGGTACCAATTGAGCATCGTTGCAACGCCAAAGCCTACCTGAGTATTGTTGCTGACCATGTCCATCCCTTTATGACCACAATGTACCCAACATCTGATGGCTACTTTCAGCAGGATATTGCGCCATGTCATAAAGCTGGAATCATCTCAGACTGGTTTCTTGAACATGACAATGAGTTCACTGTATTCCAATGGCCTCCACAGTCACCAGATCTCAATCCAATAGAGCATCTTTGGGATGTGGTGGAACGGGAGATTCGCATCATGGATGTGCAGCCGACAAATCTGCGGCAACTGTGTGATGCCATCATGTCAATATGGACCAAAATCTCTGAGGAATGCTTCCAGAACCTTGTTGAATCTATGCCACGAAGAATTGAGGCAGTTCTGAAGGCAAAAGGGGGTCCAACCCGTTACTAGCATGGTGTACCTAATAAAGTGGCCGGTGAGTGTATAATGACAATGGGTATACAGGGATATCCAAGCATATGATGTAAGGGTTATGTTTTGAATTATTGTTTGTCTGTTATTGTCTTTTAAACTGTTGTATCCACAAAAGAGCAAAAAGGTGATAGTGAAAAGTTTTGAATCTTCACAGCGTGGGTATGGGAGGTCACGGAGGGGGAGACGGCCACTCACCCTCTGTCGCCTCGCCAACCTACAAGTTGGGGTTTTACCTCAAGTTAAAATCTTTGTGCAAGAGTTCAAGGCACACAGAGATTGGATTACTGGTATCATCTATGTATTACAGAGAATATTCTGATTTTTACTTGTTTGTTTATATATCTATGTGTTTATGTTTTATTTATGGGAATGGGAAATAATGAGGTGAAACTTCTTCTTTGTGTCTTATCCCATAGTTATGTGTTGAAACCTATGTTGGAATTTTATATCCCGTTGTGTTCTGCTAATTATTCTAACGTGTCTTCTTCTTGTCTAAAAATTTACCATAAGAGACCAGAATCCTTTTCCTGAGCTGACTCAGATCACGGTTATGAGGGAAGGTAACTCATCTGGTCTGTGCCGTATTTTAATCTTTGTATATTGTTCTTTATAATTTGTATCATACAGAAGTGTGCACAATATCACACTAGCTTCCGTTCTCTTCTTATGTAGTCACTGATCCCACATAGAATTGTCTTAGTAAAGCATTTGGTGTTGCCTTCTTTAAAGCCGTACCCGACCCCTTAAGATAGTTGGAAAAACATATAGTGCTATAAGAGGGGTACGGTAGAAGGTTTTTCTTGTTAGGACTGTGTTGTTAGCAACATTTTGATCTTAAAAGTAAAATTTTAGGAAAATTCTGATAATCTGGAATTTTGAGACGTCCATCCAATAATCCGGAATATAGTGTGAAATTGTGTTAAACATGTATCTTAGTCAATGAGTGGTCACAATGTGTTAGATTATGTGAATCGTGAAATGAATGGTTGAAAAATGTTGATGTAATGAAGAGGTCACCAGATCTCAATCCAATAGAGCATCTTTGGGATGTGGTGGAACGGGAGATTCGCATCATGGATGTGCAGCCGACAAATCTGCGGCAACTGTGTGATGCCATCATGTCAATATGGACCAAAATCTCTGAGGAATGCTTCCAGAACCTTGTTGAATCTATGCCACGAAGAATTGAGGCAGTTCTGAAGGCAAAAGGGGGTCCAACCCGTTACTAGCATGGTGTACCTAATAAAGTGGCCGGTGAGTGTATAATGACAATGGGTATACAGGGATATCCAAGCATATGATGTAAGGGTTATGTTTTGAATTATTGTTTGTCTGTTATTGTCTTTTAAACTGTTGTATCCACAAAAGAGCAAAAAGGTGATAGTGAAAAGTTTTGAATCTTCACAGTGTGGGTATGGGAGGTCACGGAGGGGGAGACGGCCACTCACCCTCTGTCGCCTCGCCAACCTACAAGTTGGGGTTTTACCTCAAGTTAAAATCTTTGTGCAAGAGTTCAAGGCACACAGAGATTGGATTACTGGTATCATCTATGTATTACAGAGAATATTCTGATTTTTACTTGTTTGTTTATATATCTATGTGTTTATGTTTTATTTATGGGAATGGGAAATAATGAGGTGAAACTTCTTCTTTGTGTCTTATCCCATAGTTATGTGTTGAAACCTATGTTGGAATTTTATATCCCGTTGTGTTCTGCTAATTATTCTAACGTGTCTTCTTCTTGTCTAAAAATTTACCATAAGAGACCAGAATCCTTTTCCTGAGCTGACTCAGATCACGGTTATGAGGGAAGGTAACTCATCTGGTCTGTGCCGTATTTTAATCTTTGTATATTGTTCTTTATAATTTGTATCATACAGAAGTGTGCACAATATCACACTAGCTTCCGTTCTCTTCTTATGTAGTCACTGATCCCACATAGAATTGTCTTAGTAAAGCATTTGGTGTTGCCTTCTTTAAAGCCGTACCCGACCCCTTAAGATAGTTGGAAAAACATATAGTGCTATAAGAGGGGTACGGTAGAAGGTTTTTCTTGTTAGGACTGTGTTGTTAGCAACATTTTGATCTTAAAAGTAAAATTTTAGGAAAATTCTGATAATCTGGAATTTTGAGACGTCCATCCAATAATCCGGAATATAGTGTGAAATTGTGTTAAACATGTATCTTAGTCAATGAGTGGTCACAATGTGTTAGATTATGTGAATCGTGAAATGAATGGTTGAAAAATGTTGATGTAGTGAAGAGGTGCCAGAAAGTGGCATGAAACAGGAGGTTTAAGTATGTTGCCTAAGTTTAGGATGTCAAAGAGATGGAACTTGGAATGTTGAAACATAAAGTGATGTGATAATATGCACATAATAGGATGGGTATCGGATTTTAGGGTGAAGCAAGTGGAAAGATTGCTCCAGCAAGTGAAGAGATTGCGCAAGAAAGTGAACATAGGTTGAGATAAGCTGATTGAAACCAGGATTGTCCCCATTGTAGGAAAACCGTTATTGAAACTTAGAAACTCAGTAAGGTGTCAGAATTTGAAAACGTGTATGTGTATGTTGATTGATAAAAAGACGTAGCACAGATTATATTTGTCATGATGTTTGATTTTAGGAAAAAGGAAAAAGAGAGAGAAAAATTCCTTTGTGTCTATACTAAGAGAGTTAGAAGTCACTCCCATACCTGTTGTGTAGTGTTCTATGTGTATGATTGTGTTGTGTGAACAGGAGATTGATTTGATCCCTCAGTTAATGTTTCTGCTTTCTTTGCTGATATATATATGTTCTGAATATGTACCTAACTTTATTGTATTGATATTATGAGATTGTACAAATGTGTTTCTGTTTCTTTAAGAGAGATTGCTGAAGTCTGTAGTCCTACACAAGACACAGCTATGAGATACAGGGGGGGATACCCAGCCGCAGCTATGAGTGGGATAGGCAGCTATGTGAGCTGCAGCATGATAAGATCATACTGGCTCTTCTTGTATTGTCTAGCTTTGACCTTGCAGAGACTCCTGTGCCCCGTCAGACATGTATTTCTCTCACAGAACATGAAGTACTTTTGAAAAAAAAAAAAAAAAAAGGTCCAGTCCACGTAACATTAAGATTGTGTTAAAGTTCATTTCTCTGACAAGTCACATTTACTTGCTGCATTAGAAGGTTTTTGTTTTGGTTTTGTTTTTTTGTTTTTTTTCCAGGGGGGAAAGACAGCACAGCCATTGTTGTTTGTTTTCCAGCACGCCCCATCCTATTTGTTACCGTTGGCAGCTGCACCTACTCTTTCATTAGGGGTGACCATCTTTAGTATCCCAGTCCCTAGCCTCTTTCAGCTCTCACCCCACCTGTCTGTTAGGTCTTCGTGTTTAGAGAGCCAGAAGTTGTCGGGGCCAAGCTTAGCTTGGGAACAGCTGACCAACACCCGCAGGCAGGGCCTAGTCAGCCAGTAGCGCCAGGGAGAGTTTTCCTACCCCATTCCCATAGAGGTGCATGCAGCATTCAGTATATGGTTGTTTGGGCATTGACACAACCGAACCGTGATGTTATCAATACCTTAAAGGGGGGCGGGGGTGAAGAAGCCTAAGATAACTTAAGAAAATTTTGCTGATATGAATCTATTGATAACTTTTTTGATTGAGCTCTATTATAGATGGTCTTATATTTGGGAAAGATGGTGAATCCTGCATCAGATATGCCACAGTCACTGTATATGAGGTAAACCAAGCGTAAGGAGACCTATTATGGGACTCCACGGGTCTCAGCTGAACTTGAAGCCATCGCTTGAACATGGTACAATGTCTGAGGGTAGGTGGTTGATATAGTAGAATTATGGTCCGATCTGGAGGGCAAGAACTTTTGTGTGATGGAGACCCTGCGGCTGCTCATAGGTTGGTATAGTCAGAAGTCATGGCACACACCAAGGCTGATACGAAAGAAAGTAGAGGTAGCATGTGGGCAGACACTGCCATTAGCCCAGCTGTGGAAGCCTAGGGGACATGTTTTACTGGTAAGACCCAAACCTTTTAGCTCTCTTTTCAGGTTTTATGACACTGATGCACCGAAGATGGTCCAGGAGGAAAGGAGACTTGGAAAGAGGATGTACAAGTCCTGGTGTCTGGTGGTAAGAGAGTATGTACTGAGAACATTGTTCCCACTTATGGCATAAGCAGCTTCTTACTAAGTGTACTGTTTAGAAGTAGCCATGTGTGACCTGGTGAGCGGAGGATGGGCAGCTGCAGGATTTAGCATCACTATAGTCAGATATATATGTGAGCCCGCATGGCATGTGCTAGGCCAAAGAGCCAGGCCTGAAGCCCTTGTACCTGTTCCAGAGATTGCAGGTTGAGTATATACAGCGAGACGGTATGAGTACGTGCTTGTGTGTAGTTGTCTCCCTTCAGGATGGCTTGGGGCATATCTGGTGAGGAAAAACCATCACAAACAGTCCGTGTACAAAGTCCACTAGTTCTGGGGCAGACGTGTCTACGCGTGTCATTATTGGTTACCTGAATCTATTGTCCATAAGTATGCAGTGTGTTGCACACTAAGTTGAAAAGAGGAAAATTGATATTTAGCCCTGTCTTTGGATTGTATTCTTTTATAAATGTTCCAGATGTAATATGTTGTGCTGACTGACTATGTGACGAATCATCAAAGACATATGATTAATGTATATTCTCGAGTTTTCCCCCTTTTCCCTCCAGATTCTAAGTCAGTGGAAGAAACCTATAAACTAAAACCCAAAGATTGGATGTTGATAAAGAGATGTATGAGATTCAATGGTCACTTCCGGTTCCTGTTGATCGCCAGTACAGCTGTGAGAGTATAAGGAAAACCTTAAACCTTCGCCCACTTGATGATGTTCTTAAAAATAAATGGGACAATAAACTGTTAGAGGATATGGGCCTTGAGAAGAGAAAATTTGAAGACTGTTGGATCCATCTGAACTTATATTCCTGTTATGTTTCTATAGTTATTATATTCATATTGTTTATAGGTCTGACAATAGTCAATGTATATGCTTTTTATAAGATCTGAAGGGTATTTCCTTACAGTCCGGTAGTGAGAGATAGGGACAGACATCCCACCCTGCATTCCCTTTGTCTGGAGCTGTTTCAAGGGGGGACTATTAAGGTCATGTGTATATACATGCTGGTAACTATACCTGTTTTACTGCCAATGAAACATCTGGAGTCAAACTAGGCATATTTGGCTCTGACTTCTGCATGAAAAACTCTACCACACCCTCCTCCTCTCTCCAAAACCGACTAGCTATAGATATGATCACAGCAGAAAGAGGTGGAGTCTGCTCCATGATTGGTGAAGAATGTTGTACTCACATTCCAGATAACACTGTGTAGAAATTTCAGGGAAAGAAAAATATAATTTAGGGGGGAATGTGAAGGTAGACCATGTCTATTCTTATTTTTATACATGCGTTATACTGCTTAAGAAATTATATTTTTCTTTGTGCAACGTTTATACATTAAGATGGCACCTGTATCCAGTACCGCACCCAGATGCTGACGCACATGATCGTCATGTGGTTTACAAGAAAGACAGTATCATTTCCTGGGAACTCGAAAGCTAAGAGATGTTGAAATTTAACAGCCAATGACTGATCGCCAGTGTATTCGGATACAAGACGTATATGCTTACAGCCTGCCTTTTTCTTATCTTTCTTGCATTCCTGTATAAAAACTGTAACTTCCTCAATAAACCTCAGTTCTGTGTGAATAGGCATCATGCTCATTGCATGGACTGAGATTGAAACTGCATCAATGTCAGTGTTTATCTTTGTCAGCGCGCACATGCATGATTGATTTGGAGCAGGTGACTGACCACTGTAAGTGACCCGTATTCTGGCGGGGGTTCTCCCTCAATTAGTAGAAAATAGGACAAACAATCCTACCATTGCTTCTACCAATACCAACACGATTTTGGAGTGAGGGCTTTTTTTTTTTTTTTTTTTCATTCATCATTCTTCTAGTCAAGTTTGTCTCCCAAATAATAACAAGCCTGTACCACATGTACGTCATCAAAACGGGCTAATTTTTCTACAAAACTATTGCTGTGTGCAATATAACTAGCACATGTGTAGAAAAAAACACATGCACCAGTTCCCAAAAAGGGTAATTTTTGGTGCATTTTAAATGTTTAAATGCGTAAAAAAGTGTATTAGTGCAGTGTGTGGTTAAACTAGGGGTTTGTATACACTGCTTAGCATCCATTTTTCCATAGATATTAGAGATTAACGAACACTAAAATGTCCGAGGTTCGAAATCCGATTCGAACAGTCGCTCACTGTTCGACTGTCCGAACGGATTTCGAACCCCATTATAGTCTATGGGGGGAAATGCTCGTTTCAGGGGTATGCAAAATTCGATAAAATCATACTTACCAAGTCCACGAGTGATGGTTGGGCTGGATTCTCCTTGAAGTCTTGTCCCGGCGCAGCGCCCCCCGTGGCGTCTTCTGGCTGGAATGCACTCTGCCTAGGCATCGGAGCCTAGGCAGAGCCGACCGCACATGTGCGGTCGGCTCTGCCCGGCCCGATGCCTGAGCAGAGCCGACTGCGCATGCGAGGGCATGCCGCGCATGCGCAGTTGGCTCTGCTTAGGCCAGATGCCTAGGCAGAGTGAATTACATCCGGAAGACGCCGTGGGGATGCTGCACAGAGAAGACTTCTAAAGGTAAGAGAAGAACCAGCGTTGATTGGCAGAATGTATAGCATTCTGCCAATCAACGCTGGTTCTGTATCGAACCTTAAACTTTGAACAGCTAGTAGTAAACTTCGAACACTACTCGCTCATCTCTAATAGATATACATGTCATTTTCACCTTGACATAACTTTGGCTGTCTTTGCATTAGAGAGCTTGAAATAGATAGAAGTCTTTGTGTTAAGACAATTTACGGTGTTGTTCATACTGAATTTATCCAACCCAAAACAAAACTAAAACCTGAGCCACCTGAACCAAAACAAAATGAATCTTGAGAGGTTTGCCCATATGTAATGATGTGATATTGTGCTGAATTTGTTACAACGCAAATTGAAATCTTACCATATTGGTCAATGCATTCCTATGGGAAAAAGTCTGCTTGCGCATATCGCAAGCTGACAGGGATCCTGACCAGATAGACCCCCAAAGAGCTGTGTGAGTAACATTCCCACCTAAATAAAAGTAATCCCTAGCTAACCCTGCCTGTACATCTATCCCTGTCTCACAGTCACATAGTTCACAGTCTAAAATTAACCGAATGTTAAATCCACCATTCGTATAAATTGGAGGTCACCTGATTTAGCCAGCCAATTACTTTTTCCGATGCCTCCGTTGTCATAGTTCCTGTCCCACCTCCCCTGCACAGTTATTGGTACAGAATAAGCACCAGGGAAGGTGGGAGGAGATACAAATTTTTTGTGTGTTTGCCGATTGGAATCGAATACCTTGAACGGCCTGATATTCGATCGTATATCTATTCAATTGAACAGTGTTCGCTCATCTCTATTCATTACCAATGTAAATCTGAAACCAAATTCTGTCCAGGCTTGAGCTTTGTTTTATGTGATCCACTGTAGTCAATTATCTTTGTAGTACTTACAGCTATACTCTGGCAAAGTTTAACATGCATCTCCACTACTACCGTCTCGCGAATTTGGTTAAAAATTTCTCATGAAACCAATTAAATACAATGTTGTCAAATATTAGGTAAAACCCTTGACACAACAGAATGGATGTTTAGCCACATATAGACACATAAAGCTTTGATGTCTTGTCAAAATTGAGAAATCATATTGTTTTGAAAAGCTGGTTACCTTGTGATACAGATATATGGATTGGTCTAGTCAAAAGAAAAGGCACAGATTTGTGTGCACATTTTATTCTCTTACAGACTTTGTGTCCATAGAAACCCTATAATTTAGTATACAGAACAAAAAGTCTAATGCACAAAGGAAAGCAAAACCTGTAAATACCTTTCTGGTTGCTCATCAGTTAATTGAGTATCCAAGTAAGTCATTTATATTGAAATTTTATTTTTTTTTTTCAAATGCCAATACATTGTAAGGTAAGACAAAATCTTACTTTATAACATGTAAGAAGAATAAAGTTGCTGTCCTTAAATGACTTCACTACAAAATCTACTGTTTTAAAGACTGATAAATAAAGAATTTGAAATACAACTTTTCCATGTTTGTCTTCAGATAACCTTGTTATAAACATTACACTTTACTTATCAAAAGAATATAAGTTTAAGTCAATTGTTCCTAACACTAGAATACAGCGTTTTGTTATCTTGATAAAACTTAGAAATTTCATCCCACTGCTTGTCATTATCTAAAAAAAAAATTAAAAAAATAAATTGTAGATATTGTAATAACCTGTCAGACTCTGTTCAGATGTGTTGGAATAATAATGCCTTAACATTTTGTAACCTGTAATGCTGCCATCAGTAGTTCTATGAAATGATTACAACTAGAGATGAGCGAACACTAAAATGTTCGAGGTTCGAAATTCGATTCGAACAGCCGCTCAATGTTCGTGTGTTCGAACGGGTTTCGAACCCCATTATAGTCTATGGGGAACAGATACTCGTTAAGGGGGAAACCCAAATCCGTGTCTGGAGGGTCACCAAGTCCACTATGACACCCCAGGAAATGATGCCAACACCTCTGGAATGACACTGGGACAGCAGGGGAAGCATGTCTGGGGGCATCTAACACACCAAAGACCCTCTATTACCCCAACATCACAGCCTAACAACTACACATTTTACACACTCAATACCACCTCTCTGACAGTAGGAAAACACCTTGAAACATGTGTATTTGGCACTTGCAGTGAGGAGAGCTTGTCACCAGCAGTGAATTTGGCCCTTGTAGTAAGTTGAGGTTGGCACCAACATTTGTTTTGAAAATCAGGGTGGATTGAGCCTCTAACCAGCAGAGTTTGGGCAAATTCATGGTGGAGGGAGCCTCTAAACACCCCAGTTTGGGCAAATTCATGGTGGAGGGAGCCTCTAAAAAACCCAGTTTGGACCAATTCATGGTGGAGGGAGCCTCTAACCAGCCCAGTGTGGGCAAATTCATGGTGGAGGGAGCCTCTAAAAAACCCAGTTTGGACCAATTCATGGTGGAGGGAGCCTCTAACCAGCCCAGTTTGGGCAAATTCATGGTGGAGGGAGCCTCTAAAAAACCCAGTTTGGACCAATTCATGGTGGAGGGAGCCTCTAACCAGCCCAGTTTGGGCAAATTCATGGTGGAGGGAGCCTCTAAAAAACCCAGTTTGGACCAATTCATGGTGGAGGGAGCCTCTAACCAGCCCAGTTTGGGCAAATTCATGGTGGAGGGAGCCTCTAAACAGCCCAGTTTGGGCAAATTCATGGTGGAGGGAGCCTCTAAACAGCCCAGTTTGGGCAAATTCATGGTGGAGGGAGCCTCTAACCAGCCCAGTTTGGACCAATTAATGGTGGAGGGAGCCTCTAACCAGCCCAGTTTGGGCAAATTCATGGTGGAGGGAGCCTCTAAACAGCCCAGTTTGGACCAATTCATGGTGGAGGGAGCCTCTAAAAAACCCAGTTTGGACCAATTCATGGTGGAGGGAGCCTCTAAACAGCCCAGTTTGGGCAAATTCATGGTGGAGGGAGCCTCTAACCAGCCCAGTTTGGACCAATTCATGGTGGAGGGAGCCTCTAACCAGCCCAGTTTGGGCAAATTCATGGTGGAGGGAGCCTCTAAACAGCCCAGTTTGGACCAATTCATGGTGGAGGGAGCCTCTAAAAAACCCAGTTTGGACCAATTCATGGTGGAGGGAGCCTCTAAACAGCCCAGTTTGGGCAAATTCATGGTGGAGGGAGCCTCTAACCAGCCCAGTTTGGACCAATTCATGGTGGAGGGAGCCTCTAACCAGCCCAGTTTGGGCAAATTCATGGTGGAGGGAGCCTCTAAACAGCCCAGTTTGGACCAATTCATGGTGGAGGGAGCCTCTAAACAGCCCAGTTTGGGCAAATTCATGGTGGAGGGAGCCTCTAACCAGCCCAGTTTGGACCAATTAATGGTGGAGGGAGCCTCTAAACAGCCAAGTTTTGGGAAATTCATGGTGGAGGGAGCCTCTAACCAGCCCAGTTTGGACCAATTCATGGTGGAGGGAGCCTCTAAACAGCCCAGTTTGGGCAAATTCATGGTGGAGGGAGCCTCTAAAAAACCCAGTTTGGACCAATTCATGGTGGAGGGAGCCTCTAACCAGCCCAGTTTGGACCAATTAATGGTGGAGGGAGCCGCTAAACAGCCCAGTTTGGACCAATTCATGGTGGAGGGAGCCTCTAAAAACCCCAGTTTGGACCAATTCATGGTGGAGGGAGCCTCTAAAAAACCCAGTTTGGACCAATTCATGGTGGAGGGAGCCTCTAACCAGCCAAGTTTGGACCAATTCATGGTGGAGGGAGCCTCTAAAAACCCCAGTTTGGACCAATTCATGGTGGAGGGAGCCTCTAACCAGCCCAGTTTGGGCAAATTCATGGTGGAGGGAGCCTCTAAACAGCCCAGTTTGGGCAAATTCATGGTGGAGGGAGCCTCTAACCAGCCCAGTTTGGACCAATTAATGGTGGAGGGAGCCGCTAAACAGCCCAGTTTGGACCAATTCATGGTGGAGGGAGCCTCTAAAAACCCCAGTTTGGACCAATTCATGGTGGAGGGAGCCTCTAACCAGCCCAGTTTGGGCAAATTCATGGTGGAGGGAGCCTCTAAACAGCCCAGTTTGGGCAAATTCATGGTGGAGGGAGCCTCTAACCAGCCCAGTTTGGACCAATTAATGGTGGAGGGAGCCGCTAAACAGCCCAGTTTGGACCAATTCATGGTGGAGGGAGCCTCTAAAAACCCCAGTTTGGACCAATTCATGGTGGAGGGAGCCTCTAAAAAACCCAGTTTGGACCAATTCATGGTGGAGGGAGCCTCTAACCAGCCCAGTTTGGACCAATTAATGGTGGAGGGAGCCTCTAAACAGCCAAGTTTGGACCAATTCATGGTGGAGGGAGCCTCTAAAAACCCCAGTTTGGACCAATTCATGGTGGAGGGAGCCTCTAAAAAACCCAGTTTGGACCAATTCATGGTGGAGGGAGCCTCTAACCAGCCCAGTTTGGACCAATTCATGGTGGAGGGAGCCTCTAACCAGCCCAGTTTGGGCAAATTCATGGTGGAGGGAGCCTCTAAACAGCCCAGTTTGGGCACATTCATGGTGGAGGGAGCCTCTAACCAGCCCAGTTTGGGCACATTCATGGTGGAGGGAGCCTCTAACCAGCCCAGTTTGGACCAATTAATGGTGGAGGGAGCCGCTAAACAGCCCAGTTTGGACCAATTCATGGTGGAGGGAGCCTCTAAAAACCCCAGTTTGGACCAATTCATGGTGGAGGGAGCCTCTAAAAAACCCAGTTTGGACCAATTCATGGTGGAGGGAGCCTCTAACCAGCCCAGTTTGGACCAATTAATGGTGGAGGGAGCCTCTAAACAGCCAAGTTTGGACCAATTCATGGTGGAGGGAGCCTCTAACCAGCCCAGTTTGGGCAAATTCATGGTGGAGGGAGCCTCTAAACAGCCCAGTTTGGGCAAATTCATGGTGGAGGGAGCCTCTAACCAGCCCAGTTTGGACCAATTAATGGTGGAGGGAGCCGCTAAACAGCCCAGTTTGGACCAATTCATGGTGGAGGGAGCCTCTAAAAACCCCAGTTTAGACCAATTCATGGTGGAGGGAGCCTCTAAAAAACCCAGTTTGGACCAATTCATGGTGGAGGGAGCCTCTAACCAGCCCAGTTTGGACCAATTAATGGTGGAGGGAGCCTCTAAACAGCCAAGTTTGGACCAATTCATGGTGCAGGGAGCCTCTAAAAACCCCAGTTTGGACCAATTCATGGTGGAGGGAGCCTCTAAAAAACCCAGTTTGGACCAATTCATGGTGGAGGGAGCCTCTAACCAGCCCAGTTTGGACCAATTCATGGTGGAGGGAGCCTCTAACCAGCCCAGTTTGGGCAAATTCATGGTGGAGGGAGCCTCTAAACAGCCCAGTTTGGGCACATTCATGGTGGAGGGAGCCTCTAACCAGCCCAGTTTGGGCACATTCATGGTGGAGGGAGCCTCTAACCAGCCCAGTTTGGACCAATTAATGGTGGAGGGAGCCGCTAAACAGCCCAGTTTGGACCAATTCATGGTGGAGGGAGCCTCTAAAAACCCCAGTTTGGACCAATTCATGGTGGAGGGAGCCTCTAAAAAACCCAGTTTGGACCAATTCATGGTGGAGGGAGCCTCTAACCAGCCCAGTTTGGACCAATTAATGGTGGAGGGAGCCTCTAAACAGCCAAGTTTGGACCAATTCATGGTGGAGGGAGCCTCTAAAAACCCCAGTTTGGACCAATTCATGGTGGAGGGAGCCTCTAACCAGCCCAGTTTGGGCAAATTCATGGTGGAGGGAGCCTCTAAACAGCCCAGTTTGGGCACATTCATGGTGGAGGGAGCCTCTAACCAGCCCAGTTTGGACCAATTAATGGTGGAGGGAGCCGCTAAACAGCCCAGTTTGGACCAATTCATGGTGGAGGGAGCCTCTAAAAACCCCAGTTTGGACCAATTCATGGTGGAGGGAGCCTCTAAAAAACCCAGTTTGGACCAATTCATGGTGGAGGGAGCCTCTAACCAGCCCAGTTTGGACCAATTAATGGTGGAGGGAGCCTCTAAACAGCCAAGTTTGGACCAATTCATGGTGGAGGGAGCCTCTAAAAACCCCAGTTTGGACCAATTCATGGTGGAGGGAGCCTCTAAACAGCCCAGTTTGGGCAAATTCATGGTGGAGGGAGCCTCTAACCAGCCCAGTTTGGACCAATTAATGGTGGAGGGAGCCTCTAAACAGCCAAGTTTTGGGAAATTCATGGTGGAGGGAGCCTCTAACCAGCCCAGTTTGGACCAATTCATGGTGGAGGGAGCCTCTAAACAGCCCAGTTTGGGCAAATTTATGGTGGAGGGAGCCTCTAAAAAACCCAGTTTGGACCAATTCATGGTGGAGGGAGCCTCTAACCAGCCCAGTTTGGACCAATTAATGGTGGAGGGAGCCGCTAAACAGCCCAGTTTGGACCAATTCATGGTGGAGGGAGCCTCTAAAAACCCCAGTTTGGACCAATTCATGGTGGAGGGAGCCTCTAAAAAACCCAGTTTGGACCAATTCATGGTGGAGGGAGCCTCTAACCAGCCAAGTTTGGACCAATTCATGGTGGAGGGAGCCTCTAAAAACCCCAGTTTGGACCAATTCATGGTGGAGGGAGCCTCTAACCAGCCCAGTTTGGGCAAATTCATGGTGGAGGGAGCCTCTAAACAGCCCAGTTTGGGCAAATTCATGGTGGAGGGAGCCTCTAACCAGCCCAGTTTGGACCAATTAATGGTGGAGGGAGCCGCTAAACAGCCCAGTTTGGACCAATTCATGGTGGAGGGAGCCTCTAAAAACCCCAGTTTGGACCAATTAATGGTGGAGGGAGCCTCTAAAAAACCCAGTTTGGACCAATTCATGGTGGAGGGAGCCTCTAACCAGCCCAGTTTGGACCAATTAATGGTGGAGGGAGCCTCTAAACAGCCAAGTTTGGACCAATTCATGGTGGAGGGAGCCTCTAAAAACCCCAGTTTGGACCAATTCATGGTGGAGGGAGCCTCTAAAAAACCCAGTTTGGACCAATTCATGGTGGAGGGAGCCTCTAACCAGCCCAGTTTGGACCAATTCATGGTGGAGGGAGCCTCTAACCAGCCCAGTTTGGGCAAATTCATGGTGGAGGGAGCCTCTAAACAGCCCAGTTTGGGCACATTCATGGTGGAGGGAGCCTCTAACCAGCCCAGTTTGGGCACATTCATGGTGGAGGGAGCCTCTAACCAGCCCAGTTTGGACCAATTAATGGTGGAGGGAGCCGCTAAACAGCCCAGTTTGGACCAATTCATGGTGGAGGGAGCCTCTAAAAACCCCAGTTTGGACCAATTCATGGTGGAGGGAGCCTCTAAAAAACCCAGTTTGGACCAATTCATGGTGGAGGGAGCCTCTAACCAGCCCAGTTTGGACCAATTAATGGTGGAGGGAGCCTCTAAACAGCCAAGTTTGGACCAATTCATGGTGGAGGGAGCCTCTAAAAACCCCAGTTTGGACCAATTCATGGTGGAGGGAGCCTCTAACCAGCCCAGTTTGGGCAAATTCATGGTGGAGGGAGCCTCTAAACAGCCCAGTTTGGGCACATTCATGGTGGAGGGAGCCTCTAACCAGCCCAGTTTGGACCAATTAATGGTGGAGGGAGCCGCTAAACAGCCCAGTTTGGACCAATTCATGGTGGAGGGAGCCTCTAAAAACCCCAGTTTGGACCAATTCATGGTGGAGGGAGCCTCTAAAAAACCCAGTTTGGACCAATTCATGGTGGAGGGAGCCTCTAAAACCTCCAGTTTGGACCAATTCATGGTGGAGGGAGCCTCTAAACAGCCCAGTTTGGGCAAATTCATGGTGGAGGGAGCCTCTAACCAGCCCAGTTTGGACCAATTAATGGTGGAGGGAGCCTCTAAACAGCCAAGTTTGGACCAATTCATGGTGGAGGGAGCCTCTAAAAACCCCAGTTTGGACCAATTCATGGTGGAGGGAGCCTCTAAACAGCCCAGTTTGGGCAAATTCATGGTGGAGGGAGCCTCTAACCAGCCCAGTTTGGACCAATTAATGGTGGAGGGAGCCTCTAAACAGCCAAGTTTTGGGAAATTCATGGTGGAGGGAGCCTCTAACCAGCCCAGTTTGGACCAATTCATGGTGGAGGGAGCCTCTAAACAGCCCAGTTTGGGCAAATTCATGGTGGAGGGAGCCTCTAAAAAACCCAGTTTGGACCAATTCATGGTGGAGGGAGCCTCTAACCAGCCCAGTTTGGACCAATTAATGGTGGAGGGAGCCGCTAAACAGCCCAGTTTGGACCAATTCATGGTGGAGGGAGCCTCTAAAAACCCCAGTTTGGACCAATTCATGGTGGAGGGAGCCTCTAACCAGCCCAGTTTGGGCAAATTCATGGTGGAGGGAGCCTCTAAACAGCCCAGTTTGGGCAAATTCATGGTGGAGGGAGCCTCTAACCAGCCCAGTTTGGACCAATTAATGGTGGAGGGAGCCGCTAAACAGCCCAGTTTGGACCAATTCATGGTGGAGGGAGCCTCTAAAAACCCCAGTTTGGACCAATTCATGGTGGAGGGAGCCTCTAACCAGCCCAGTTTGGGCAAATTCATGGTGGAGGGAGCCTCTAAACAGCCCAGTTTGGGCAAATTCATGGTGGAGGGAGCCTCTAACCAGCCCAGTTTGGACCAATTAATGGTGGAGGGAGCCGCTAAACAGCCCAGTTTGGACCAATTCATGGTGGAGGGAGCCTCTAAAAACCCCAGTTTGGACCAATTCATGGTGGAGGGAGCCTCTAAAAAACCCAGTTTGGACCAATTCATGGTGTAGGGAGCCTCTAACCAGCCCAGTTTGGACCAATTAATGGTGGAGGGAGCCTCTAAACAGCCAAGTTTGGACCAATTCATGGTGGAGGGAGACTCTAAAAACCCCAGTTTGGACCAATTCATGGTGGAGGGAGCCTCTAAAAAACCCAGTTTGGACCAATTCATGGTGGAGGGAGCCTCTAACCAGCCCAGTTTGGACCAATTCATGGTGGAGGGAGCCTCTAACCAGCCCAGTTTGGACAAATTCATGGTGGATGGAGCCTCTAAACAGCCCAGTTTGGGCACATTCATGGTGGAGGGAGCCTCTAACCAGCCCAGTTTGGGCACATTCATGGTGGAGGGAGCCTCTAACCAGCCCAGTTTGGACCAATTAATGGTGGAGGGAGCCGCTAAACAGCCCAGTTTGGACCAATTCATGGTGGAGGGAGCCTCTAAAAACCCCAGTTTGGACCAATTCATGGTGGAGGGAGCCTCTAAAAAACCCAGTTTGGACCAATTCATGGTGTAGGGAGCCTCTAACCAGCCCAGTTTGGACCAATTAATGGTGGAGGGAGCCTCTAAACAGCCAAGTTTGGACCAATTCATGGTGGAGGGAGCCTCTAAAAACCCCAGTTTGGACCAATTCATGGTGGAGGGAGCCTCTAAAAACCCCAGTTTGGACCAATTCATGGTGGAGGGAGCCTCTAAAAAACCCAGTTTGGACCAATTCATGGTGGAGGGAGCCTCTAACCAGCCCAGTTTGGACCAATTAATGGTGGAGGGAGCCGCTAAACAGCCCAGTTTGGACCAATTCATGGTGGAGGGAGCCTCTAAAAACCCCAGTTTGGACCAATTCATGGTGGAGGGAGCCTCTAAAAAACCCAGTTTGGACCAATTCATGGTGGAGGGAGCCTCTAACCAGCCAAGTTTGGACCAATTCATGGTGGAGGGAGCCTCTAAAAACCCCAGTTTGGACCAATTCATGGTGGAGGGAGCCTCTAACCAGCCCAGTTTGGGCAAATTCATGGTGGAGGGAGCCTCTAAACAGCCCAGTTTGGGCAAATTCATGGTGGAGGGAGCCTCTAACCAGCCCAGTTTGGACCAATTAATGGTGGAGGGAGCCGCTAAACAGCCCAGTTTGGACCAATTCATGGTGGAGGGAGCCTCTAAAAACCCCAGTTTGGACCAATTCATGGTGGAGGGAGCCTCTAACCAGCCCAGTTTGGGCAAATTCATGGTGGAGGGAGCCTCTAAACAGCCCAGTTTGGGCAAATTCATGGTGGAGGGAGCCTCTAACCAGCCCAGTTTGGACCAATTAATGGTGGAGGGAGCCGCTAAACAGCCCAGTTTGGACCAATTCATGGTGGAGGGAGCCTCTAAAAACCCCAGTTTGGACCAATTCATGGTGGAGGGAGCCTCTAAAAAACCCAGTTTGGACCAATTCATGGTGGAGGGAGCCTCTAACCAGCCCAGTTTGGACCAATTAATGGTGGAGGGAGCCTCTAAACAGCCAAGTTTGGACCAATTCATGGTGGAGGGAGCCTCTAAAAACCCCAGTTTGGACCAATTCATGGTGGAGGGAGCCTCTAAAAAACCCAGTTTGGACCAATTCATGGTGGAGGGAGCCTCTAACCAGCCCAGTTTGGACCAATTCATGGTGGAGGGAGCCTCTAACCAGCCCAGTTTGGACAAATTCATGGTGGATGGAGCCTCTAAACAGCCCAGTTTGGGCACATTCATGGTGGAGGGAGCCTCTAACCAGCCCAGTTTGGGCACATTCATGGTGGAGGGAGCCTCTAACCAGCCCAGTTTGGACCAATTAATGGTGGAGGGAGCCGCTAAACAGCCCAGTTTGGACCAATTCATGGTGGAGGGAGCCTCTAAAAACCCCAGTTTGGACCAATTCATGGTGGAGGGAGCCTCTAAAAAACCCAGTTTGGACCAATTCATGGTGGAGGGAGCCTCTAACCAGCCCAGTTTGGACCAATTAATGGTGGAGGGAGCCTCTAAACAGCCAAGTTTGGACCAATTCATGGTGGAGGGAGCCTCTAAAAACCCCAGTTTGGACCAATTCATGGTGGAGGGAGCCTCTAACCAGCCCAGTTTGGGCAAATTCATGGTGGAGGGAGCCTCTAAACAGCCCAGTTTGGGCACATTCATGGTGGAGGGAGCCTCTAACCAGCCCAGTTTGGACCAATTAATGGTGGAGGGAGCCGCTAAACAGCCCAGTTTGGACCAATTCATGGTGGAGGGAGCCTCTAAAAACCCCAGTTTGGACCAATTCATGGTGGAGGGAGCCTCTAACCAGCCCAGTTTGGACCAATTAATGGTGGAGGGAGCCTCTAAACAGCCAAGTTTGGACCAATTCATGGTGGAGGGAGCCTCTAAAAACCCCAGTTTGGACCAATTCATGGTGGAGGGAGCCTCTAACCAGCCCAGTTTGGGCAAATTCATGGTGGAGGGAGCCTCTAAACAGCCCAGTTTGGGCACATTCATGGTGGAGGGAGCCTCTAACCAGCCCAGTTTGGACCAATTAATGGTGGAGGGAGCCGCTAAACAGCCCAGTTTGGACCAATTCATGGTGGAGGGAGCCTCTAAAAACCCCAGTTTGGACCAATTCATGGTGGAGGGAGCCTCTAAAAAACCCAGTTTGGACCAATTCATGGTGGAGGGAGCCTCTAACCAGCCCAGTTTGGACCAATTAATGGTGGAGGGAGCCTCTAAACAGCCAAGTTTGGACCAATTCATGGTGGAGGGAGCCTCTAAAAACCCCAGTTTGGACCAATTCATGGTGGAGGGAGCCTCTAACCAGCCCAGTTTGGGCAAATTCATGGTGGAGGGAGCCTGTAAACAGCCCAGTTTGGGCAAATTCATGGTGGAGGGAGCCTCTAACCAGCCCAGTTTGGACCAATTAATGGTGGAGGGAGCCGCTAAACAGCCCAGTTTGGACCAATTCATGGTGGAGGGAGCCTCTAAAAACCCCAGTTTGGACCAATTCATGGTGGAGGGAGCCTCTAAAAAACCCAGTTTGGACCAATTCATGGTGGAGGGAGCCTCTAACCAGCCCAGTTTGGACCAATTAATGGTGGAGGGAGCCTCTAAACAGCCAAGTTTGGACCAATTAATGGTGGAGGGAGCCGCTAAACAGCCCAGTTTGGACCAACTCATGGTGGAGGGAGCCTCTAAAAACCCCAGTTTGGACCAATTCATGGTGGAGGGAGCCTCTAACCAGCCCAGTTTGGGCAAATTCATGGTGGAGGGAGCCTCTAACCAGCAGAGTTGGTGGAAATCAGGGTGGAGGGAGCCTCTAACCAGCAGAGTTGGGGGAAATCAGGGTGGAGGGAGCCTAGTATTAGCAGAATTGTGCAACGCTTCTGGTGGATGAGTATGAGGATGCGGAGGAATTGGAGAGGTTGAGTACAGACATGGAGTTTCATGTTGGGGTGCTTTACACAGGTGGGCACAAAAATGACGGCTCTACCCAGTGGTGGTTCATTTTTATCAAAGTGAGCCGGTCGGCACTCTCAGCTGACAGACGGGTGCGCTTGTCAGTGATGATGCCACCGGCTGCACTGAACACCCTCTCAGATAGGACGCTGGCGGCAGGACAGGACAGCACCTCCAAGGCATATAGGGCAAGTTCAAGCCACAGGTCCAACTTCGACACCCAATACGTGTAGGGCGCAGAGGGGTCGGAGAGGACAGGGCTGTGGTCGGAAAGGTATTCCCGCAACATGCGCCTATACTTCTCACGCCTGGTGACACTAGGACCCTCCGTGGCGGCACTTTGGCGAGGGGGTGCCATCAAGGTGTCCCAGACCTTAGACAGTGTGCCCCTCGTTTGTGTGGACCGGTGAGAACTTGGTTGCCTACTGGAGGAACTGCCCTCCCTGCCGCCAACGTCACATGCTGGAAACATCTCCATCATATTCTGCACCAATTGCCTGTGGCAAGCATTGATGCGATTGGCCCTCCCCTCTACCGGAATAAAAGACGAGATGTTGTTTTTATACCGGGGGTCAAGGATAGCAAAGATCCAGTACTGGTTGTCCTCCATGATTTTGACAATACGCTTGTCGGTTGTAAAGCACCCCAACATGAACTCAGCCATGTCTGCCACAGTGTTAGTTGGCATGACTCCTCTGGCCCCACCGGAAAGTTCAATCTCCATTTCCTCCTCATCCTCCATGTCTACCCATCCGCGCTGCAACAATGGGACGATTCGAAGTTGCCCGGAAGCCTCCTGTATCACCATCACATCATCGGACAACTCTTCTTCCTCCTCCTCCTCCTCCTCCTCCTCCTCCATTAAACGCAGTGAAGCGGACAGATGTGTGGACCTACTCTCCAGCTGTGACGGATCGGATGCTATCCCTAACTCCTCTGTGTGATCTGAGTTATCCCTGATGTCAATCAGGGATTCTCTCAGAACACACAAGAGCGGGATTGTAAGGCTCACCATCGCATCCTCAGAGCTCACCCTCCTTGTGGACTCCTCAAAGACCCGTAGGATGTCACAAAGGTCTCTCATCCATGGCCACTCATGGATGTGAAACTGAGGCAGCTGACTTTGTGGCACCCTAGGGTTTTGTAGCTGGTATTCCATCAAAGGTCTCTGCTGCTCAACCACTCTATTCAACATCTGAAACGTTGAGTTCCAGCGTGTGGGGACGTCGCACAAAAGCCGGTGTTGTGGCACATGCAGGCGTTGCTGGAGAGATTTTAAGCTAGCAGCGGCTACTGTCGACTTGCGAAAGTGGGCGCACATGTGCCGCACTTTCACCAGTAGCTCTGGAACATTGGGGTAGCTCTTTAGGAAACGTTGCACCACTAGGTTGAAGACGTGGGCCAGGCATGGAACATGTTGGAGTCCGGCAAGCTCCAGAGCTGCTACCAGGTTCCGGCCGTTATCACAAACGACCATGCCTGGGCCCAGGTGCAGCGGCTCAAACCATATTGCCGTCTCATCGAGGAGGGCATCCCTCACCTCGGAGGCAGTGTGCTGTCTGTCCCCCAAGCTGATCAGCTTCAGCACAGCCTGCTGACGTCTACCAACGCCAGTGCTGCAACGTTTCCAACTCGTAGCTGGGGTCAATCTAACAGCGGAGGAGGAGGAGGAGGCGGTGGCGGAGGAGGAGGCGGTGGCGGAGGAGGAGGCGGTAGAGGAGGAGGAGGAGGGGGGTGTTCTTCTCGTGTCCCTGCCAGGAATGTTAGGCGGGGAGACGAGGTACACCGGGCCAGTTTGGGAAGCAGTCCCAGCCTCAACTACATTCACCCAGTGTGCCGTCAGTGAAATGTAGCGTCCCTGTCCGCATGCACTTGTCCACGCGTCGGTGGTCAAGTGGACCTTTGTGCAAAGCGCGGAACTAAGGGCCCGCCTGATGTTGAGTGACACGTGCTGGTGCAAGGCGGGGACGGCACACCGGGAGAAGTAGTGACGGCTAGGGACGGCATAGCGAGGTGCCGCAGTTGCCATCAGGTCCAGGAAGGCGGGAGTTTCAACAAGCCGGAACGCCAACATCTCCTGGGCCAGCAGTTTAGCGATGTTGGCGTTCAAGGCTTGCGCGTGTGGGTGGTTAGCAGTGTATTTCTGCCGCCGCTCCAATGTCTGAGAGATGGTGGGTTGTTGTAAAGAAACGCCTGATGGTGCCTTTGATGGTGCAGGAGAAGGAGATAAGACAGGACCAGGGGAGGATGAGGTAGAAGTCAACAAAGTGGCGGAGGCAGATGAAGTGGTGTCCTGGCTCGTCCTCTGGAGTGCATCGCCAGCACAGTCAGCAGTGGCAGTGGCAGAGGCAGAGGCAGTGGCAGAGGCAGTGGCAGTGGCGTGAACGGCAGGCGGCCTTTGTCCTGCCGTTGCTGCCTGCCACTGATTCCAGTGCTTGGATTCCAAATGACGGCGCATTGAAGTGGTGGACAGGTTGCTCTTCTCAGAGCCCCTAATCAATTTCGAGAGGCAAATTGTGCAGACAACACTATATCTGTCCTCGGCGCATTCCTTGAAAAAACTCCACACCTTCGAGAAACGTGCCCTCGAGGTGGGAGTTTTTCGGGGCTGGGTACGAACTGGAACATCTTGGGAGATTCCGGGTGTGGCCTGGCTTCGCCTAAGCTGCTGACCTCTGCCTCTGCCTCTAGCTACCCTTTTTGGTGCTGCACCTGCCTCAACATCCACACTACTTTCCCCGCTTGACATCCCCCCTGTCCAGGTCGGGTCAGTGTCCTCATCATCCACCACTTCCTCTTCCAACTCCTGTCTCATCTCCTCCTCCCGCACAATGCGCCGGTCAACTGGATGCCCTGACGGCAACTGCGTCACATCATCGTCGATGAGGGTGGGTTGCTGGTCATCCACCACCAAATCGAACGGAGATGGAGGAGACTCTAGTGTTTGAGCATCTGGACACAGATGCTCCTCTGTTAGGTTCGTGGAATCGTGACGTGGAGAGGCAGGTTGAGGGACAATGAAAGGAGCGGAGAACAGCTCTGGGGAGCAGGGACAGTTTGGGTTATTGTTCTGTAAAGCTTCGGAATTTTGGGAGGAAGGAAGACAAGACTGTTGGGTAATAGGAGGAGAGGAGGCAGAGTCTGACTGGCTGCTGGACAATGTGCTGTAAGCGTTCTCTGACAGCCATTGCAAGACCTGTTCCTGGTTCTCGGGCCTACTAAGGTTTGTACCCTGCAGTTTAGTTAATGTGGCAAGCAACCCTGGCACTGTGGAGTGGCGCAATGCTTGCTGCCCCACAGGAGTAGGCACGGGACGCCCTGTGGCTTCACTGCTACCTTGCTCCCCAGAACCATTCCCCCGACCTCGCCCACGGCCTCGTCCACGTCCCTTTCCGGGAGCCTTGCACATTTTGAATTCCTAGTTAGAAATTGGCACTGTATACCAGTAGTAAAAATTGTGGGTGCACGTAACCCCAATATATTCTTTGAATTCCCAGTCAGACACTGGCACTATATGGCAGTAGCAAGAAATGAGGGTATTTGTATTCCCAATATATTCTTTGAATTCCCAGTCAGACAATGGCACTGTATACCAGAAGTAAAAATTGTGGGTGCACGTAACCACAATATATTCTTTGAATTACCAGTCAGAAACTGGCACTATATGGCAGTAGCAAGAAATGAGGGTATTTATAACCCCAATATATTCTTTGAATTCCCAGTCAGACAATGGCACTGTATACCAGTAGTAAAAATTGTGGGTGCATGTAACCCCAATATATTCTTTGAATTCCCAGTCAGACACTGGCACTATATGGCAGTAGCAAGAAATGAGGGTATTTGTATTCCCAATATATTCTTTGAATTCCCAGTCAGACAATGGCACTGTATACCAGTAGTAAAAATTGTGGGTGCACGTAACCCCAATATATTCTTTGAATTACCAGTCAGAAACTGGCACTATATGGCAGTAGCAAGAAATGAGGGTATTTGTATTCCCAATATATTCTTTGAATTCCCAGTCAGACAATGGCACTGTATACCAGTAGTAAAAATTGTGGGTGTATATAGCCCCAATTCTATTGCTAGGGGACTTGCAGGGTATTTCTGGGGTGAAGGTGGGGGGGCACACCGTTGGAACGGGTATCGGGGTATATATCGGGTATACGGGAATACACTGACAGTGTATTCCATTCAGGATCCTGGGAAAGCTGGGTTGCGGCGATTGAGCCCGTTAGTGCCACGTTACACTGACAAGCTTCTCCCTGGAATTTAGCTCTTATAAGAGCTGTTGGTTGTCTTCTCCTTCCTATCCTAGCCTGTCCCTGCCTACCCAGAATCTAAGCCCTAGCTAACTGGACGGAAACCTCCGTCCCCGGTGAATTGCAAGCTCAGAATGACGCGAAGCTGGGCGGCGCTGTTCTTTTAAATTAGAGGTCACATGTTTTCGGCAGCCAATGGGTTTTGCCTACTTTTTTCAACGTCACCGGTGTCGTAGTTCCTGTCCCACCTACCCTGCGCTGTTATTGGAGCAAAAAAGGCGCCAGGGAAGGTGGGAGGGGAATCGAGTAATGGCGCACTTTACCACGCGGTGTTCGATTCGATTCGAACATGCCGAACAGCCTAATATCCGATCGAACATGAGTTCGATAGAACACTGTTCGCTCATCTCTAATTACAACTCTTTTGCATAACATATTGAGTTTTTCTGTTTTTTTTTATTTCTCAGTATTTTTTATTTTAGCTACAAAAAAATCTTTCTGAAGCAAAACCAAAAATATGACATATATAATCTAAATTCTTTACTTGACTGTGTCACGTATACATAAGCAAACAAAATACAACAGAGGTAAACATGTCTGTACACCTGGGATGATGATGGCATAGACTATGATGGTTTATATGTTGGAAATAATCTTAGAACCAGAGAAGTGAGAAAAAAGTCAGACTCAAAGTTGATGACATAAGTCAAGCCAACATACAAGCAAAACACCTAGAAACCTTCCCATTGCAGATCTAGGGCAAACTTGTCTGGTGGCAGTAGTGGTTCTGCTAGACAATTTTTTTTCTTTTATGTAGATTGTGAGCCCCATATAGGTCTCATAATGTACATTTTTTACTATCAGTATGTTTTTGGAGAAAGGGAGGATTTCCACGCAAACACAGGGAGAACATACAAACTCCTTACAGATGTTGTTCCTGGCAGGATTCGAACCCAGGACTACAGGGAAGTAGGGAAAATAGTAAGTATAACTGATGTCATCTCCCTACTACTTATATTAGAAGTACTGCCAACATTTTTACAGCAAGGGATGGAGGAAAAACAGCAGCATCCACAGTTGGGTACATGCCTTACGGCTGTTGGGGAGCTGCATAGATGATGTAACATACAGAAAATGGAGAAGAATTAGGGCTTTGGACCAATCCCAGAGTATAAAAAATAACTTTCCCCAACGCTTTCAGTTTACAACTTTGGTAAGAAACATTTTTTTAGTGCCTTAACCTTGCAAACTATTGCAAATCCAATATTTGTGAGTTTGACTTATCCTCCTGCGTTATCAATTCCGAAGAGGAGAGAAATAAAAAAATAGAGATGCTATGTCATGTGACTCCAAAAAGGTAATTAAAAAAATCTCTACATAGATAAACCATCTCCAATAGTCTTACTCATAAATTTTAATATTGTTTTTAAGCAAAACAATAAGGTTCTTTCAAAATGTTTCAAACAATTATCTGTTTCAACTTCATCTGTCGCAATGTCTCATTGCTCTTACAGTCAAAGAAAAACCGTTCAATGTTAACCCCTTCCCGCCGATAGCATTTTTTGATTTTCGTTTTTCGTTTTTGACTCCTTCTCCTCCCCTCCTCCTAAACCCCATAACTTTTTATTTCTCCGCTCCCAGAGCCATATGAGGTCTTAATTTTTGCGGGACAAATTTTTCTTGATGATGCCACCATTAATTATTCTATATAATGTACTGGGAAGCAGGAAAAAAATTCAGAATGGGGTGGATTTGAAGAAAAAATGCATTTCCGCGACTTTCTTATGGGCTTTGGTTTTACGGCGTTCACTGTGCAGCCAAAATGACATGTCCCCTATATTCTGTGTTTCGGTACGGTTCCAGGGATACCAAATTTATATGGTTTTATTTACATTTTGACCCCTAAAAAAAATTCCAAAACGGTGTTAAAAAATTTTTTTTTCTAAAAGTCGCCATATTCCGACGGCCGTAACTTTTTTATACATAGGTGTACGGGGATGCATAAGGCGTCTTTTTTTGCGGGGCCGGGTGTACTTTTTAGTTCTACCATTTTCGGGAAATGTTATTGCTTTGATCACTTTTTATTCAAATTTTTATCAGAATCAAAACAGTGAAAAAACGGCGGTTTGGCACTTTTGACTATTTTTCCTGCTACGGCGTTTACCGAACAGGAAAAATATTTTTATAGATTTGTAGAGCGGGCGATTTCGGACGCGGGGATACCTAACATGTATATGTTTCACAGTTTTTAACTACTTTTATATTTGTTCTAGGGAAAGGGGGGTGATTTGAACTTTTAATACTTTTTATATTTTTTTATATTTATTTTACTTTTTTTTAAATTTTTTTTTTGCATTTATTAGACCCCCTAGGGGTGTTGAACCCCAGGGGGTCTGATCACTAATGCAATGCATTACAATGCTAATGCATTGCAATGCATTGCAAAAAATCATCATCTCTTTTGCAGGCTGCATACACCAGCCTGCAAAAGAGAGAATTTGCAGACCGGCTGGGAGCCTTTAACAAGGCTCCCAGCTGTCATGGCAACATGACGTCAGCCCTGGAGCATGCTCCAGGAGCCGGCGATCCTTGCCAAAATGGCGGCGCCCATGCGCCGCCGGGGAAAATGGCGCCTCCGGCGCCTTTGACAGCAGCGCCGGAGGGGTTAATGCCTCCGATCGGTCCGGGGACCGATCGGAGGCATTAGAGCCGGTTGTCTACTGCTTAAAGCAGTAGACACCCGGCGGCTATGACGGCCGCCCGGCTCCCGGGCGGTCTCCATAGTTACACACCCGACACGCGCCGTACTATTATGGCGCATGTCGGGAAGGGGTTAATTATTAGTGCACACTAATGGTCATATGTACAGATGTTCTATGAACAATTCCATCAATTGCACTGGTGTTAGGCTACACTATTGTACACTATAACTGTCAATGGCCTTTCCTGAGCCATAATAATTTGGAATTCCATTCAACATCTAATACTACAAATATGCCCAATATGGCCAATATGGGCCACTTGTAACTTGCTGGAAGATTTGGCTAGTAAAACACAGTGAATCACCTGACCACACTGGGACAAGTAAAGCCAATCTACTAATTACTAAGGTCTATACATCTTCTTTAGGCACAGTGTAAGATGGGCTCTAGTTTAATGTAGTTACCACCATCTCCAAGAGCATTCAGCTGCCACTACCATGTTATAGGGCACATAACAGTGAGGAACGAAATACCTCTGTTATTTGTCCCTTTTGTAGATCTGGTGAAAAATAATTTTGAAGTCTTAAGCAAATGAGGCAATTGATACATTGGGGCCAACCTTTCAGCCCTGGGAACCCTCTTCATGCTGCTCATGTGGGATGAGTGATAACATAGCAGTAGGAGAATCAATATTCAATGCATGGAGTGGCTCAGTCAGATGATGGTATAGGTCTGAGTGGCAAAAGCATTGCTCCAAGGAACTGAAAACCTGTCTCTAGTAACTGTCACATAAGACTTTCTGTAATGTGCTCTGCAACATGGTGGTGGCAGTTCAATATACTTGGGGAAGGTGGTAGAAACCCTTTATAGAAACCCTAAAACCCAGATTGAAAGTTACCGTAAGCAACTTTAGCAGTTATACTATAGATAGTCACATGACTGTGAGAAGATGAAAGAGGGAATGGTTGAGCTCCTTATAAAAAAATAAAAATAAAAGGAGCCTTACCATACCCTTGTAAACCAAGACTAGAGAAAAACACTGGGCAGGATAGAACACGTGAGAAGTATTTTTTTCTTGGAATTTGGATCTCTTTAGATTTTACTTTTAGATGTTCCTGTCCTTTTTATGGAGTCAGTGTCCAGCAGATATTTTGGACTTACTGTATACATGTAAAGATTTCATTTACTGTATACATATAATGTTTTATAGATATTAGTTATCTCCTTATTTTTTTCATTTTGAGTTGTCATCTTGATTCCTCAGAATTAAGTACTTATTTTACATAGAGTCATGGGAAAAGTAAAGTATTTTTAAGTTATAATGAATGTTTTATACTTTCGGGGACCACGGTATAAATATACATAGAGAAATCCTTGTAGGTGCTGTGTTCATTATTGTAGAGCAATGCTGCTGATGAGAAAAACTCGAATTCTCATGCAATTTGAGAGAAAATCCCTCTGTGTGCCTGTACATTAATATTAAAGACATACAGAGCTCTATGCACTCTATGCTCCATATTTGGCATTGATATGACACAGTCATGGGCCATAAAAGGTATCGCTACACCTTAGGAAATCTCAGAAAAGAGGGATTAAAACTTCTTGTAAGTAATTGTTGATTAATCTCAAATCTCACATTTCTTTCATTTTCGCTCAGATATGCTTGCTTGGATTTAGATCTGCATAATATATTATGCAGAATGTACTATCATATTTTGGAAGTATCATAAAAAAAGGTACTTTGAAGATTTCTTTATACTTGACTTAAAAAGAATTATGAATTTGCAATATTTTTTCTTATCATTAGGAAATTCAATAAATGTTGCAAAGTTAAAGTAAACAGCTTTTTCTTTAGATTTAACTATATTCTTACACTATAAGCACACAACGGGGAAAATTGGCCATGTGACAGATTAATTTCACCATCTGTGAACCAATATAGGTCTTGCCTTATTTTTGTCAATTTTCCCAGATCCCTTCATACATTGCAATGTGTAAAAATGGGCACGCCTCAGGTGTAAAATAGCTGTGAAAAATGGACATTTTTCACAGTCATTTTCACCCGCAGTTGTGTGAATGTAGGCTTAAGATGGCTATACTTTTAAGGGCTCATTCACATCTGCGCCCGGGGTCTTCGTTATGCAGGTTTCCGTTTCCTGCACGAAACTGGGCAGGAGACGGAAACCTGCAGTCATGTTTCAAACCCATTCATTTCAATGGATATGAAAAGTGTCCGGCCGTGAGTGCTGGTGAGCATTTTATGCTCGGACATGCAGGACTTTGTGTCCGGTTTAAAAAAAACGGTTTCGCTGCAGAAAGCATAAAACGCTCACATGTGTTCTCAATATGGCGAGAAGAATAAGTTTTTGACGCTCCTGCTTTTAGCACTTCCTTTGGAGAAAAAGAAGGATTGAGCATGTTAAAATGTGACATTCTAGAATCCTTTTTCCCAATATCTGCCATTATGAGACAGTTAGGGCACCCTCATACTAGTATAGAAACTTGGCAAGTCATCTAATATACAAGGTCAATTTTATAAAAACCCAAAAGACCACATTGTGATACCAGGCTGAGCTGTACTGAAAAATGCAGCTGTACTACATTGAAGGATCTGGTTTCTTATATTAATTACCGTATACTGGGTCACAACAAAAAATTTAATACAGGAAATTTATTAATACACTTTTATTGAATTATTACAAGACAATTTTATACACACTAGGTTTACACTTGTATTCGGGATTCTGTTCTTCGGGTACCCAAAGAAAGGAAACCCACTCCGGTTAAAAAGAAGTTACCTGCAGACTATAGTCTCTAATTGGGTCCGCGGGTTTCTGGTGGGTTTCTGCACAAATAATGCTGAAAGATCCGGAGAGAAAAGTCCTGCTTGTGAACCTAGCATTAAAGGGATTGTTTTGGACTATCATATTAACTGATGTGGACTCTTCACTACATACCCAAGAGGATATTGCTATTGATAATGTATCCTATCCTTAGGATTGGTAGCTAGTTGCAGATCAGTGTGTACCTGACTCCCAATACCTCAACTGATTAACTGATTGTAGGGCTCGCAGTGCACCTGAGCATGACCACTATACTATATGCTGTAATGGCTATGCCTGGTTACTAGAGATCACTCCATCTGAATCTAAAGAATGTGGAACGCTATTAGACTTTAAATGCAATAGGTGAGTACTATGTTTGTGTAATGAAAGAGCTCCCATGGCTAAGTTGACATGCAGTCCTATGTAAAGATGGAGGGAGATTTACTAATGTGGTCCGCTAGTTTTCTGGTAAACCATTTTCTGTGCCAAAAATGAGTAATTTTGTCAACGTTTTCCAACCTGCTTATCAATTTTGAAAAAAAATTGAGCAAAGTACAGTGAAAATCAAGGTGAGATGGGACGTGGACACTTAGATCCAACAGAAAACTAGCATGAAATCCGTACTTAGACATAGATTTTAATTCTGGTACATGAACTCCCAAAATCTTCCAGGATTATTAAGAGGCCAAAGCATATTAATTCTGGTACATCTGCCATCAGTGTTCATGATAAAGTAAACTTAAAGTGTACATCTAATTCTAAAACAACTTTTTTTTTTTTTTTTTTTTAATAAATTAATAGTATGGATGATATGTTCCTTCTTAAATTATCAGGCTGAGTTACTTTTTACATATTAGTCTATGGAGTGAGTGAATGAGTAAGTGAGTAAATCCTTCTATCACTGTTATTGTTCAAAATAAAACTCTACCACTGAATAAAAAATTCAATTAACAGACTCATCTGCCTCTCCCCTCTTTAAAGAGCTGTGTGTGTGAGCTGTATACAGATATGGACTCTATGTAAACAGTTTGAGTGAAAATAAGGATAAGGAGAGCAGTTTAATAAGAAGCAAAATAAATATTTTTTTTCCTTAATTAGATATATTACAGAATTTCTTAAAATCACCCGTATTATTAACACCTTCCCCCAACAGCATATTTCGATTTTTGTTTTTGACTCCCCTCCTTCCAAACCCCATAACTTTTTATTTTTCCACTCTCAGACCCATATGAGGTCTTAATCTTTGCAAGACAAATTGTTCTTCATGATGCCACCATTAGTTGTTCTGTACAATGTACTGGGAAGCTGGAAAAAAATTCAGAATGGAGTGGATTCGAAGAAAAAATGCATTTGTGAGAATTTCTTACTGCTTCGGTTTTACAGCGTTCACTGAGCAGCCAAAATGACATGTCATCTGTATTCTATGTTTCAGTATGATTCCAGAGATACCAAATTTATATGGTTTTATTTACATTTTAACAAAAATCCAAAACTGTGTTAAAAAAATTTTTTCTAAAAGTTGCCATATTCTGACACCTGTAACTTTTTTTATACTTCCGTGTATGGGGATGTATAGGGCGTTTTTGGAGAACTGCTTTTGCTTTGATCACTTTTTATTCAAATTTTTATTACATTTTTTTTCCTGCTACGGCGTTTACCGAACAGGAAAAATATTTTTATAGATTTGTAGATCAGGCATTTTTGGACACAGGGATACCTAATGTGTCTGTGTTTCACAGTATTGAAGTACTTTTATATGTGTTCTAGGGAAAGGGGGTCATTTGAACTTTTAATAATTTTTTTATATGTTTTTACTTTTTTTAAAACTTTTTTTTGCATTTGTTAGACCTCCTAGGGGTCTTGAACCCAGGGGTCTGATCACTAATGCAATGCATTACAATACAATGCAAAATACCTGGCGTAGCCTGCAATAGAAGCAATAGAATGACAGGCTGGGGAGCCTTCATAAGGCTCTAGGCTGTCATAGCAATGCGAAGCCAGCCTCGGAGCTTACTCTGGGTGCCGGCAATCACAGGGAAAATAGCTGACCAAGGTGTCAGAGGGGTTAATGCCCCCGATCGGTGCGGGCACCAACTGGGGGCATTAGCGCTGGGTGTCTACTGTATAAAGCTACTACGGCGTATGTTGGGAAGTGGTTAATTTATGAAAAATGGTTTGATAATTGGCGGTAATCTTTAGTAAATTGCCCCAAGTATGTGCAGACAGGATAAAATGATCTCATAAAGAAGGTTCTAAGTGGTCATTTAATGTAATTACTTTATGTATTTACGTGTATAGGTAAAGAAAAAATAGGCAGCACTCCAGAAATTTAATTTAAAAACAGATATATTTATTTCAGAGACCAGCGATACAGTCTTAAAAAAATAGAACCTTTTCAAGCATAGGTCCTTGAGAAAGGTCCTATGTTGTGAGGTGAAGATGTTTTAGAATAAATTCTTCCATTTTTTAACTATAGTTTTTTGAGTGCTGCCTACTTGGTGTTTATTTATATGTAATTAGATCGCCTCATCCTGAGGATTGCATCAAAAATCAATAAAGGGTTGTTACAAATTCATGTTTACCTGTATAGTTATAAATATTTACAAACAAAGATATGCTAATTTTCTTATGACTGTAGGATATGGTCTTAAAAGTACTTTGATATGGTACACAATGCAGAGTGGACATTCTGGTTGGACTAGAAGTGTTAATAAACATAATGTAATATTTTCCACCATATGAGACTTGTGTTGGCCATTTTCAGCACACTCAGGGGACACAGTCCAGCCACACTATTCTGCCAGTTTGCCAGTTTATACTAATCATTCCCAAATTAAGATGAGATAATGCCAATGGAAGTCTCTTTTTGTTTTAGTGATATGGTGTGGCCTTAATGCAATAGAGACTGTTTTCAGACAAAACAATGGAAAATCAATATTTGATTTGAAAGCATTGAGATTATCATACTTGGGATAAGGTACTAAATTTCATTGCTTGGTGTGATATTATTATCCACCAAATACATTGTATAGTACATAATAAAGCACTCAACTAAGCTATGAAATTGTACTTTCCATGGAAACAAAATTGTAATGTGTTATATGTAAATACAAAGAAATGTCCAAATTTCATAATCATTACATATGCTTTATTATATGACAGTTTATTAAACACAATAAATCTGTGTAGAAACCTGATAATTCTCACTGTAACAGTAGAAAGGTGTTGAGATTGCAGTAAGTTTTTCCCTATAATACATAATAGATTGAATTAATAAAATAGAAACACAATTATCACTGTGCATATAATTCATTGTCTATTTCAATATAACAGTTTTAGTTCTATCCTAGAGAAACTTAGTCATTATTATCAAGTATTAACTATTAAGTATCTGTTACCCAAAGGTACGTCTTTTAAAAAATAACAAAAAAATGTTTATTTAACTTGATAACTAATGTTAAACTTGGCTTATCTTTATATCTTAAACATGATGTGAACACAACCTTATCCATACCTTTTTCTTTAAAATAAAGAAGTAAGTAAGTTTGTTGACTGAGTTTCTATGTTCTGCCAGAACATACAGATTTCTTCTATAACTTCTTGCATGCACAGTCATATCTATTGGCAACCTATCAAGGCAAAAAGCTATCGGACCTTTCATGAGTTGGGGCACAGGCGGTTTTATATACTGCTGGAAAGCTGACAGTGCGCTGAATTCAGCGCACTGTCGGTTTTCACGATCTGTGCCATAGGTGTTGGTATCGTAGCTCTTCACCGTCAGAGGGGCGTTCTTGACGGTCAGTCAGGAACGTCCTTCTTCACAACAGCGCCTATAGCGCTGTACTGTGAGAGTGGGGTCAGTCGGTCAGTCAGGAACATCCTTCTTCACAGCAGTGCCTATAGCGCTGTACTGTGAGAGTGGGGTCTCACAGTAAAGCGCTATAGGCGCCGCTGTGAAGAAGGACGTTCCTGACAGACTGTCAGGAATGCCCTTCTGATGGTGAAGAGCTATGGTACCAACACAGATAGCTCTTCACCTGGGGCACAGATCGTGAAAGCCGACAGTGCGCTGAATTCAGCACACCGTCAGCTTTCCAGCTGTATATAAAACCGCCTGTGCCCCAACTCATGAAAGGTCTTCTTTAAGCCAACTTTAAAAAAAAACAAACTTGACCACACATCTAAATATTAATCATAGGTTTATGCTTCTTTGCAAATTCTACAAAAAAAGAAAACAAGTTTCTTAGTACACATTTTGCTCAGAGTGTATAAGTCCAATAGCCACTTCACAGCGACCTCTGTATAATGGGTCTCTATCTATAAACTCAGCAACATTTTTCATTATTTAAATTAGCAAAAATCCTTAACTTTTAATTATCTACAAAAGTAAAAATGGTTATATTCAGAGGAAACTCTCTTTAATAGGCCATTACTACCAGTGGAACTTGTTCAGAGCATGAGCAAAATACGAATAATTTCTGTTAGGAGAGAATGATACAATATTTGGTTACCCTAATGTAGTCAGTGTCACAGCAGATGTAACCTGGTAGCTACAATTACAGCACATATAGATCTGCATGGTTGTTCAGTTTTTTCTTTGAAGTTTTATGTTAGGAAAAAGAAACTTCTTAGTAATAATAAACATTCATACAATTCCCCCCAAAATTGAGGCACTGTTTCAAAGGTAAAGAAACCAAGAATGCAATTTTTTGCAATGTTATATTACCATATCTCATTCCCAATAGAACATATAACACATCAGAAGTTGAAAGGTAGAAATTGTTCCAGTTCATTTGAAAACATTAACTCAATGGATAATAATTAAGAATAGCAGGAGGGTCAATTTTCACAAGTCAAACAACTGTGCATAGAAAGAGCATGTTAGAGAGGCAGAGTTTCTCAGATGTAAAGGTAGTAAAAGGTTCACCAATTTATGTAAAAAAAAAACTTTATTTAAAAACTGTGCAAAATTTCTGAAAAATATTGCTTAGAGTAAAATTACAAAGAATAACACCACCTACAGTTTATAATATTATCAAAAGATTCAAAGAATCTGGAGAAATATACATGATCTCTGTCAGCACTGAGTTGGCCAAAGCTCATTTAAAATGAACTGAGGTAAAATGAAAAACTGTTCTGTGATAAATTTGAAATTCAAAATTTGAAATTCTTTATGGAAGCCACGGATGCCATGTCCGGCGGACTCAAAAGGAGAGGAGATCATCACAAGTCTGAATAATGAAAAACAAACAATTTGGAATACTGAAGTTAAACTGGCTTGGAACAAATTGGTTCACACATCTCTACTTGTAGTCTTCATATAGCCCAAGATCCATGGTAGACTTAATACACCCTTGTTATGGTGGTTTCCGGAGTGTTTACGATATATACTCGAGTATAAGCCAACCCGAGTATAAGCCAACCCCCTCCCCCTAATTTTACCACAAAAAACCTGGGAAAACTTATTGACTCGAGTATAAGCCGAGGGGGGGGGGGGGGAGAATGCAGCAGCTACTGGAAAATTTCAAAAATTAAAATGGTTTTTGGGTGCAGTAGTTGCTGGGTGCTAGGAAAGGGGAGGGGGTGTTTTGGTTGTCTGTCTGCCTCTTCCCTGAGCTTGAGGACTGTTTTTTTTTCCCCACATGGAATTCAGCCTGGCTGAACATAGGGTATGTGCAGTGCTCCTATTAACCCCTTCCCGACGTAACAGGAGCTCTGCAGATCCCCTATATTCAGTAGACCGGGCACTTTCAGACACAGGGATACCTAATGTGTATGTGTCTCACAGTCATTTTCTACTTTTATATGAACTCTAGGGAAAGGAATGATTTACAACTTTTATTTATTTTATTTTTTATTATATTTTTTAAAGCTTCTTTTTTTTTTTTTTTACTATTTTGTGGGAGATTCTATACATTACTATTGTGGCAGGTCATAGACCATACCCCCCCCCAAAAAAAAAAATAAAAATAAAATAAAATAAAATAAAATAAATACATTTTTTTTTTTTTTTGCTTGACTTGAGTATAAGCCGAGGGTTTTTTTTTCAGCACAAAAACTGTGCTTAAAAATTCAGCTTATACTCGAGTATATATTTGCCTACAAGATCACGAGGGGTCTGGATGCAAATATAAATAAATGGGTTTGCATGCAGTCTGTGACTATTATGGACAACACATACATGCAAAATGTCAGGGGGGGTGCAGAAGGTGCAGTTGCACCAGGGCCCAGGAGCCTTAGGGGGCCCATAAGCACTGACATCAGTATTGAGATTAAAGCTGCCATTTGGCTCCTAAGCCAAGGAGACCCACAGATTACCCTAACCACACCAAGGTTATTTAAACTCCTTGAAACCCATAACATCGCTATCAAGAATTTGCTGTAGGGATGAAATAGGGGGCCCCAGACAAAAGACTGCACTTGGGCCCACAAGACTGTAGTTACATCATTGCAAAATGGGAGATGTGAATAAGTCCTTTGGCTACATGTACACAACCATATGCCAGGTCTATGGTTGAACAGCACAGACAGCACATGGAAGATATTATGGACTCATTAATTTACTTCAATGATTTTGGTTTACAAAATGGACAGGGATAGGATATATTCTAAGTTTTGCCCGGTCTCACATCCCTATCCTATACATGGACCCATTATATTACATAGGTATATTCAAACCTTTTACTTTATTTCTTCTGTCCTGTTTCATGCTAGTTTTATTGTTTGATTATTTTTTTTTAAGCTATTAGCTTACTTAGTATATTTGTAGTGGCATCTTTTGCTTGAAAATGGTGGATCCATCATCTGGAGCATTATGTGCCCTGTATATATGAGATATATCAAATTATGATCCACTCAGGTTTTGATTATTATTTTGGTATTTTTACCTATTTGGGGGTATTTGTGCATTTTTTTTAGGAATTTCTAATAAAGATGTATAGTATTTCTTACAACCTTTTCCAATGTGTTTTGTTTTGTTGGGATTGGTATTTCTGTTGCAGCAAAATGAAATTCTAAATGTTTAAAGTGTTTGAACAGTAAAAAAAAAACCTATGCAAATTACACTAAGTAGTCACGGTGGGCTGAGAGAAGATTCAGTCAGGTTACTCTGTTGCCTTACTAATCCGGCCTCCTGGGCATCACTGATATCTACCACATGACATCAGGGATTCAGAGGCATGTGAGGGAATTGTCTATTATACCCAGGAGTCATGATAAGCTGAAGCTGCTCTGGTCCGCTATGTAAGATATTTGCATACCACTTTTTATGTCTTCAAACATGTATAACTAAATGCAACAGAAATATTACAGAGGGCACAAATGGAAAGTGTGTTACATGATCCTGCAAATAATGAATTTATGGTGGAAAAATTGTATACCAGAAGATATAATATATATATATATATATATATATATATATATATAATTTTCCCATCAATGTAACTATATGAGGACTTGTTTTTTGTGGAACAAGTTGCAGTATTTAATGGCACTATTTTGTGGTAAATATATGTCATTGATTCATTTTTATTAACTCTTTAAGGAAAGGAAAAAAGAAACTGCAATAAATTTTGTGCCATTCACTATGTGGCTTCAATAACCTAATAAATGTATTCATTGGGATCACTTACATAATGCACCCCATTGATTCATGGGAATTACTTACATAACGCATTGCAATGTTGTGCAATATACTATACAGTCAGTCATATTCTGACAGGCAGTTTATAAGGCTAAGGCCCGGTTCACTTCTGTGTTCAGTATTCCATTCCCAAGCGGACTCCCTGAACGGAATCCTATGCGCATTAAAAAGCAGTTAGCTAAGAAACCATGTGGACCCCATAGACTATAATGGGATCCATGTGTTTTCAGTGCGGTGTCTTCTCTCAACATGTTTACTGCGGACACCGTGCAGAAAGCACATGGACCCCATTATCATCTATGGAGTCCATGTGGTTTCTTAGCTAACCATTTTTAATGCATATAGGATTATATTTGGGGTTCCCCAAGAAGACTCCCCAAATGGAATACTGAACGCAGAGGTGAATCGAGCCTCAGTCTTTGGCACAGCCCAATAAGGATATATTGAAGGCAAATCTGGGGGTCATTATTAGGCCTCTGGCTTCCAGATAGAGGCAAATGTGTTTACAGGGGTGGTGATGCCTGGAGGACAGAACCCCTCCCTTCCCTTCAAAAACCATTTAAATGCTACAGTTGCTAATGAACATGGCATTTATAGGGTTATACGTCCTGAATCTGCAGTTTTCTGACCCTGGATGTTAGGAACAGGAGCTCAGAATTTATGTAACTGATGTAGAAGGTCAGATTTGTGATAGAATAAAGCCATTAGTACTGATGTCATTAATGGATTAAAATTTAATTGACTTTATTTATGGTCATATATTTTTTGATAGTCTCCCCCAGTAAATTTTGAAAAAACCTGTAACAGATCAAACAGAACCATTCCTGGCACGTCCATCTCTGACTACCAACCAATGCTGTGTATTCTATGCAGTCATATTACAGCACATTATTATATGCCTAGTCAAGTTCACAAAACTAAACTAGTATCAGGATTGCATTGTAAGTACATCTTATTAGATGGGTTTTTTTTCTCCAAAAAAATATTATCTCAGAAAACTGGCTGAAGAGCTATAAAATGTTGAAAATCCTTTACAATAGAGAAGCAGCAGGTTAATCTCATTTGTTGCTCTTCAAGTATGTTTTGTTTGATTTTCCTGATCATTTGTAAAGAATAATCCTAACATCAATGCAGTGAGGCGTGACCATATCTGAAATAAAGCCAGAAAATTGCTCAGCTTTGAGTTCTAATGATGTATTGTTCTAACGTCTAATCAAATGAAAATTCTGTTGACCTTCTTGTCCAGATTGTACAAGCATCCTGATGTTATACCAAGTGTGTACATGTGTTGTCAGAGGTGTTTGTTCAAGAAGAAATGAGAAAAAGTATAAGAATTGAAAAGAAAAATGGTTGAATTTATGTGAGAAATACAATAGCATTAGTTCTGTCGTTAAGATATAATTTACTTAAACGTACTGAACCTACTTTCCACAACAATAAATGAAGAAAGCCATATAAACCCACATATTAAGGTGCATACATTGCCTTACAAAAGTATTCGGCCCCCTTGACCCTTTCAACATTTTACCACATTTCAGGCTTCAAACATAAAGGTATCAAATTTTAATTTTTTGGGGGAAGAATCAAAAAGTGGGACACAATTGTGAAGTGGAACGAAACTGAAAAATTGAGTGTGCAAAATTATTCAGCTCCTTGCGTTAATACTTTGTAGCACCACCTTTTGCTGCGATTACAGCTGCAAGTCGCTTGGGGTTTGTCTCTATTAGTTTTGCACATACAGAGACTGAAATTCTTACCCATGCTTGCTTGTAAAACAGCTCGAGCTCAGTGAGGTTGGATGGAGAGCGTTTGTGAACTGCAGTTTTCAGCTCTTTCCACAGATTCTCGATTGCATTCAGGTCTGGACTGTGACTTGGCCATTCCAACACCTGGATATGTTTATTTGTGAACCATTCCATTGTAGATTTTGCTTTATGTTTTGGATCATTGTCTTGTTGGAAGATAAATCTCTGTCCCAGTCTCAGGTCTTTTGCAGACTCCAACAGGTTTTCTTCCAGAATGGTCCTGTATTTGGCTCCATCCATCTTCCCATCAATTTTAACCATTTTCCCTGTCCCTGCTGAAGAAAAGCAGGCCCAATCCTTGATGCTGCCACCACCATGTTTGACAGTGGGGATGGTGTGTTCAGAGTGATGAGCTATGCTGCTTTTATGTCAAACATATTGTTTTGCATTGTGGCCAAAAAGTTTGATTTTGGTTCCATCTGACTAGAGCACCTTCTTCCACATGTTTGGCGTCTTCCGGGTGGCTTGTGGCAAACTTTAAACAAGACTTTTTATGGATATCTTTGAGAAATGGCTTTCCTCTTCCATAAAGGCCAGATTTGTGCAGTGTATGGGGGCCACACGGTGGCTCAGTGGTTAGCGCTGCAGCCTTGCAGTGCTGGGGTCCTGGTATTCAAATCCTGTCAAAGGCAAAAAAAAAAAAAACATTAGCAAAGAGTTTGTATGTTCTCCCTGTGTTTGCATGGATTTCCACCCCATATTCCAAAAAGACATACTGATAGGAAAAAAAAAAAGTACATTGTGAGCCCTATGTAGGGCTCACAATCTACATTAACAAAAAAAAAAAAAAAAAAAAAAAAAAGATTTGTGCAGTGTACGACTGATTGTTGTCCTTTGGACAGAGTCTCCCACCTCAGCTGTAGATCTCTGCAGTTCATCCAGAGAGATCATGGGCCTCTTGGCAGCATTTCTGATCAGTCTTATCCTTGTTTGAGATGAAATTTTAGAGGGACGGCCAGGTCTTGGTAGACCTGTAACAGTGGTCTGATATTCCTTCCATTTTAATATGATTGCTTGCACAGCTCCTTTGGATGTGTAACGCTTGAGAAATCTTTTTGTATCCATATCCAGCTTTAAACTTCTCCACAACAGTATCTCGGACCTGCCTGGTGTGTTCCTTGGTCTTCATGATGCTCTCTGCACTTTAAACAGAACCCTGAGACTATCATAGAGCAGGTGCATTTATACGGAGACTTGGTTACAAACAGGTGGATTTTATTTATCATCTTCAGTCATTTAGGACAACATTGAATCATTTAGAGATCCTTACTGAACTGAACGGAGTTGCTGAAAGTAAAGGGGCCGAATAATATTGCACGCCCCACTTTTCAGTTTTTTATTTGTTAAAAAAGTTTAAAATATCCAATAAATTTCGTTTCACTTCCCAATTGTGTCCCACTTGTTGTTGATTCTTCCCCAAGAAATTAAAATTTGATACCTTTATGTTTGAAGGCTGAAATGTGGCAAAAAGTTCAAGGGGGCCGAATACTTTTGCAGGCACTGCATTTCCATATTCTCACTCTTTTATGAAAGCCAAGCACCCTCACAAAAAAAAAATGGTTCAGCTCTGTATAAAAATATAACTAGATATAAATTTATGGAGGACGTTATATTGGAGGCAATTGGCAGCATTGTGTGTTTGCAACTGGTGTGAGATTTTAGCCTGCCCAGACTTTTCTTCTCTCTAGGTACCTTGTTATATTTCTATATTGTGATGGTGCCAATAATTGATAACTTCATCTGGTTATCAATTTCTAGATATACAATCCCTCATTTCTTGTTCTCTTGGCTAGATAAGTCCAATTCGGCATAACACAAGTGAAACTTTTTTTCTTGGGAAAATACGGTTTCATGACAAGTTAACACCAAGTGAAATGATACCTTTCCTATTTGTGTCTACATATGACCATCCAGTGGAGGAGTGTGAATAACTGCCATTTGATAGCATGAAGTGATAATGTCTTTAATTGGTTTCAAGACAAATTGGAAGCTTAACCAAACTGTTGATGAGTTGTGTGGACATATCATTCTGTACATTCATGCACAGTCCACTCCAGTTTTATGACTTTACACAAAAGGGTTTAAAATAAGCATGGTGGTAATGTTGCATTTTCACTTGTATTACTGAATGGCAAGTGCTATTGAAACAGATTTTAGCTAAAAAGCATATGCAACCTTAATAAGATTTCCAGTGACTTAAAGAAACATACAAATTACAATCAAAATTCAATCTTAGTTCTACATATCCACAATTGTTTAAAACATTGAGCTACTTAGACCTACAGTACTTAGCAAAAAGAACGTATGGTACAGATGAATTATTACCCAAGCACATCATTTCAGGTTTCTTGGACTTGTATCCAAATCTGTGTAACTCTGGACATCTATAGAGAATGCACACCAAGTCAGCATCACATCTGGAACATCTTAGACATTCAGAATAAAATATACCAGAAATTATAACATAAAAATCTGTCTATAATTTATACCAGAAACGGACGTAAATTATACCTTAGATCTTTAACAACCAATAGCTGTTGTATACTTGAAATTCTGGTACAGAGGGAAGGGCATGCATCAAATTTATTATGACACATAACATTCTTAATAAGCTAGGCACTTCTTACTCTGAGAAAGCTCACAGCTGATGTTCTCTACTGTTCCATAAACTTCTCTACATTTTCTCCAAAAACTACCATGGTGCTACGGTAATGATTAAAAGTTACAACTAGAGATGAGCGAACAGTGTTCTATCGAACTCATGTTCGATCGGATATTAGGCTGTTCGGCATGTTCGAATCGAATCGAACACCGCGTGGTAAAGTGCGCCATTACTCGATTCCCCTCCCACCTTCCCTGGCGCCTTTTTTGCTCCAATAACAGCGCAGGGTAGGTGGGACAGGAACTACGACACCGGTGACGTTGAAAATAGTAGGCAAAACCCATTGGCTGCCGAAAACATGTGACCTCTAATTTAAAAGAACAGCGCCGCCCAGGTTCGCGTCATTCTGAGCTTGCAATTCACCGAGGACGGAGGTTTCCGTCCAGCTAGCTAGGGCTTAGATTCTGGGTAGGCAGGGACAGGCTAGGATAGGAAGGAGAAGACAACCACAACAGCTCTTGTAAGAGCTAAATTCCAGGGAGAAGCTTGTCAGTGTAACGTGGCACTGACGGGCTCAATCGCCGCAACCCAGCTTTCCCAGGATCCTGAATGGAATACACTGTCAGTGTATTCCCGTATACCCGATATATACCCCCGATACCCGTTCCAACGGTGTGCCCCCCCACCTTCACCCCAGAAATACCCTGCAAGTCCCCTAGCAATAGAATTGGGGCTATATACACCCACAATTTTTACTACTGGTATACAGTGCCATTGTCTGACTGGGAATTCAAAGAATATATTGGGGTTATAAATACCCTCATTTCTTGCTACTGCCATATAGTGCCAGTTTCTGACTGGTAATTCAAAGAATATATTGGGGTTACGTGCACCCACAATTTTTACTACTGGTATACAGTGCCATTGTCTGACTGGGAATTCAAAGAATATATTGGGAATACAAATACCCTCATTTCTTGCTACTGCCATATAGTGCCAGTTTCTGACTGGTAATTCAAAGAATATATTGGGGTTACGTGCACCCACAATTTTTACTACTGGTATACAGTGCCAATTTCTAACTAGGAATTCAAAATGCGCAAGGCTCCCGGAAAGGGACGTGGACGAGGCCGTGGGCGAGGTCGGGGGAATGGTTCTGGGGAGCAAGGTAGCAGTGAAGCCACAGGGCGTCCCGTGCCTACTCCTGTGGGGCAGCAAGCATTGCGCCACTCCACAGTGCCAGGGTTGCTTGCCACATTAACTAAACTGCAGGGTACAAACCTTAGTAGGCCCGAGAACCAGGAACAGGTCTTGCAATGGCTGTCAGAGAACGCTTACAGCACATTGTCCAGCAGCCAGTCAGACTCTGCCTCCTCTCCTCCTATTACCCAACAGTCTTGTCTTCCTTCCTCCCAAAATTCCGAAGCTTTACAGAACAATAACCCAAACTGTCCCTGCTCCCCAGAGCTGTTCTCCGCTCCTTTCATTGTCCCTCAACCTGCCTCTCCACGTCACGATTCCACGAACCTAACAGAGGAGCATCTGTGTCCAGATGCTCAAACACTAGAGTCTCCTCCATCTCCGTTCGATTTGGTGGTGGATGACCAGCAACCCACCCTCATCGACGATGATGTGACGCAGTTGCCGTCAGGGCATCCAGTTGACCGGCGCATTGTGCGGGAGGAGGAGATGAGACAGGAGTTGGAAGAGGAAGTGGTGGATGATGAGGACACTGACCCGACCTGTCAAGCGGGGAAAGTAGTGTGGATGTTGAGGCAGGTGCAGCACCAAAAAGGGTAGCTAGAGGCAGAGGCAGAGGTCAGCAGCTTAGGCGAAGCCAGGCCACACCCGGAATCTCCCAAGATGTTCCAGTTCGTACCCAGCCCCGAAAAACTCCCACCTCGAGGGCACGTTTCTCGAAGGTGTGGAGTTTTTTCAAGGAATGCGCCGAGGACAGATATAGTGTTGTCTGCACAATTTGCCTCTCGAAATTGATTAGGGGCTCTGAGAAGAGCAACCTGTCCACCACTTCAATGCGCCGTCATTTGGAATCCAAGCACTGGAATCAGTGGCAGGCAGCAACGGCAGGACAAAGGCCGCCTGCCGTTCACGCCACTGCCACTGCCTCTGCCACTGCCTCTGCCTCTGCCACTGCCACTGCTGACTGTGCTGGCGATGCACTCCAGAGGACGAGCCAGGACACCACTTCATCTGCCTCCGCCACTTTGTTGACTTCTACCTCATCCTCCCCTGGTCCTGTCTTATCTCCTTCTCCTGCACCATCAAAGGCACCATCAGGCGTTTCTTTACAACAACCCACCATCTCTCAGACATTGGAGCGGCGGCAGAAATACACTGCTAACCACCCACACGCGCAAGCCTTGAACGCCAACATCGCTAAACTGCTGGCCCAGGAGATGTTGGCGTTCCGGCTTGTTGAAACTCCCGCCTTCCTGGACCTGATGGCAACTGTGGCACCTCGCTATGCCGTCCCTAGCCGTCACTACTTCTCCCGGTGTGCCGTCCCCGCCTTGCACCAGCACGTGTCACTCAACATCAGGCGGGCCCTTAGTTCCGCGCTTTGCACAAAGGTCCACTTGACCACCGACGCGTGGACAAGTGCATGCGGACAGGGACGCTACATTTCACTGACGGCACACTGGGTGAATGTAGTTGAGGCTGGGACTGCTTCCCAAACTGGTCCGGTGTACCTCGTCTCCCCGCCTAACATTCCTGGCAGGGACACGAGAAGAACACCCCCCTCCTCCTCCTCCTCTACCGCCTCCTCCTCCGCCACCGCCTCCTCCTCCGCCACCGCCTCCTCCTCCGCTGTTAGATTGACCCCAGCTACGAGTTGGAAACGTTGCAGCACTGGCGTTGGTAGACGTCAGCAGGCTGTGCTGAAGCTGATCAGCTTGGGGGACAGACAGCACACTGCCTCCGAGGTGAGGGATGCCCTCCTCGATGAGACGGCAATATGGTTTGAGCCGCTGCACCTGGGCCCAGGCATGGTCGTTTGTGATAACGGCCGGAACCTGGTAGCAGCTCTGGAGCTTGCCGGACTCCAACATGTTCCATGCCTGGCCCACGTCTTCAACCTAGTGGTGCAACGTTTCCTAAAGAGCTACCCCAATGTTCCAGAGCTACTGGTGAAAGTGCGGCGCATGTGCGCCCACTTTCGCAAGTCGACAGTAGCCGCTGCTAGCTTAAAATCTCTCCAGCAACGCCTGCATGTGCCACAACACCGGCTTTTGTGCGACGTCCCCACACGCTGGAACTCAACGTTTCAGATGTTGAATAGAGTGGTTGAGCAGCAGAGACCTTTGATGGAATACCAGCTACAAAACCCTAGGGTGCCACAAAGTCAGCTGCCTCAGTTTCACATCCATGAGTGGCCATGGATGAGAGACCTTTGTGACATCCTACGGGTCTTTGAGGAGTCCACAAGGAGGGTGAGCTCTGAGGATGCGATGGTGAGCCTTACAATCCCGCTCTTGTGTGTTCTGAGAGAATCCCTGATTGACATCAGGGATAACTCAGATCACACAGAGGAGTTAGGGATAGCATCCGATCCGTCACAGCTGGAGAGTAGGTCCACACATCTGTCCGCTTCACTGCGTTTAATGGAGGAGGAGGAGGAGGAGGAGGAAGAAGAGTTGTCCGATGATGTGATGGTGATACAGGAGGCTTCCGGGCAACTTCGAATCGTCCCATTGTTGCAGCGCGGATGGGTAGACATGGAGGATGAGGAGGAAATGGAGATTGAACTTTCCGGTGGGGCCAGAGGAGTCATGCCAACTAACACTGTGGCAGACATGGCTGAGTTCATGTTGGGGTGCTTTACAACCGACAAGCGTATTGTCAAAATCATGGAGGACAACCAGTACTGGATCTTTGCTATCCTTGACCCCCGGTATAAAAACAACATCTCGTCTTTTATTCCGGTAGAGGGGAGGGCCAATCGCATCAATGCTTGCCACAGGCAATTGGTGCAGAATATGATGGAGATGTTTCCAGCATGTGACGTTGGCGGCAGGGAGGGCAGTTCCTCCAGTAGGCAACCAAGTTCTCACCGGTCCACACAAACGAGGGGCACACTGTCTAAGGTCTGGGACACCTTTATGGCACCCCCTCGCCAAAGTGCCGCCACGGAGGGTCCTAGTGTCACCAGGCGTGAGAAGTATAGGCGCATGTTGCGGGAATACCTTTCCGACCACAGCCCTGTCCTCTCCGACCCCTCTGCGCCCTACACGTATTGGGTGTCGAAGTTGGACCTGTGGTTTGAACTTGCCCTATATGCCTTGGAGGTGCTGTCCTGTCCTGCCGCCAGCGTCCTATCTGAGAGGGTGTTCAGTGCAGCCGGTGGCATCATCACTGACAAGCGCACCCGTCTGTCAGCTGAGAGTGCCGACCGGCTCACTTTGATAAAAATGAACCACCACTGGGTAGAGCCGTCATTTTTGTGCCCACCTGTGTAAAGCACCCCAACATGAAACTCCATGTCTGTACTCAACCTCTCCAATTCCTCCGCATCCTCATACTCATCCACCATAAGCGTTGCACAATTCTGCTAATACTAGGCTCCCTCCACCCTGATTTCCCCCAACTCTGCTGGTTAGAGGCTCCCTCCACCCTGATTTCCACCAACTCTGCTGGTTAGAAGCTCCCTCCACCATGAATTTGCCCAAACTGGGCTGGTTAGAGGCTCCCTCCACCATGAATTGGTCCAAACTGGGGTTTTTAGAGGCTCCCTCCACCATGAATTGGTCCAAACTGGGCTGTTTAGCGGCTCCCTCCACCATTAATTGGTCCAAACTTGGCTGTTTAGAGGCTCCCTCCACCATTAATTGGTCCAAACTGGGCTGGTTAGAGGCTCCCTCCACCATGAATTGGTCCAAACTGGGTTTTTTAGAGGCTCCCTCCACCATGAATTGGTCCAAACTGGGGTTTTTAGAGGCTCCCTCCACCATGAATTGGTCCAAACTGGGCTGTTTAGCGGCTCCCTCCACCATTAATTGGTCCAAACTGGGCTGGTTAGAGGCTCCCTCCACCATGAATTTGCCCAAACTGGGCTGTTTAGAGGCTCCCTCCACCATGAATTTGCCCAAACTGGGCTGGTTAGAGGCTCCCTCCACCATGAATTGGTCCAAACTGGGGTTTTTAGAGGCTCCCTCCACCATGAATTGGTCCAAACTTGGCTGTTTAGAGGCTCCCTCCACCATTAATTGGTCCAAACTGGGCTGGTTAGAGGCTCCCTCCACCATGAATTGGTCCAAACTGGGTTTTTTAGAGGCTCCCTCCACCATGAATTGGTCCAAACTGGGGTTTTTAGAGGCTCCCTCCACCATGAATTGGTCCAAACTGGGCTGTTTAGCGGCTCCCTCCACCATAAATGTGCCCAAACTGGGCTGTTTAGAGGCTCCCTCCACCATGAATTTGCCCAAACTGGGCTGGTTAGAGGCTCCCTCCACCATGAATTGGTCCAAACTGGGGTTTTTAGAGGCTCCCTCCACCATGAATTGGTCCAAACTTGGCTGTTTAGAGGCTCCCTCCACCATTAATTGGTCCAAACTGGGCTGTTTAGCGGCTCCCTCCACCATAAATGTGCCCAAACTGGGCTGTTTAGAGGCTCCCTCCACCATGAATTTGCCCAAACTGGGCTGGTTAGAGGCTCCCTCCACCATGAATTGGTCCAAACTGGGGTTTTTAGAGGCTCCCTCCACCATGAATTGGTCCAAACTTGGCTGTTTAGAGGCTCCCTCCACCATTAATTGGTCCAAACTGGGCTGGTTAGAGGCTCCCTCCACCATGAATTGGTCCAAACTGGGTTTTTTAGAGGCTCCCTCCACCATGAATTGGTCCAAACTGGGGTTTTTAGAGGCTCCCTCCACCATGAATTGGTCCAAACTGGGCTGTTTAGCGGCTCCCTCCACCATTAATTGGTCCAAACTGGGCTGGTTAGAGGCTCCCTCCACCATGAATGTGCCCAAACTGGGCTGGTTAGAGGCTCCCTCCACCATGAATGTGCCCAAACTGGGCTGTTTAGAGGCTCCCTCCACCATGAATTTGCCCAAACTGGGCTGGTTAGAGGCTCCCTCCACCATGAATTGGTCCAAACTGGGGTTTTTAGAGGCTCCCTCCACCATGAATTGGTCCAAACTGGGCTGTTTAGCGACTCCCTCCACCATTAATTGGTCCAAACTTGGCTGTTTAGAGGCTCCCTCCACCATTAATTGGTCCAAACTGGGCTGGTTAGAGGCTCCCTCCACCATGAATTGGTCCAAACTGGGTTTTTTAGAGGCTCCCTCCACCATGAATTGGTCCAAACTGGGGTTTTTAGATGCTCCCTCCACCATGAATTGGTCCAAACTGGGCTGTTTAGCGGCTCCCTCCACCATTAATTGGTCCAAACTGGGCAGGTTAGAGGCTCCCTCCACCATGAATTTGCCCAAACTGGGCTGTTTAGAGGCTCCCTCCACCATGAATTTGCCCAAACTGGGCTGGTTAGAGGCTCCCTCCACCATGAATTGGTCCAAACTGGGGTTTTTAGAGGCTCCCTCCACCATGAATTGGTCCAAACTTGGCTGTTTAGAGGCTCCCTCCACCATTAATTGGTCCAAACTGGGCTGGTTAGAGGCTCCCTCCACCATGAATTGGTCCAAACTGGGGTTTTTAGAGGCTCCCTCCACCATGAATTGGTCCAAACTGGGTTTTTTAGAGACTCCCTCCACCATGAATTGGTCCAAACTGGGGTTTTTAGAGGCTCCCTCCACCATGAATTGGTCCAAACTGGGCTGTTTAGCGGCTCCCTCCACCATTAATTGGTCCAAACTGGGCTGGTTAGAGGCTCCCTCCACCATGAATTTGCCCAAACTGGGCTGTTTAGAGGCTCCCTCCACCATGAATTTGCCCAAACTGGGCTGGTTAGAGGCTCCCTCCACCATGAATTGGTCCAAACTGGGCTGTTTAGCGGCTCCCTCCACCATTAATTGGTCCAAACTGGGCTGGTTAGAGGCTCCCTTCACCATGAATTTGCCCAAACTGGGCTGTTTAGAGGCTCCCTCCACCATGAATTTGCCCAAACTGGGCTGGTTAGAGGCTCCCTCCACCATGAATTGGTCCAAACTGGGGTTTTTAGAGGCTCCCTCCACCATGAATTGGTCCAAACTTGGCTGTTTAGAGGCTCCCTCCACCATTAATTGGTCCAAACTGGGCTGGTTAGAGGCTCCCTCCACCATGAATTGGTCCAAACTGGGTTTTTTAGAGGCTCCCTCCACCATGAATTGGTCCAAACTGGGGTTTTTAGAGGCTCCCTCCACCATGAATTGGTCCAAACTGGGCTGTTTAGCGGCTCCCTCCACCATTAATTGGTCCAAACTGGGCTGGTTAGAGGCTCCCTCCACCATGAATGTGCCCAAACTGGGCTGTTTAGAGGCTCCCTCCACCATGAATTTGCCCAAACTGGGCTGGTTAGAGGCTCCCTCCACCATGAATTGGTCCAAACTGGGGTTTTTAGAGGCTCCCTCCACCATGAATTGGTCCAAACTTGGCTGTTTAGAGGCTCCCTCCACCATTAATTGGTCCAAACTGGGCTGGTTAGAGGCTCCCTCCACCATGAATTGGTCCAAACTGGGTTTTTTAGAGGCTCCCTCCACCATGAATTGGTCCAAACTGGGGTTTTTAGAGGCTCCCTCCACCATGAATTGGTCCAAACTGGGCTGTTTAGCGGCTCCCTCCACCATTAATTGGTCCAAACTGGGCTGGTTAGAGGCTCCCTCCACCATGAATGTGCCCAAACTGGGCTGGTTAGAGGCTCCCTCCACCATGAATGTGCCCAAACTGGGCTGTTTAGAGGCTCCCTCCACCATGAATTTGCCCAAACTGGGCTGGTTAGAGGCTCCCTCCACCTTGAATTGGTCCAAACTGGGGTTTTTAGAGGCTCCCTCCACCATGAATTGGTCCAAACTGGGCTGTTTAGCGGCTCCCTCCACCATTAATTGGTCCAAACTTGGCTGTTTAGAGGCTCCCTCCACCATTAATTGGTCCAAACTGGGCTGGTTAGAGGCTCCCTCCACCATGAATTGGTCCAAACTGGGTTTTTTAGAGGCTCCCTCCACCATGAATTGGTCCAAACTGGGGTTTTTAGAGGCTCCCTCCACCATGAATTGGTCCAAACTGGGCTGTTTAGCGGCTCCCTCCACCATTAATTGGTCCAAACTGGGCAGGTTAGAGGCTCCCTCCACCATGAATTTGCCCAAACTGGGCTGTTTAGAGGCTCCCTCCACCATGAATTTGCCCAAACTGGGCTGGTTAGAGGCTCCCTCCACCATGAATTGGTCCAAACTGGGGTTTTTAGAGGCTCCCTCCACCATGAATTGGTCCAAACTTGGCTGTTTAGAGGCTCCCTCCACCATTAATTGGTCCAAACTGGGCTGGTTAGAGGCTCCCTCCACCATGAATTGGTCCAAACTGGTTTTTTAGAGGCTCCCTCCACCATGAATTTGCCCAAACTGGGCTGTTTAGAGGCTCCCTCCACCATGAATTGGTCCAAACTGGGCTGGTTAGAGGCTCCCTCCACCATGAATTTGCCCAAACTGGGCTGTTTAGAGGCTCCCTCCACCATGAATTTGCCCAAACTGGGCTGGTTAGAGGCTCCCTCCACCATGAATTGGTCCAAACTGGGGTTTTTAGAGGCTCCCTCCACCATGAATTGGTCCAAACTTGGCTGTTTAGAGGCTCCCTCCACCATGAATTGGTCCAAACTGGGCTGGTTAGAGGCTCCCTCCACCATGAATTTGCCCAAACTGGGCTGTTTAGAGTCTCCCTCCACCATGAATTGGTCCAAACTGGGGTTTTTAGAGGCTCCCTCCACCATGAATTGGTCCAAACTGGGCTGTTTAGAGGCTCCCTCCACCATGAATTTGCCCAAACTGGGCTGGTTAGAGGCTCCCTCCACCATGAATTGGTCCAAACTGGGCTGGTTAGAGGCTCCCTCCACCATGAATTGGTCCAAACTAGGCTGTTTAGCGGCTCCCTCCACCATTAATTGGTCCAAACTGGGCAGGTTAGAGGCTCCCTCCACCATGAATTTGCCCAAACTGGGCTGTTTAGAGGCTCCCTCCACCATGAATTTTGCCCAAACTGGGCTGGTTAGAGGCTCCCTCCACCATGAATTGGTCCAAACTGGGGTTTTTAGAGGCTCCCTCCACCATGAATTGGTCCAAACTTGGCTGTTTAGAGGCTCCCTCCACCATTAATTGGTCCAAACTGGGCTGGTTAGAGGCTCCCTCCACCATGAATTGGTCCAAACTGGGGTTTTTAGAGGCTCCCTCCACCATGAATTGGTCCAAACTGGGTTTTTTAGAGGCTCCCTCCACCATGAATTGGTCCAAACTGGGGTTTTTAGAGGCTCCCTCCACCATGAATTGGTCCAAACTGGGCTGTTTAGCGGCTCCCTCCACCATTAATTGGTCCAAACTGGGCTGGTTAGAGGCTCCCTCCACCATGAATGTGCCCAAACTGGGCTGTTTAGAGGCTCCCTCCACCATGAATTTGCCCAAACTGGGCTGGTTAGAGGCTTCCTCCACCATGAATTGGTCCAAACTGGGGTTTTTAGAGGCTCCCTCCACCATGAATTGGTCCAAACTTGGCTGTTTAGAGGCTCCCTCCACCATTAATTGGTCCAAACTGGGCTGGTTAGAGGCTCCCTCCACCATGAATTGGTCCAAACTGGGGTTTTTAGAGGCTCCCTCCACCATGAATTGGTCCAAACTGGGTTTTTTAGAGGCTCCCTCCACCATGAATTGGTCCAAACTGGGGTTTTTAGAGGCTCCCTCCACCATGAATTGGTCCAAACTGGGCTGTTTAGCGGCTCCCTCCACCATTAATTGGTCCAAACTGGGCTGGTTAGAGGCTCCCTCCACCATGAATTTGCCCAAACTGGGCTGTTTAGAGGCTCCCTCCACCATGAATTTGCCCAAACTGGGCTGGTTAGAGGCTCCCTCCACCATGAATTGGTCCAAACTGGGGTTTTTAGAGGCTCCCTCCACCATGAATTGGTCCAAACTTGGCTGTTTAGAGGCTCCCTCCACCATTAATTGGTCCAAACTGGGCTGGTTAGAGGCTCCCTCCACCATGAATTGGTCCAAACTGGGTTTTTTAGAGGCTCCCTCCACCATGAATTTGCCCAAACTGGGCTGTTTAGAGGCTCCCTCCACCATGAATTGGTCCAAACTGGGCTGGTTAGAGGCTCCCTCCACCATGAATTTGCCCAAACTGGGCTGTTTAGAGGCTCCCTCCACCATGAATTTGCCCAAACTGGGCTGGTTAGAGGCTCCCTCCACCATGAATTGGTCCAAACTGGGGTTTTTAGAGGCTCCCTCCACCATGAATTGGTCCAAACTTGGCTGTTTAGAGGCTCCCTCCACCATTTATTGGTCCAAACTGGGCTGGTTAGAGGCTCCCTCCACCATGAATTTGCCCAAACTGGGCTGTTTAGAGGCTCCCTCCACCATGAATTGGTCCAAACTGGGTTTTTTAGAGGCTCCCTCCACCATGAATTGGTCCAAACTGGGCTGTTTAGAGGCTCCCTCCACCATGAATTTGCCCAAACTGGGCTGGTTAGAGGCTCCCTCCACCATGAATTGGTCCAAACTGGGCTGGTTAGAGGCTCCCTCCACCATGAATTTGCCCAAACTGGGCTGTTTAGAGGCTCCCTCCACCATGAATTGGTCCAATCTGGGTTTTTTAGAGGCTCCCTCCACCATGAATTGGTCCAAACTGGGGTTTTTAGAGGCTCCCTCCACCATGAATTGGTCCAAACTAGGCTGTTTAGCGGCTCCCTCCACCATTAATTGGTCCAAACTGGGCAGGTTAGAGGCTCCCTCCACCATGAATTTGCCCAAACTGGGCTGTTTAGAGGCTCCCTCCACCATGAATTTGCCCAAACTGGGCTGGTTAGAGGCTCCCTCCACCATGAATTGGTCCAAACTGGGGTTTTTAGAGGCTCCCTCCACCATGAATTGGTCCAAACTTGGCTGTTTAGAGGCTCCCTCCACCATTAATTGGTCCAAACTGGGCTGGTTAGAGGCTCCTCCACCATGAATTGGTCCAAACTGGGGTTTTTAGAGGCTCCCTCCACCATGAATTGGTCCAAACTGGGTTTTTTATAGGCTCCCTCCACCATGAATTGGTCCAAACTGGGGTTTTTAGAGGCTCCCTCCACCATGAATTGGTCCAAACTGGGCTGTTTAGCGGCTCCCTCCACCATTAATTGGTCCAAACTGGGCTGGTTAGAGGCTCCCTCCATCATGAATGTGCCCAAACTGGGCTGTTTAGAGGCTCCCTCCACCATGAATTTGCCCAAACTGGGCTGGTTAGAGGCTCCCTCCACCATGAATTGGTCCAAACTGGGCTGGTTAGAGGCTCCCTCCACCATGAATTTGCCCAAACTGGGCTGTTTAGAGCCTCCCTCCACCATGAATTTGCCCAAACTGGGCTGTTTAGAGGTTCCCTCCACCATGAATTTGCCCAAACTGGGCTGGTTAGAGGCTCCCTCCACCATGAATTGGTCCAAACTGGGTTTTTTAGAGGCTCCCTCCACCATGAATTGGTCCAAACTGGGCTGGTTAGAGGCTCCCTCCACCATGAATTGGTCCAAACTGGGCTGTTTAGCGGCTCCCTCCACCATTAATTGGTCCAAACTGGGCAGGTTAGAGGCTCCCTCCACCATGAATTTGCCCAAACTGGGCTGTTTAGAGGCTCCCTCCACCATGAATTTGTCCAAACTGGGCTGGTTAGAGGCTCCCTCCACCATGAATTGGTCCAAACTGGGGTTTTTAGAGGCTCCCTCCACCATGAATTGGTCCAAACTTGGCTGTTTAGAGGCTCCCTCCACCATTAATTGGTCCAAACTGGGCTGGTTAGAGGCTCCCTCCACCATGAATTGGTCCAAACTGGGTTTTTTAGAGGCTCCCTCCACCATGAATTTGCCCAAACTGGGCTGTTTAGAGGCTCCCTCCACCATGAATTGGTCCAAACTGGGCTGGTTAGAGGCTCCCTCCACCATGAATTTGCCCAAACTGGGCTGTTTAGAGGCTCCCTCCACCATGAATTTGCCCAAACTGGGCTGGTTAGAGGCTCCCTCCACCATGAATTGGTCCAAACTGGGGTTTTTAGAGGCTCCCTCCACCATGAATTGGTCCAAACTTGGCTGTTTAGAGGCTCCCTCCACCATTTATTGGTCCAAACTGGGCTGGTTAGAGGCTCCCTCCACCATGAATTTGCCCAAACTGGGCTGTTTAGAGGCTCCCTCCACCATGAATTGGTCCAAACTGGGTTTTTTAGAGGCTCCCTCCACCATGAATTGGTCCAAACTGGGCTGTTTAGAGGCTCCCTCCACCATGAATTTGCCCAAACTGGGCTGGTTAGAGGCTCCCTCCACCATGAATTGGTCCAAACTGGGCTGGTTAGAGGCTCCCTCCACCATGAATTTGCCCAAACTGGGCTGTTTAGAGGCTCCCTCCACCATGAATTTGCCCAAACTGGGCTGTTTAGAGGCTCCCTCCACCATGAATTTGCCCAAACTGGGCTGGTTAGAGGCTCCCTCCACCATGAATTGGTCCAAACTGGGTTTTTTAGAGGCTCCCTCCACCATGAATTGGTCCAAACTGGGCTGGTTAGAGGCTCCCTCCACCATGAATTGGTCCAAACTGGGCTGTTTAGCGGCTCCCTCCACCATTAATTGGTCCAAACTGGGCAGGTTAGAGGCTCCCTCCACCATGAATTTGCCCAAACTGGGCTGTTTAGAGGCTCCCTCCACCATGAATTTGCCCAAACTGGGCTGGTTAGAGGCTCCCTCCACCATGAATTGGTCCAAACTGGGGTTTTTAGAGGCTCCCTCCACCATGAATTGGTCCAAACTTGGCTGTTTAGAGGCTCCCTCCACCATTAATTGGTCCAAACTGGGCTGGTTAGAGGCTCCCTCCACCATGAATTGGTCCAAACTGGGGTTTTTAGAGGCTCCCTCCACCATGAATTGGTCCAAACTGGGTTTTTTAGAGGCTCCCTCCACCATGAATTGGTCCAAACTGGGGTTTTTAGAGGCTCCCTCCACCATGAATTGGTCCAAACTGGGCTGTTTAGCGGCTCCCTCCACCATTAATTGGTCCAAACTGGGCTGGTTAGAGGCTCCCTCCACCATGAATGTGCCCAAACTGGGCTGTTTAGAGGCTCCCTCCACCATGAATTTGCCCAAACTGGGCTGGTTAGAGGCTCCCTCCACCATGAATTGGTCCAAACTGGGGTTTTTAGAGGCTCCCTCCACCATGAATTGGTCCAAACTTGGCTGTTTAGAGGCTCCCTCCACCATTAATTGGTCCAAACTGGGCTGGTTAGAGGCTCCCTCCACCATGAATTGGTCCAAACTGGGTTTTTTAGAGGCTCCCTCCACCATGAATTGGTCCAAACTGGGGTTTTTAGAGGCTCCCTCCACCATGAATTGGTCCAAACTGGGCTGTTTAGCGGCTCCCTCCACCATTAATTGGTCCAAACTGGGCTGGTTAGAGGCTCCCTCCACCATGAATGTGCCCAAACTGGGCTGGTTAGAGGCTCCCTCCACCATGAATGTGCCCAAACTGGGCTGTTTAGAGGCTCCCTCCACCATGAATTTGCCCAAACTGGGCTGGTTAGAGGCTCCCTTCACCTTGAATTGGTCCAAACTGGGGTTTTTAGAGGCTCCCTCCACCATGAATTGGTCCAAACTGGGCTGTTTAGCGGCTCCCTCCACCATTAATTGGTCCAAACTTGGCTGTTTAGAGGCTCCCTCCACCATTAATTGGTCCAAACTGGGCTGGTTAGAGGCTCCCTCCACCATGAATTGGTCCAAACTGGGTTTTTTAGAGGCTCCCTCCACCATGAATTGGTCCAAACTGGGGTTTTTAGAGGCTCCCTCCACCATGAATTGGTCCAAACTGGGCTGTTTAGCGGCTCCCTCCACCATGAATTGGTCCAAACTGGGCAGGTTAGAGGCTCCCTCCACCATGAATTTGCCCAAACTGGGCTGTTTAGAGGCTCCCTCCACCATGAATTTGCCCAAACTGGGCTGGTTAGAGGCTCCCTCCACCATGAATTGGTCCAAACTGGGGTTTTTAGAGGCTCCCTCCACCATGAATTGGTCCAAACTTGGCTGTTTAGAGGCTCCCTCCACCATTAATTGGTCCAAACTGGGCTGGTTAGAGGCTCCCTCCACCATGAATTGGTCCAAACTGGGGTTTTTAGAGGCTCCCTCCACCATGAATTGGTCCAAACTGGGTTTTTTAGAGGCTCCCTCCACCATGAATTGGTCCAAACTGGGGTTTTTAGAGGCTCCCTCCACCATGAATTGGTCCAAACTGGGCTGTTTAGCGGCTCCCTCCACCATTAATTGGTCCAAACTGGGCTGGTTAGAGGCTCCCTCCACCATGAATTTGCCCAAACTGGGCTGTTTAGAGGCTCCCTCCACCATGAATTTGCCCAAACTGGGCTGGTTAGAGGCTCCCTCCACCATGAATTGGTCCAAACTGGGGTTTTTAGAGGCTCCCTCCACCATGAATTGGTCCAAACTTGGCTGTTTAGAGGCTCCCTCCACCATTAATTGGTCCAAACTGGGCTGGTTAGAGGCTCCCTCCACCATGAATTTGCCCAAACTGGGCTGTTTAGAGGCTCCCTCCACCATGAATTTGCCCAAACTGGGCTGTTTAGAGGCTCCCTCCACCATGAATTTGCCCAAACTGGGCTGTTTAGAGGCTCCCTCCACCATGAATTGGTCCAAACTGGGTTTTTTAGAGGCTCCCTCCACCATGAATTTGCCCAAACTGGGCTGTTTAGAGGCTCCCTCCACCATGAATTGGTCCAAACTGGGCTGGTTAGAGGCTCCCTCCACCATGAATTTGCCCAAACTGGGCTGTTTAGAGGCTCCCTCCACCATGAATTTGCCCAAACTGGGCTGGTTAGAGGCTCCCTCCACCATGAATTGGTCCAAACTGGGGTTTTTAGAGGCTCCCTCCACCATGAATTGGTCCAAACTTGGCTGTTTAGAGGCTCCCTCCACCATTAATTGGTCCAAACTGGGCTGGTTAGAGGCTCCCTCCACCATGAATTTGCCCAAACTGGGCTGTTTAGAGGCTCCCTCCACCATGAATTGGTCCAAACTGGGTTTTTTAGAGTCTCCCTCCACCATGAATTGGTCCAAACTGGGCTGTTTAGAGGCTCCCTCCACCATGAATTTGCCCAAACTGGGCTGGTTAGAGGCTCCCTCCACCATGAATTGGTCAAAACTGGGCTGGTTAGAGGCTCCCTCCACCATGAATTTGCCCAAACTGGGCTGGTTAGAGGCTCCCTCCACCATGAATTGGTCCAAACTGGGGTTTTTAGAGGCTCCCTCCACCATGAATTGGTCCAAACTTGGCTGTTTAGAGGCTCCCTCCACCATTAATTGGTCCAAACTGGGCTGGTTAGAGGCTCCCTCCACCATGAATTGGTCCAAACTGGGGTTTTTAGAGGCTCCCTCCACCATGAATTGGTCCAAACTGGGTTTTTTAGAGGCTCCCTCCACCATGAATTGGTCCAAACTGGGGTTTTTAGAGGCTCCCTCCACCATGAATTGGTCCAAACTGGGCTGTTTAGCGGCTCCCTCCACCATTAATTGGTCCAAACTGGGCTGGTTAGAGGCTCCCTCCACCATGAATGTGCCCAAACTGGGCTGTTTAGAGGCTCCCTCCACCATGAATTTGCCCAAACTGGGCTGGTTAGAGGCTTCCTCCACCATGAATTGGTCCAAACTGGGGTTTTTAGAGGCTCCCTCCACCATGAATTGGTCCAAACTTGGCTGTTTAGAGGCTCCCTCCACCATTAATTGGTCCAAACTGGGCTGGTTAGAGGCTCCCTCCACCATGAATTGGTCCAAACTGGGGTTTTTAGAGGCTCCCTCCACCATGAATTGGTCCAAACTGGGTTTTTTAGAGGCTCCCTCCACCATGAATTGGTCCAAACTGGGGTTTTTAGAGGCTCCCTCCACCATGAATTGGTCCAAACTGGGCTGTTTAGCGGCTCCCTCCACCATTAATTGGTCCAAACTGGGCTGGTTAGAGGCTCCCTCCACCATGAATTTGCCCAAACTGGGCTGTTTAGAGGCTCCCTCCACCATGAATTTGCCCAAACTGGGCTGGTTAGAGGCTCCCTCCACCATGAATTGGTCCAAACTGGGGTTTTTAGAGGCTCCCTCCACCATGAATTGGTCCAAACTTGGCTGTTTAGAGGCTCCCTCCACCATTAATTGGTCCAAACTGGGCTGGTTAGAGGCTCCCTCCACCATGAATTGGTCCAAACTGGGTTTTTTAGAGGCTCCCTCCACCATGAATTTGCCCAAACTGGGCTGTTTAGAGGCTCCCTCCACCATGAATTGGTCCAAACTGGGCTGGTTAGAGGCTCCCTCCACCATGAATTTGCCCAAACTGGGCTGTTTAGAGGCTCCCTCCACCATGAATTTGCCCAAACTGGGCTGGTTAGAGGCTCCCTCCACCATGAATTGGTCCAAACTGGGGTTTTTAGAGGCTCCCTCCACCATGAATTGGTCCAAACTTGGCTGTTTAGAGGCTCCCTCCACCATTTATTGGTCCAAACTGGGCTGGTTAGAGGCTCCCTCCACCATGAATTTGCCCAAACTGGGCTGTTTAGAGGCTCCCTCCACCATGAATTGGTCCAAACTGGGTTTTTTAGAGGCTCCCTCCACCATGAATTGGTCCAAACTGGGCTGTTTAGAGGCTCCCTCCACCATGAATTTGCCCAAACTGGGCTGGTTAGAGGTTCCCTCCACCATGAATTGGTCCAAACTGGGCTGGTTAGAGGCTCCCTCCACCATGAATTTGCCCAAACTGGGCTGTTTAGAGGCTCCCTCCACCATGAATTGGTCCAATCTGGGTTTTTTAGAGGCTCCCTCCACCATGAATTGGTCCAAACTGGGGTTTTTAGAGGCTCCCTCCACCATGAATTGGTCCAAACTAGGCTGTTTAGCGGCTCCCTCCACCATTAATTGGTCCAAACTGGGCAGGTTAGAGGCTCCCTCCACCATGAATTTGCCCAAACTGGGCTGTTACGAGGCTCCCTCCACCATGAATTTGCCCAAACTGGGCTGGTTAGAGGCTCCCTCCACCATGAATTGGTCCAAACTGGGGTTTTTAGAGGCTCCCTCCACCATGAATTGGTCCAAACTTGGCTGTTTAGAGGCTCCCTCCACCATTAATTGGTCCAAACTGGGCTGGTTAGAGGCTCCCTCCACCATGAATTGGTCCAAACTGGGGTTTTTAGAGGCTCCCTCCACCATGAATTGGTCCAAACTGGGTTTTTTATAGGCTCCCTCCACCATGAATTGGTCCAAACTGGGGTTTTTAGAGGCTCCCTCCACCATGAATTGGTCCAAACTGGGCTGTTTAGCGGCTCCCTCCACCATTAATTGGTCCAAACTGGGCTGGTTAGAGGCTCCCTCCACCATGAATGTGCCCAAACTGGGCTGTTTAGAGGCTCCCTCCACCATGAATTTGCCCAAACTGGGCTGGTTAGAGGCTCCCTCCACCATGAATTGGTCCAAACTGGGCTGGTTAGAGGCTCCCTCCACCATGAATTTGCCCAAACTGGGCTGTTTAGAGCCTCCCTCCACCATGAATTTGCCCAAACTGGGCTGTTTAGAGGTTCCCTCCACCATGAATTTGCCCAAACTGGGCTGGTTAGAGGCTCCCTCCACCATGAATTGGTCCAAACTGGGTTTTTTAGAGGCTCCCTCCACCATGAATTGGTCCAAACTGGGCTGGTTAGAGGCTCCCTCCACCATGAATTGGTCCAAACTGGGCTGTTTAGCGGCTCCCTCCACCATTAATTGGTCCAAACTGGGCAGGTTAGAGGCTCCCTCCACCATGAATTTGCCCAAACTGGGCTGTTTAGAGGCTCCCTCCACCATGAATTTGTCCAAACTGGGCTGGTTAGAGGCTCCCTCCACCATGAATTGGTCCAAACTGGGGTTTTTAGAGGCTCCCTCCACCATGAATTGGTCCAAACTTGGCTGTTTAGAGGCTCCCTCCACCATTAATTGGTCCAAACTGGGCTGGTTAGAGGCTCCCTCCACCATGAATTGGTCCAAACTGGGTTTTTTAGAGGCTCCCTCCACCATGAATTTGCCCAAACTGGGCTGTTTAGAGGCTCCCTCCACCATGAATTGGTCCAAACTGGGCTGGTTAGAGGCTCCCTCCACCATGAATTTGCCCAAACTGGGCTGTTTAGAGGCTCCCTCCACCATGAATTTGCCCAAACTGGGCTGGTTAGAGGCTCCCTCCACCATGAATTGGTCCAAACTGGGGTTTTTAGAGGCTCCCTCCACCATGAATTGGTCCAAACTTGGCTGTTTAGAGGCTCCCTCCACCATTTATTGGTCCAAACTGGGCTGGTTAGAGGCTCCCTCCACCATGAATTTGCCCAAACTGGGCTGTTTAGAGGCTCCCTCCACCATGAATTGGTCCAAACTGGGTTTTTTAGAGGCTCCCTCCACCATGAATTGGTCCAAACTGGGCTGTTTAGAGGCTCCCTCCACCATGAATTTGCCCAAACTGGGCTGGTTAGAGGCTCCCTCCACCATGAATTGGTCCAAACTGGGCTGGTTAGAGGCTCCCTCCACCATGAATTTGCCCAAACTGGGCTGTTTAGAGGCTCCCTCCACCATGAATTTGCCCAAACTGGGCTGTTTAGAGGCTCCCTCCACCATGAATTTGCCCAAACTGGGCTGGTTAGAGGCTCCCTCCACCATGAATTGGTCCAAACTGGGTTTTTTAGAGGCTCCCTCCACCATGAATTGGTCCAAACTGGGCTGGTTAGAGGCTCCCTCCACCATGAATTGGTCCAAACTGGGCTGTTTAGCGGCTCCCTCCACCATTAATTGGTCCAAACTGGGCAGGTTAGAGGCTCCCTCCACCATGAATTTGCCCAAACTGGGCTGTTTAGAGGCTCCCTCCACCATGAATTTGCCCAAACTGGGCTGGTTAGAGGCTCCCTCCACCATGAATTGGTCCAAACTGGGGTTTTTAGAGGCTCCCTCCACCATGAATTGGTCCAAACTTGGCTGTTTAGAGGCTCCCTCCACCATTAATTGGTCCAAACTGGGCTGGTTAGAGGCTCCCTCCACCATGAATTGGTCCAAACTGGGGTTTTTAGAGGCTCCCTCCACCATGAATTGGTCCAAACTGGGTTTTTTAGAGGCTCCCTCCACCATGAATTGGTCCAAACTGGGGTTTTTAGAGGCTCCCTCCACCATGAATTGGTCCAAACTGGGCTGTTTAGCGGCTCCCTCCACCATTAATTGGTCCAAACTGGGCTGGTTAGAGGCTCCCTCCACCATGAATGTGCCCAAACTGGGCTGTTTAGAGGCTCCCTCCACCATGAATTTGCCCAAACTGGGCTGGTTAGAGGCTCCCTCCACCATGAATTGGTCCAAACTGGGGTTTTTAGAGGCTCCCTCCACCATGAATTGGTCCAAACTTGGCTGTTTAGAGGCTCCCTCCACCATTAATTGGTCCAAACTGGGCTGGTTAGAGGCTCCCTCCACCATGAATTGGTCCAAACTGGGTTTTTTAGAGGCTCCCTCCACCATGAATTGGTCCAAACTGGGGTTTTTAGAGGCTCCCTCCACCATGAATTGGTCCAAACTGGGCTGTTTAGCGGCTCCCTCCACCATTAATTGGTCCAAACTGGGCTGGTTAGAGGCTCCCTCCACCATGAATGTGCCCAAACTGGGCTGGTTAGAGGCTCCCTCCACCATGAATGTGCCCAAACTGGGCTGTTTAGAGGCTCCCTCCACCATGAATTTGCCCAAACTGGGCTGGTTAGAGGCTCCCTTCACCTTGAATTGGTCCAAACTGGGGTTTTTAGAGGCTCCCTCCACCATGAATTGGTCCAAACTGGGCTGTTTAGCGGCTCCCTCCACCATTAATTGGTCCAAACTTGGCTGTTTAGAGGCTCCCTCCACCATTAATTGGTCCAAACTGGGCTGGTTAGAGGCTCCCTCCACCATGAATTGGTCCAAACTGGGTTTTTTAGAGGCTCCCTCCACCATGAATTGGTCCAAACTGGGGTTTTTAGAGGCTCCCTCCACCATGAATTTGCCCAAACTGGGCTGTTTAGAGGCTCCCTCCACCATGAATTTGCCCAAACTGGGCTGGTTAGAGGCTCCCTCCACCATGAATTGGTCCAAACTGGGGTTTTTAGAGGCTCCCTCCACCATGAATTGGTCCAAACTTGGCTGTTTAGAGGCTCCCTCCACCATTAATTGGTCCAAACTGGGCTGGTTAGAGGCTCCCTCCACCATGAATTTGCCCAAACTGGGCTGTTTAGAGGCTCCCTCCACCATGAATTTGCCCAAACTGGGCTGTTTAGAGGCTCCCTCCACCATGAATTTGCCCAAACTGGGCTGTTTAGAGGCTCCCTCCACCATGAATTGGTCCAAACTGGGTTTTTTAGAGGCTCCCTCCACCATGAATTTGCCCAAACTGGGCTGTTTAGAGGCTCCCTCCACCATGAATTGGTCCAAACTGGGCTGGTTAGAGGCTCCCTCCACCATGAATTTGCCCAAACTGGGCTGTTTAGAGGCTCCCTCCACCATGAATTTGCCCAAACTGGGCTGGTTAGAGGCTCCCTCCACCATGAATTGGTCCAAACTGGGGTTTTTAGAGGCTCCCTCCACCATGAATTGGTCCAAACTTGGCTGTTTAGAGGCTCCCTCCACCATTAATTGGTCCAAACTGGGCTGGTTAGAGGCTCCCTCCACCATGAATTTGCCCAAACTGGGCTGTTTAGAGGCTCCCTCCACCATGAATTGGTCCAAACTGGGTTTTTTAGAGTCTCCCTCCACCATGAATTGGTCCAAACTGGGCTGTTTAGAGGCTCCCTCCACCATGAATTTGCCCAAACTGGGCTGGTTAGAGGCTCCCTCCACCATGAATTGGTCAAAACTGGGCTGGTTAGAGGCTCCCTCCACCATGAATTTGCCCAAACTGGGCTGTTTAGAGGCTCCCTCCACCATGAATTTGCCCAAACTGGGCTGTTTAGAGGCTCCCTCCACCATGAATTTGCCCAAACTGGGCTGTTTAGAGGCTCCCTCCACCATGAATTGGTCCAAACTGGGTTTTTTAGAGGCTCCCTCCACCATGAATTGGTCCAAACTGGGGTTTTTAGAGGCTCCCTCCACCATGAATTGGTCCAAACTGGGCTATTTAGCGGCTCCCTCCACCATTAATTGGTCCAAACTGGGCAGGTTAGAGGCTCCCTCCACCATGAATTTGCCCAAACTGGGCTGTTTAGAGGCTCCCTCCACCATGAATTTGCCCAAACTGGGCTGGTTAGAGGCTCCCTCCACCATGAATTGGTCCAAACTGGGGTTTTTAGAGGCTCCCTCCACCATGAATTGGTCCAAACTTGGCTGTTTAGAGGCTCCCTCCACCATTAATTGGTCCAAACTGGGCTGGTTAGAGGCTCCCTCCACCATGAATTGGTCCAAACTGGGGTTTTTAGAGGCTCCCTCCACCATGAATTGGTCCAAACTGGGTTTTTTAGAGGCTCCCTCCACCAACTGGGGTTTTTAGAGGCTCCCTCCACCATGAATTGGTCCAAACTGGGCTGTTTAGCGGCTCCCTCCACCATTAATTGGTCCAAACTGGGCTGGTTAGAGGCTCCCTCCACCATGAATGTGCCCAAACTGGGCTGGTTAGAGGCTCCCTCCACCATGAATTTGCCCAAACTGGGCTGGTTAGAGGCTCCCTCCACCATGAATTGGTCCAAACTGGGGTTTTTAGAGGCTCCCTCCACCATGAATTGGTCCAAACTTGGCTGTTTAGAGGCTCCCTCCACCATTAATTGGTCCAAACTGGGCTGGTTAGAGGCTCCCTCCACCATGAATTGGTCCAAACTGGGTTTTTTAGAGGCTCCCTCCACCATGAATTTGCCCAAACTGGGCTGTTTAGAGGCTCCCTCCACCATGAATTGGTCCAAACTGGGCTGGTTAGAGGCTCCCTCCACCATGAATTTGCCCAAACTGGGCTGTTTAGAGGCTCCCTCCACCATGAATTTGCCCAAACTGGGCTGGTTAGAGGCTCCCTCCACCATGAATTGGTCCAAACTGGGGTTTTTAGAGGCTCCCTCCACCATGAATTGGTCCAAACTTGGCTGTTTAGAGGCTCCCTCCACCATTAATTGGTCCAAACTGGGCTGGTTAGAGGCTCCCTCCACCATGAATTTGCCCAAACTGGGCTGTTTAGAGGCTCCCTCCACCATGAATTGGTCCAAACTGGGTTTTTTAGAGGCTCCCTCCACCATGAATTGGTCCAAACTGGGCTGTTTAGAGGCTCCCTCCACCATGAATTTGCCCAAACTGGGCTGGTTAGAGGCTCCCTCCACCATGAATTGGTCCAAACTGGGCTGGTTAGAGGCTCCCTCCACCATGAATTTGCCCAAACTGGGCTGTTTAGAGGCTCCCTCCACCATGAATTGGTCCAAACTGGGTTTTTTAGAGGCTCCCTCCACCATGAATTGGTCCAAACTGGGCTGGTTAGAGGCTCCCTCCACCATGAATTTGCCCAAACTGGGCTGGTTAGAGGCTCCCTCCACCATTAATTGGTCCAAACTGGGCTGGTTAGAGGCTCCCTCCACCATGAATTTGCCCAAACTGGGCTGTTTAGAGGCTCCCTCCACCATGAATTTGCCCAAACTGGGCTGTTTAGAGGCTCCCTCCACCATGAATTTGCCCAAACTGGGCTGGTTAGAGGCTCCCTCCACCATGAATTGGTCCAAACTGGGTTTTTTAGAGGCTCCCTCCACCATGAATTTGCCCAAACTGGGCTGGTTAGAGGCTCCCTCCACCATGAATTGGTCCAAACTGGGCTGGTTAGAGGCTCCCTCCACCATGAATTTGCCCAAACTGGGCTGTTTAGAGGCTCCCTCCACCATGAATTGGTCCAAACTGGGTTTTTTAGAGGCTCCCTCCACCATGAATTGGTCCAAACTGGGCTGGTTAGAGGCTCCCTCCACCATGAATTTGCCCAAACTGGGCTGGTTAGAGGCTCCCTCCACCATTAATTGGTCCAAACTGGGCTGGTTAGAGGCTCCCTCCACCATGAATTTGCCCAAACTGGGCTGTTTAGAGGCTCCCTCCACCATGAATTTGCCCAAACTGGGCTGTTTAGAGGCTCCCTCCACCATGAATTTGCCCAAACTGGGCTGGTTAGAGGCTCCCTCCACCATGAATTGGTCCAAACTGGGTTTTTTAGAGGCTCCCTCCACCATGAATTTGCCCAAACTGGGCTGGTTAGAGGCTCCCTCCACCATGAATTGGTCCAAACTGGGTTTTTTAGAGGCTCCCTCCACCATGAATTTGCCCAAACTGGGCTGGTTAGAGGCTCCCTCCACCATGAATTGGTCCAAACTGGGTTTTTTAGAGGCTCCCTCCACCATGAATTTGCCCACACTGGGCTGGTTAGAGGCTCCCTCCACCATGAATTGGTCCAAACTGGGGTTTTTAGAGGCTCCCACCACCATGAATTTGCCCAAACTGGGGTGTTTAGAGGCTCCCTCCACCATGAATTGGTCCAAACTGGGCTGGTTAGAGGCTCCCTCCACCATGAATTTGCCCAAACTGGGCTGTTTAGAGGCTCCCTCCACCATGAATTGGTCCAAACTGGGTTTTTTAGAGGCTCCCTCCACCATGAATTGGTCCAAACTGGGCTGGTTAGAGGCTCCCTCCACCATGAATTTGCCCAAACTGGGCTGGTTAGAGGCTCCCTCCACCATTAATTGGTCCAAACTGGGCTGGTTAGAGGCTCCCTCCACCATGAATTTGCCCAAACTGGGCTGTTTAGAGGCTCCCTCCACCATGAATTTGCCCAAACTGGGCTGTTTAGAGGCTCCCTCCACCATGAATTTGCCCAAACTGGGTTTTTTAGAGGCTCCCTCCACCATGAATTTGCCCAAACTGGGCTGGTTAGAGGCTCCCTCCACCATGAATTGGTCCAAACTGGGTTTTTTAGAGGCTCCCTCCACCATGAATTTGCCCAAACTGGGCTGGTTAGAGGCTCCCTCCACCATGAATTGGTCCAAACTGGGTTTTTTAGAGGCTCCCTCCACCATGAATTTGCCCAAACTGGGCTGGTTAGAGGCTCCCTCCACCATGAATTGGTCCAAACTGGGTTTTTTAGAGGCTCCCTCCACCATGAATTGGTCCAAACTGGGGTTTTTAGAGGCTCCCTCCACCATGAATTGGTCCAAACTGGGGTGTTTAGAGGCTCCCTCCACCATGAATTTGCCCAAACTCTGCTGGTTAGAGGCTCAATCCACCCTGATTTTCAAAACAAATGTTGGTGCCAACCTCAACTTACTACAAGGGCCAAATTCACTGCTGGTGACAAGCTCTCCTCACTGCAAGTGCCAAATACACATGTTTCAAGGTGTTTTCCTACTGTCAGAGAGGTGGTATTGAGTGTGTAAAGTGTGTAGTTGTTAGGCTGTGATGTTGGGGTAATAGAGGGTCTTTGGTGTGTTAGATGCCCCCAGACATGCTTCCCCTGCTGTCCCAGTGTCATTCCAGAGGTGTTGGCATCATTTCCTGGGGTGTCATAGTGGACTTGGTGACCCTCCAGACACGGATTTGGGTTTCCCCCTTAACGAGTATCTGTTCCCCATAGACTATAATGGGGTTCGAAACCCATTCGAACACACGAACATTGAGCGGCTGTTCGAATCGAATTTCGAACCTCGAACATTTTAGTGTTCGCTCATCTCTAGTTACAACCATTTAAGCCAAATAAGTAACACTTGAAGACAATACTATGGATTCAGATGCTGCAGTGACCATGCAAACTGTGAGGTAACCAGATGGCCAAGCAAAAACAGTTAAGACTTAGTTGTAAAATAGTGTTGTAGAGTTTGTAGCTGTGGCGTAGCAAGACCAAACATAGAATAAGGACCATGGTACAGGGGAACACATATGAACTGAAACCAGAAACACAGAGTCCATGATATCATGAAATCAGAGCTCTGATTTCCTACTACAGACCTACAGGTTCTTGCTGTTTGTACATTGTTCCTCCGGTCCACAGGTTGAACCGCTGCTACTCTCACCAGGCATTTACATCTATAAACCTTATAGGGGATTGTGACATTTCACAACCCTTTCAGGTGAGAGGCCATCTGGTTATTCTCTCACTCATTAACCACATCAAGGAATTATATTGTCATTACTACACTTGGTGCACTCGGTGTCTCTCTCCATTTCGCTTTTTCATTTGACTGTGACTAAAGTACAGAATGGTCATCTGATGCATAAATGGAATAGCACTAGCTTGAAATAAGGAACTCTCAATCGAGCATCATGGCTTCTTCAATAAGCTGATCAGTAGGGGTGCAGGAGGGAGTATCCCAACCAATCTAATATTGATGACCTATCCTACAACAACTGATCAATATCTTAGTCCCATAAAACTGTTTTAAAGAATTTGCAAGTGTTATTACAAACGTGGACTATTTTAGAGTATTGTATTTAATACAATTTGTATAAAAGTTTAAAGCACTATTGTACTGAATATGACATATTAGATTATGTTAACCCTTTGAACAAACCTCTGTACATTAATGCCGTAAAACCACAGCATTTTGGGATTATTAATTTGATGGATTAGGTTTATTAAAAACTCATTAAATAAAGTAATTTTAACGGCAAGGGTACATTGGCTAAAAGACATTAAATTTATATATTTAGTATATTTTTCAACATAAAGGGAAATGAAAATATAATTACATTATAATATGTATTTAATGTTTACTCTGATATGCGCACAAGGAAAACAGTATAATGTAAGATTATTGTATTTTTTCTCTATCCTGTTGAGTGAACATCCAGGAGCTAAATATTTTATCAGGGAACTTCATAGATACACCAACATACTTAGGTACATAGAGAGAGGTTTGTTATGGCATTGACTTCAAAAACATGGTCATTTTAAAGTTACCATATTTGCCGTAATAAACAAGAATGAATTCAAATGCCTATGTGTTGTTGCATATTATACAAAATATACAGCAAGGATGGTATTGACCATAAAATGTTTCATCTGAGAGTGGTGATAAGTATCAGTCTATAAGTAGCTTTACCCACAGTGTAAACTGCTATGTAACAGTCTGCGACATGAAGGTACTATATATCAGGGCATATTACAAGGTAAAAAATGTTTCATGAAATTAATTGTAATCATAGATTAGATTTATATATGTAAAATACATCTTTGTAATCTAGCACCTATCGCAGAAGAAGTTGAATGGATTTACAGACTGCAAAGCCTTAGGGCCAGTTCACACGGAGTTAACGTGCGCGCATTCTGGCACGTATACACATGTCAGAATGTGAGCGCTCAAAACAGACCACATTCATTTCAATGGGTCATTACGGGTGTATAACGCGCGTAATTTTGCGCGTGTAATTTTGTGGCCGCAAAATTACACGCGCAAAATTACACGCGCAAAATTACGCGAGTTATACGCCCGTAATGACCCATTGAAATGAATGTGGTCTATTTTGAGCACTCACATTCTGATACATGTATACGTGCCAAAATGTGCGCACGTTAACTCCGTGTGAACTGGCCCTAAGACCTAAAGGGTTAGATGATAACATCATCTACATGTGTCTCATCTGAGTACCTATATCATTTTTGATTACTGATTACTAGCCCCCCCCCACCCCACACACACACACACACACACACACACACACATACTTTTACTCTTTTGATCAGTAGGGACCCCTGGTATTGAATGTGTAGTCACATCACCGCTATGTGTGTGGTTACTTGCAATTTGACAATATGTGTCATGGATGCATCGTGTGACCTGTTGTCCATCAGCTACTCTTCATTATTACAATACTATATCTTGTGTGACAATTACCTTGCACTTTACTCTTAATGTAGTCATCATTTAGGACACTCCCCTTTATCTGAATGACATCAGGCACATATGGTATAATTCTTTATGTTTTGGTCAAGTTCAAAAAAGCGATCATCAATAGGATGTTTGAACACTATCCTAGTTCATATATCCTGCTTTTCCACCATGTATATGCCATATTAGGATAGTTTTGTTATGTTCTATATGACTACTGGCGTCTTACAGGTATTTTCTAGCCTCCACACCCCTGACTGCACCCCATGACACTACAGGAAGGCATGGCCAATTGGATAGCGTGTCATCACGTTAGAGGTGGGCGTTGGGTGTGGTCTTTAAGTTTATAATCAGGACAGACACTGCACTAGTTGGCATATACCTTAGTACCATGTCCTACCATCTGGGACTCGGGAGCTGCGGTTTTCACCGCAAATTTCCTATTTTTGTCTTTGGAACAAATCCATAATCTCCTCCTGATGAGCTGTTACCCATACTTTATAGTGAAACGCATTGAGGAGCACATTGTATTCTATTCTGGAGCACTGATATCCCCATATTAAGATACTATATATTGGGTTTTCATTATAGGGCTATATCTATGCTCAGCCCTTTCTCAGCGTTCCTGTGAAGGATCCTCTTGCCTCTATTTCAACTTAGAGGACAGTTGTGCGTGATCCCAGTTAGCAGTATGTTTATTCATTGTAGATAGGATGATAACCTGTTCCAACCAAAGAACTAAATATCAAATTTAATTGGGAATGTAACCAAAGGTTAATAGGGTAGAATTATCTTATCCTCCCCTTTACTAGAATTATACCTAGTTACCCCACAATATTTATTTAATTGGACTAATATTGACGATGTTCTTTTTTAGCTAATCATTTATTAAAACTTACTTTTTATTTTACTCCCTCAGTGAATATCCAAATAATAAGCCTGTAGAACTTACAAGACAAGAAGGATAATTTACTTTTTGCAATATAACCAGCATTTGTGTCTAAAAAAAATCACAGCGACCAACTTTCCCACAAAAAAGGGCAATTTTTCAAGTGTTTTAAATGTTGTAAAAGCGAGTGGCAGCAGCACAGTGTATGGTTAAACTAGGACATTGTATCAACTGATTACCATCCATTTTCCGAAATATATAGAATTACCAAGCATGGACGCGCTAATTAAAAATTATGTACATATGAGAATTCACATATAAGTCCTTGTGGACTCCAGAAATAGGTCAACTTGTCTCAAGCCTCTTTGGTACGTAATCAAGCTATGTATGCCGAAAAACGTGGGGCTGCGTCTATGGCTTACGACTCAAAGGTCGAAAGAAATCACAGGACAGTGATTGAAGGATATACCCCCCAAAAACACCAAAAGCGCACTCCCTTCAGCAAAGATAAGTTCTGGTATGCTGATGTATCAAAATAAAAAGGATTTATTTAAGATGATGCGTTTCGGGGTTCTCTGGTACCTCACACGTACCACCCCTTCATCAGGTCTCTAGGAGTTCTAGAATGTTTTCAATGGTGCAATGGTTTTTCCTGTGACCATCCATTTTCCTATAGACATATATGCCACTGTCACTTTGTCATAACTTGAGCTGTGTTTTTCTTAGAAAGGTACAAAAGGCTAGATAGGGGCCGAGGAGCCCTGACAGTGTTATATACTGTAGTTTAAGCCAATTTAAACTCTGGTTCACAATGAATTTCTTTGACCCAAAATAAATCTTGGAATGAATATCTTGAAGATTTCTACTGCTCAAATACAAAAAAAAAAAAACAGTATAGGAATAGACAAAGAAATAAAAGGAAGGAAGTATAAAATATAAATTTTATTAAATATAAATTTTATTAAATTTAGTCAATTAAAAAGTGTAAGATTGTTAGGAGAGCTCCAAATATCAATGGGTTATTATTGATTCCAACCTCCTATTGATAAATAACTGTGTGATACATGCAGTAATGTGCCATGAAACTGGAAAAATAGATCCAGCACTAAAATATTGGCCAGAGATTAGGTCCCTCAAATAGCTTGAATTGCACCTTATTTCTAATATGTGACAGATCACACTGTACTACGGTAAAGACTTAGCACACGCTTAGTACATCCTCACTGGGGTTGAGCGATCGGAAAAGATCGGATTCTGATCAGCGATCGAGTAAATTTCACGATCGCAATCAGATTTCCGATCCCGATCTTTTCCGCTGGAATTGAGGTCAGAGGTTATCTCAAGACCGGCTCAACCCCATTCATGTATATCCTTACTAGGGTTGAGTGATCGGGATCGGGAAAGATCAGATCCCGATCGGTGATCGAGCAAATTGGAAAATGATTAGAGATGAGCGAACACTAAAATGTTCGAGGTTCGAAATTCGATTCGAACAGCCGCTCAATGTTCGTGTGTTCAAACGGGTTTCGTACCCCATTATAGTCTATGGGGAACATATACTCGTTAAGGGGGAAACCCAAATCCGTGTCTGGAGGGTCACCAAGTCCACTATGACACCCCAGGAAATGATGCCAACACCTCTGGAATGACACTGGGACAGCAGGGGAAGCATGTCTGGGGGCATCTAACACACCAAAGACCCTCTATTACCCCAACATCACAGCCTAACAACTACACACTTTACACACTCAATACCACCTCTCTGACAGTAGGAAAACACCTTGAAACATGTGTATTTGGCACTTGCAGTGAGGAGAGCTTGTCACCAGCAGTGAATTTGGCCCTTGTAGTAAGTTGAGGTTGGCACCAACATTTGTTTTGAAAATCAGGGTGGATTGAGCCTCTAACCAGCAGAGTTTGGGCAAATTCATGGTGGAGGGAGCCTCTAAACACCCCATTTTGGGCAAATTCATGGTGGAGGGAGCCTCTAAAAACCCCAGTTTGGACCAATCCATGGTGGAGGGAGCCTCTAAAACCCCAGTTTGGACCAATTCATGATGGAGGGAGCCTCTAAACAGCCCAGTTTGGGCAAATTCATGGTGGAGGGAGCCTCTAACCAGCCCAGTTTGGACCAATTAATGGTGGAGGGAGCCTCTAAACAGCCCAGTTTGGGCAAATTCATGGTGGAGGGAGCCTCTAAAAAACCCAGTTTGGACCAATTCATGGTGGAGGGAGCCTCTAAACAGCCCAGTTTGGGCAAATTCATGGTGGAGGGAGCCTCTAACCAGCCCAGTTTGGACCAATTCATGGTGGAGGGAGCCTCTAACCAGCCCAGTTTGGGCAAATTCATGGTGGAGGGAGACTCTAACCAGCCCAGTTTGGACCAATTCATGGTGGAGGGAGCCTCTAAAAAACCCAGTTTGGACCAATTCATGGTGGAGGGAGCCTCTAACCAGCCCAGTTTGGGCAAATTCATGGTGGAGGGAGCCTCTAAAAAACCCAGTTTGGACCAATTCATGGTGGAGGGAGCCTCTAAAAAACCCAGTTTGGACCAATTCATGGTGGAGGGAGCCTCTAACCAGCCCAGTTTGGACCAATTCATGGTGGAGGGAGCCTCTAAAAAACCCAGTTTGGACCAATTCATGGTGGAGGGAGCCTCTAAACAGCCCAGTTTGGACCAATTAATGGTGGAGGGAGCCTCTAAACAGCCAAGTTTTGGGAAATTCATGGTGGAGGGAGCCTCTAAAAAACCCAGTTTGGACCAATTCATGGTGGAGGGAGCCTCTAACCAGCCCAGTTTGGACCAATTCATGGTGGAGGGAGCCTCTAAAAAACCCAGTTTGGGCAAATTCATGGTGGAGGGAGCCTCTAACCAGCCCAGTTTGGACCAATTAATGGTGGAGGGAGCCTCTAAACAGCCAAGTTTTGGGAAATTCATGGTGGAGGGAGCCTCTAAAAAACCCAGTTTGGACCAATTCATGGTGGAGGGAGCCTCTAAACAGCCCAGTTTGGGCAAATTCATGGTGGAGGGAGCCTCTAAACACCCCAGTTTGGACCAATTCATGGTGGAGGGAGCCTCTAAAAAACCCAGTTTGGACCAATTCATGGTGGAGGGAGCCTCTAACCAGCCCAGTTTGGACCAATTCATGGTGGAGGGAGCCTCTAAAAAACCCAGTTTGGGCAAATTCATGGTGGAGGGAGCCTCTAAAAACCCCAGTTTGAACCAATTCATGGTGAAGGGAGCCTCTAAAACCCCAGTTTGGACCAATTCATGATGGAGGGAGCCTCTAAACAGCCCAGTTTGGGCAAATTCATGGTGGAGGGAGCCTCTAAACAGCCCAGTTTGGACCAATTAATGGTGGAGGGAGCCTCTAAACAGCCCAGTTTGGGCAAATTCATGGTGGAGGGAGCCTCTAAAAAACCCAGTTTGGACCAATTCATGGTGGAGGGAGCCTCTAAACAGCCCAGTTTGGGCAAATTCATGGTGGAGGGAGCCTCTAAAACCCCCAGTTTGGACCAATTCATGGTGGAGGGAGCCTCTAAAAAACCCAGTTTGGACCAATTCATGGTGGAGGGAGCCTCTAACCAGCCCAGTTTGGACCAATTCATGGTGGAGGGAGCCTCTAACCAGCCCAGTTTGGGCAAATTCATGGTGGAGGGAGCCTCTAACCAGCAGAGTTGTGGGAAAGCAGGGTGGAGGGAGCCTCTAACCAGCAGAGTTGGGGGAAATCAGGGTGGAGGGAGCCTCTAACCAGCAGAGTTGGTGGAAATCAGGGTGGAGGGAGCCTCTAACCAGCAGATTTGTGGGAAATCAGGGTGGAGGGAGCCTCTAACCAGCAGAGTTGGGGGAAATCAGGGTGGAGGGAGCCTCTAACCAGCAGAGTTGGTGGAAATCAGGGTGGAGGGAGCCTCTAACCAACAGAGTTGGTGGAAATCAGGGTGGAGGGAGCCTCTAACCAGCAGAGTTGGGGGAAATCAGGGTGGAGGGAGCCTAGTATTAGCAGAATTGTGCAACGCTTATGTTGGATGAGTATGAGGATGCGGAGGAATTGGAGAGGTTGAGTACAGACATGGAGTTTCATGTTGGGGTGCTTTACACAGGTGGGCACAAAAATGAAGGCTCTATCCAGTGGTGGTTCATTTTTATCAAAGTGAGCCGGTCGGCACTCTCAGCTGACAGACGGGTGCGCTTGTCAATGATGATGCCACCGGCTGCACTGAACACCCTCTCAGATAGGACGCTGGCGGCAGGACAGGACAGCACCTCCAAGGCATATAGGGCAAGTTCAAGCCACAGGTCCAACTTCGACACCCAATACGTGTAGGGCGCAGAGGGGTCGGAGAGGACAGGGCTGTGGTCGGAAAGGTATTCCCGCAACATGCGCCTATACTTCTCACGCCTGGTGACACTAGGACCCTCCGTGGCGGCACTTTGGCGAGGGGGTGCCATCAAGGTGTCCCAGACCTTAGACAGTGTGCCCCTCGTTTGTGTGGACCGGTGAGAACTTGGTTGCCTACTGGAGGAACTGCCCTCCCTGCCGCCAACGTCACATGCTGGAAACATCTCCATCATATTCTGCACCAATTGCCTGTGGCAAGCATTGATGCGATTGGCCCTCCCCTCTACCGAAATAAAAGACGAGATGTTGATTTTACACCGGGGGTCAAGGATAGCAAAGATCCAGTACTGGTTGTCCTCCATGATTTTGACAATACGCTTGTCGGTTGTAAAGCACCCCAACATGAACTCAGCCATGTCTGCCACAGTGTTAGTTGGCATGACTCCTCTGGCCCCACCGGAAAGTTCAATCTCCATTTCCTCCTCATCCTCCATGTCTACCCATCCGCGCTGCAACAATGGGACGATTCGAAGTTGCCCGGAAGCCTCCTGTATCACCATCACATCATCGGACAACTCTTCTTCCTCCTCCCCCTCCTCCTCCTCCTCCTCCATTAAACGCGATGAAGCGGACAGATGTGTGGACCTACTCTCCAGCTGTGACGGATCGGATGCTATCCCTGACTCCTCTGTGTGATCTGAGTTATCCCTGATGTCAATCAGGGATTCTCTCAGAACACACAAGAGCGGGATTGTAAGGCTCACCATCGCATCCTCAGAGCTCACCCTCCTTGTGGACTCCTCAAAGACCCGTAGGATGTCACAAAGGTCTCTATTCAACATCTGAAACGTTGAGTTCCAGCGTGTGGGGACGTCGCACAAAAGCCGGTGTTGTGGCACATGCAGGCGTTGCTGGAGAGATTTTAAGCTAGCAGCGGCTACTGTCGACTTGCGAAAGTGGGCGCATATGCGCCGCACTTTCACCAGTAGCTCTGGAACATTGGGGTAGCTCTTTAGGAAACGTTGCACCACTAGGTTGAAGACGTGGGCCAGGCATGGAACATGTTGGAGTCCGGCAAGCTCCAGAGCTGCTACCAGGTTCCGGCCGTTATCACAAACGACCATGCCTGGGCCCAGGTGCAGCGGCTCAAACCATATTGCCGTCTCATCGAGGAGGGCATCCCTCACCTCGGAGGCAGTGTGCTGTCTGTCCCCCAAGCTGATCAGCTTCAGCACAGCCTGCTGACGTCTACCAACGCCAGTGCTGCAACGTTTCCAACTCGTAGCTGGGGTCAATCTAACAGCGGAGGAGGAGGCGGTGGCGGAGGAGGAGGCGGTGGAGGAGGAGGAGGAGGGGGGTGTTCTTCTCGTGTCCCTGCCAGGAATGTTAGGCGGGGAGACGAGGTACACCGGGCCAGTTTGGGAAGCAGTCCCAGCCTCAACTACATTCACCCAGTGTGCCGTCAGTGAAATGTAGCGTCCCTGTCCGCATGCACTTGTCCACGCGTCGGTGGTCAAGTGGACCTTTGTGCAAAGCGCGGAACTAAGGGCCTGCCTGATGTTGAGTGACACGTGCTGGTGCAAGGCGGGGACGGCACACCGGGAGAAGTAGTGACGGCTAGGGACGGCATAGCGAGGTGCCGCAGTTGCCATCAGGTCCAGGAAGGCGGGAGTTTCAACAAGCCGGAACGCCAACATCTCCTGGGCCAGCAGTTTAGCGATGTTGGCGTTCAAGGCTTGCGCGTGTGGGTGGTTAGCAGTGTATTTCTGCCGCCGCTCCAATGTCTGAGAGATGGTGGGTTGTTGTAAAGAAGCGCCTGATGGTGCCTTTGATGGTGCAGGAGAAGGAGATAAGACAGGAACAGGGGAGGATGAGGAAGAAGTCAACAAAGTGGCGGAGGCAGATGAAGTGGTGTCCTGGCTCGTCCTCTGGAGTGCATCGCCAGCACAGTCAGCAGTGGCAGTGGCAGAGGCAGAGGCAGTGGCAGTGGCGTGAACGGCAGGCGGCCTTTGTCCTGCCGTTGCTGCCTGCCACTGATTCCAGTGCTTGGATTCCAAATGACGGCGCATTGAAGTGGTGGACAAGTTGCTCTTCTCAGAGCCCCTAATCAATTTCGAGAGGCAAATTGTGCAGACAACACTATATCTGTCCTCGGCGCATTCCTTGAAAAAACGTGCCCTCGAGGTGGGAGTTTTTCGGGGCTGGGTACGAACTGGAACATCTTGGGAGATTCCGGGTGTGGCCTGGCTTCGCCTAAGCTGCTGACCTCTGCCTCTGCCTCTAGCTACCCTTTTTGGTGCTGCACCTGCCTCAACATCCACACTACTTTCCCCGCTTGACATCCCCCCTGTCCAGGTCGGGTCAGTGTCCTCATCATCCACCACTTCCTCTTCCAACTCCTGTCTCATCTCCTCCTCCCGCACAATGCGCCGGTCAACTGGATGCCCTGACGGCAACTGCGTCACATCATCGTCGATGAGGGTGGGTTGCTGGTCATCCACCACCAAATCGAACGGAGATGGAGGAGACTCTAGTGTTTGAGCATCTGGACACAGATGCTCCTCTGTTAGGTTCGTGGAATCGTGACGTGGAGGGGCAGGTTGAGGGACAATGAAAGGAGCGGAGAACAGCTCTGGGGAGCAGGGACAGTTGGGGTTATTGTTCTGTGAAGCTTGGGAATTTTGGGAGGAAGGAGGACAAGACTGTTGGGTAATAGGAGGAGAGGAGGCAGAGTCTGACTGGCTGCTGGACAATGTGCTGTAAGCGTTCTCTGACAGCCATTGCAAGACCTGTTCCTGGTTCTCGGGCCTACTAAGGTTTGTACCCTGCAGTTTAGTTAATGTGGCAAGCAACCCTGGCACTGTGGAGTGGCGCAATGCTTGCTGTCCCACAGGAGTAGGCACGGGACGCCCTGTGGCTTCACTGCTACCTTGCTCCCCAGAACCATTCCCCCGACCTCGCCCACGGCCTCGTCCACGTCCCTTTCCGGGAGCCTTGCGCATTTTGAATTCCCAGTTAGAAACTGGCACTATATACCAGTAGCAAAAATTGTGGGTGCACGTAACCCCAATATATTCTTTGAATTACCAGTCAGAAACTGGCACTATATGGCAGTAGCAAGAAATGAGGGTATTTGTAACCCCAATATATTCTTTGAATTCCCAGTCAGACAATGGCACTATATACCAGTAGCAAAATTTGTGGGTGCACATAACCCCAATATATTCTTTGAATTACCAGTCAGAAACTGGCACTATATGGCAGTAGCAAGAAATGAGGGTATTTATAACCCCAATATATTCTTTGAATTACCAGTCAGAAACTGGCACTATATGGCAGTAGCAAGAAATGAGGGTATTTATAACCCCAATATATTCTTTGAATTACCAGTCAGAAACTGGCACTATATGGCAGTAGCAAGAAATGAGGGTATTTATAACCCCAATATATTCTTTGAATTACCAGTCAGAAACTGGCACTATATGGCAGTAGCAAGAAATGAGGGTATGTGTAACCCCAATATATTCTTTGAATTACCAGTCAGAAACTGGCACTATATACCAGTAGCAAGAAATGAGGGTATTTGTAACCCCAATATATTCTTTGAATTCCCAGTCAGACAATGGCACTATATACCAGTAGCAAAAATTGTGGGTGCACGTAACCCCAATATATTCTTTGAATTACCAGTCAGAAACTGGCACTATATGGCAGTAGCAAGAAATGAGGGTATTTGTAACCCCAATATATTCTTTGAATTCCCAGTCAGACAATGGCACTATACACCAGTAGCAAAAATTGTGGGTGCACGTAACCCCAATATATTCTTTGAATTACCAGTCAGAAACTGGCACTATATGGCAGTAGCAAGAAATGAGGGTATTTATAACCCCAATATATTCTTTGAATTACCAGTCAGAAACTGGCACTATATACCAGTAGCAAGAAATGAGGGTATTTGTAACCCCAATATATTGTTTGAATTCCCAGTCAGACAATGGCACTATATGGCAGTAGCAAAAATAGTGGGTGTATATAGCCCCAATTCTATTGCTAGGGGACTTGCAGTGTATTTCTGGGGTGAAGGTGGGGGGGCACACCGTTGGAACGGGTATCGGGGGTATATATAGGGTATACGGGAATACACTGTCAGTGTATTCCATTCAGGATCCTGGGAAAGCTGGGTTGCGGCGATTGAGCCAGTCAGTGCCACGTTACACTGACAAGCTTCTCCCTGGAATTTAGCTCTTATAATAGCTGTTGGTTGTCTTCTCCTTCCTATCCTAGCCTGTCCCTGCCTACCCAGAATCTAAGCCCTAGCTAGCTGGACGGAAACCTCCATCCCCGGTGAATTGCAAGCTCAGAATGACGCGAACCTGGGCGGCGCTGTTCTTTTAAATTAGAGGTCACATGTTTTCGGCAGCCAATGGGTTTTGCCTACTATTTTCAACGTCACCGGTGTCGTAGTTCCTGTCCCACCTACCCTGCGCTGTTATTGGAGCAAAAAAGGCGCCAGGGAAGGTGGGAGGGGAATCGAGTAATGGCGCACTTTACCATGCGGTGTTCGATTCGATTCGAACATGCCGAACAGTCTAATATCCGATCGAACATGAGTTCGATAGAACAACTGTTCGCTCATCTCTAAAAATGATCAGAAATCGGATTTTAAAATCGATCCTGAAATCTCAAGATCGGATAAACCCTAATCCTCACCCATATTTAGGGTCTTGTATTACTCAGAAATACTGTATCACACCACCCTCACATGTAGATAGACATATAATTGTATTGTGCCAACATACTATGAGAGACCCTCCTCTCTCTCCAGAAAATTGTTTTGGGGGATAACATTACTGTGTGGATTCAGATAATGGCTCATGTTTGTAGGATAATAATGAATGTCCACAAAAGAGTAAGCCTAATGCATTGTCTATATTCTGATCCCCACAACGGTGATAATGAAATAGGGCCACACAGAGAATCACCAACAACCTGACATTACCAGATGGTTATCTATTTGACACCTTATGCGAAGTATAATAACCAGTCTACCTCACCATACTCTCTTCAGTAATGTTACGGGGTTGTAAAGCTCATAGCAGTCCGATATTAGTAGGGTAGTAGATAATATTGCTCCCTATGTGCACATAATAGGTGTCACAAGTTGTGTTCCCCTCTGTAATGTGGAGTTACACAGCTGAAGTAACCTAGTGATGGCAAGTCAGCCAGGCTCTATCACGTTAAGTATGTGGCTAGAAGATTTCCCATCTAGGAGAACCCTTCAATTGTTCCCTTACTAGGTTGATAACAGTTCTCCCCTATGGTAAAAAGAGGATCCCTGATTAAGACTTAGGCAATCAGAGGGTTTGCATTAAAGCTGTTCTGTGTGCTAGTTCAGTAGTACTGGATTGGGGTTATTCAGCTCAACATATCTCTGAGACAGTCACAGAAATCAACTAGGTTGCCCTCGACTCTGGTCTCCTATTCTTGCAAAACTCAAGAAGTCTTAATATTTTCTGTTTCTCCCTACTCTTTCCTTGACTCTCTTTCTGTCATTTACATCTTATCCTATCTTTTAAAAAAATAATAAGAAGAATAACCCATACTACCCTCTACTAATGACCACGGTTTCCCTTCATCCCTCCCTCCCTCCCCCACAGAAGTTCTTCCCTCCCCCCTATCCCACATTCTTTGTAAATGATGTGATAACAAGGGTGTGATATGGTGACATCACACGGTTTACGTTCTTAATTGCATATACCATATATAACGAGTGTAATTGTTCTTATGTTCTCGAGTTATTTATCGTACTTGAATTCATTTTGTTTTCTTTTGTACCTTTCTCACTAAGTATACACCTTAAATATGTTATGATTGTTCTCTTCATTTGCGAATGTATCAGTCTTTGGCATTATTCTTTATGTGCTGTATTTTCAAAACTTCAATAAAAACCTGTTGAATTAAAAAAAAAAAAATCAACTAGTTGTGTGTCACGGGATGGTTAGAGTCTATACTATAGGCCATGTGTAATATATATTTCATGTGGAATGTATTCTCTAACCTGTTGTAAACATCAGTGTGTAGTTGGCTGATTAGGGTCTAGTGTGTTAGCACATTGTATGCAAATACCTCTAACTAGTGAGGACCAGTGAGGACAATGGGTGGAGATAATCTGATCAGTGTCTCCAAGAAGATGTTGGATGGTGCATTGTCCATAGTAGACAGGGAGTCTGCTCTCCTTGGTATAGGTGAGGGGGGAAGGATCTGTGACTCAGCCCTCCCCACCCACAGATAGAGGAAGTAACAGTCTTAGTATATAGTTGTAGCTGGAGTTAGTATGTGTTAGCCGGCCTGTGCACAGCTCTGCAGAGAGCCAGGACTTAGTTACAGGACCAAGGAACCAAAGTTATCATTGGATTGTGACTTCTGTGGACTTATTGTTATTACGGTTGATGTGACCGCCACCGGCTACTAACTTTGTGGATTACAATAAATTGCTGTTGTCTCCCGACCTCTTGCGTCCGTGTTGATTCAAAAGACCATCCGGAGGAAGACGTATACCTTTGTTCCGTGACAACTGGTTGGCAGCGGTGGGATCAACAGCGGACAGCGAGATGGACTACAGCAGCTCAGCGATTAATGGAGCCACAACCTCAGAATACAGGAACTGGACTATGGCAAGTCTACAAGTAAGGGCCCGGGAACTAAACCTGAGTTACCAGGGAAGAACGAAAGAGCAACTGATCGAGGCACTGGAGGAGATGACCCTGCAAAGCGACCATGAGGAGGGCTGCCCCCAGGAGACAGTAGAGATACGGGAGTGGCAGGTACAGACCCAAAAGAGCAGATGGGTTGTTTTGTATGAGGAGGAATTGGCAGTGCTGGGGCTAAGAGCAACTGCAGAGCAAAGGAGTAGAGCGTTACAGAGGGCTCAGGAAACGGAGAAGGAGGAACAGAGAATGGCGCATGAAAAGGAAAGAATGGCGCATGAAATGCGAATGGCTGAGATAACTGCGCGGAATTATAATCAAACGTCGACCCCCAGCCCAACAGTGAGAGAACCACCATATGTCTCCCATAAACACTTCAAGACCTTTGATGAAGCGGCTGGGGATGTTGATGGATATTTTCAGGACTTCGAACACCAGTGCCACCTGATGGAAGTCCCAGAGAAGGATTGGGTCCGGTATCTGGTGGGGCACCTACGAGATGGGGCTGCGGAAGCTCTCAGAGCCATGGACCCTAGTGATCAGCGGGACTATGAGGCCATTAAAAGAGCGGTGCAGAAGTATTATGCAGTCACTCCAGAGTCCTACCGAGTTCAGTTCCGCTCTTTGTCTTACAATGGGGGAAGCTCCTTCCACATGTTCGCCCACAAGTTGAAGCAAGCATGCAAGCGCTGGCTAGAAGGAGAGGAGGCTGTCACAGTCGATAAGATCCTCCAAGTCATACTTAAGGAACAGTTCTTTTCCCAGTGCCCCGCTGAGATCCGTGAGTGGGTGCTGGAACGGAACCCAGCCACAGTTGAGCAAGCTGCTTCTCTTGCAGATGAGGGCCTGACCATCAAGCCGCAGTGGAAGAGGTTGTTTGCAGAGGAGCGGAAAACTACCACAGTCCGCCAGACACCCTTCAGCCAGCCACCCACCTTTCGTACCCGGCCTCAGGATTACAATTTCCCCTCTACCCTTGCCCCAGCCCATCGGCCTCCAGCTATGAACAACCCTGTCCCTAGACAACGACCTACTGGAAGAATGCTAGAGCGCAGATGTTTTGGTTGCGGGCGGCCTGGACATTTGCAAGCTAGTTGCCCTGTTAACATGGGGGCACGGGCCACCGTGGCATCTCGGCCTATTCACTACCTGGGAACCACCCCTAGGACAGAAAGTTTGGCCCCATGTCCAGATGACTCCATGAATGACCCATCTGTTCCACCTCCAGGGGTCTATGGGATTCAGCCTTCTGCCACACATCCTGCAAACCTTCAGCGGAAGCACTTGCAGGAGGTCCTACTGGATGGCCGAACAGTTGTTGGATTCCGGGACTCGGGAGCTTTCCTAACGGTAGCGGACCCCCGAGTTGTGCGACCCGAGGCCCTAGAGGAGGGCCCTGGCATTTCTATCGAGTTGGCAGAGGGTACTCGGAGACGTATTCCTAAAGCTACCGTGGAACTTGACTATGGTTATGGACCAAAACGATGCACAATTGGTGTGATGAGCGGGCTGCCGGCCGATGTTCTGTTAGGCAACGATGTTGGAAATCTACAGTGCCATTTTGTGGGAGCAGTGACCCGAAGCCAAGCTCAGAGAGAAGCCAACATGGATCGACCGGATTTGCTGCCAGATTCCAGCCCAGCGGCCCCAACTTCCCAACTGGTGAGTGACTCTTTCCTCGGGGCTAATAATCCTGCAATTTGGGACAAGGCACAGTTTAGGAGGGAGGTAGAGACGGACCCTACATTGGATAGTTTCCGAGCACGGGCTGAGATTGGACAGATAGGAGAAAGTGGTGAGAAGATTATTAAGGAAGATGGACTCCTCTACCGGGTTACAGAGGCTTGCTCTCCAGATAAACCCTGGACTTATTGTAGACAGCTTGTTGTGCCCCAGCGATACCGGGCCTCCCTACTGCACCTTGCCCATGACATTCCCATGGCTGGCCATCAAGGGAAAACTCGCACAGAACGGAGGCTTACTCACTTGTTTTATTGGCCTGGGATCTCTCAGGCTGTTGCGCAGTTCTGTCGGACTTGTGATGTATGTCAGCGTAGAGGCCGACCAGGGGACCACCCAAGAGCCCCCTTACAGCCTTTGCCCGTCATCGATGAACCCTTCCAACGAGTGGCTGTTGATATCATCGGGCCTTTGGCTAGACCTAGTAAATCTGGGAAACAATATATATTGACAGTAGTCGACTATGCCACCCGATACCCGGAAGCTGTGGCACTATCCTGTATCTCTGCCACCAAAGTAGCCGAGGCCCTTGTGACTGTCTTCACCAAAGTTGGATTCCCAAGTGAGATCTTGTCAGACCAGGGTACCCAATTTATGTCCGAACTGGTACAGTGTCTATGGCGTACCTGCGGGGTGCGGGCGATCCGGACCACCCCATACCACCCCCAGACCAATGGACTATGTGAGCGTTTTAATGGTACTCTAAAGAACATGTTAAAAGCCTTTACTGAGACTGATCCAGACTGGGAAAGGTACCTACCACATCTCCTGTTTGCATATCGGGAAGTGCCCCAGGAATCTACTGGATTTTCCCCCTTTGAACTGCTGTATGGCCGGAAAGTTCGTGGTCCGTTAACCTTAGTCAAGGAGCACTGGGAGGGGACAGTGGAGGATACCGGAATTCCTGTTGTCCCTTATGTTCTGAAGCTTCGAGACACGCTGGCCCAGTTGGCCCATTTTGCTAAAGAGCAGGTCCAGAGGGCGCAGACTCGACAAAAGACTTGGTACGACCGCAAAGCACGCTATCGGGAATTTACTGAGGGGCAACAAGTTCTTATGATTGTCCCACATCCCCAAAATAAGCTACAGACCACCTGGGAAGGGCCTTTTAGAGTCCTCCGAAAGCTCAATGACACCAACTACCTCTTAGCACTAGATGAGCAGGGGCTCCGACAAAAGACTGTCCATATTAATATGATTAAGGAGTATCACGATCGGGCTCCACCTATGATTGCCATGTGCCAACTTGCCTCTGAGGAGCGCTCAGAAGGAGACTCCCTCCCGGATCTCCTAGAAACGGCCCAACGCATCACCACTGTAGAAGATGTCCCTCTAAAGGACCACCTGCACCCAGCACAGCGAGAGGAAGTGTCCAATATACTTCATCAGCACAGGGCTGCGTTCTCCTCCCGACCAGGGCAAACCAGGCTGACCCAACACAATGTGGACACCCCCGGTGTCCCACCAATGCAACAAGCACCTTACCGGGTCCCTGAATCTGTCAAAAACACCATGTGCAAAGAGCTGGAGGATATGCTAGCCCTAGGGGTTATCCAAGCCTCGCACAGTCCCTGGGCTTCTCCAGTGGTGCTTGTACCCAAAAAGGATGGCAGTACGAGATTTTGTGTGGACTACAGGCGACTGAATGACCATACTATGAGTGACCCCTACCCTATGCCACGCATTGATGAGCTTCTGGACAAACTCGCTGCGGCTAAGTATGTCACCACCTTGGATCTCAGCAAGGGGTACTGGCAGATTCCCCTGACCGCTGCAGGGAGGGAAAGGTCAGCGTTCATAACCCCTTTCGGACTGTTTGAATTCCTAAGCATGCCTTTTGGAATGAAGAATGCCCCAGCAACCTTCCAGAGGATGGTGGACCAGCTACTTCAAGGATGCAGAGACTTTGCCTGTGCTTACTTGGATGATATCGCAATCTTTAGCCACACGTGGGAGGACCACTTGCATCATGTCGAGGCTGTTCTAGATCGGATACAGGAGGCTGGCCTGACAATTAGACCAGACAAATGCCAGATAGGTCTGGGCGAGGTGCAATACTTGGGACATAGAGTGGGAGGGGGAAAACTGCGACCAGAGCCCGCTAAGATACAGGCTATTAGAGACTGGCCCATACCACAGACCAAGAAACAGGTCATGGCGTTCTTAGGTACTGCTAGTTATTACCGAAAATTTGTCTCTAACTTCAGCTCCGTGGCCAAGCCCCTGACAGACCTGACGAAGAAGAACCTGCCCAGAGTGGTGAGCTGGACCCCGGCCTGCGACAGAGCTTTTAACCAACTGAAGGACGCCCTTGCCTGCTCACCTGTCCTTGCTGCCCCGGATTATAAACGAAGGTTTATTGTTCAGACAGACGCCTCCACATATGGACTGGGAGCCGTCCTCAGCCAAGTAAATGCCGCGGGGGAGGAGCACCCCATTGCCTACCTCAGCCGGAAGCTGCAGGACCGGGAAGTAGCATATGCCACTATAGAGAAGGAATGCTTGGCAGTAGTTTGGGCCCTCAAGAAGTTACAGCCGTACCTGTATGGTCGGGAGTTCACCGTAGTTACCGACCACAACCCCCTCACTTGGCTGCAGAGAGTCTCTGGGGACAATGGACGACTGTTGAGGTGGAGTCTGGCCCTTCAACCCTACAACTTTACCATTCAGTACCGCCGAGGGAGCCAACACCAGAACGCGGATGGGTTATCCCGGCAGGAGGACATATGAGCTATAGAGACTGATGTGCATTCCCCAATTTACCTGTGTAGGCCAATTGTGTCATGCACATGTTTTGAGAGGGGGAGGGGTTGTCACGGGATGGTTAGAGTCTATACTATAGGCCATGTGTAATATATATTTCATGTGGAATGTATTCTCTAACCTGTTGTAAACATCAGTGTGTAGTTGGCTGATTAGGGTCTAGTGTGTTAGCACATTGTATGCAAATACCTCTAACTAGTGAGGACCAGTGAGGACAATGGGTGGAGATAATCTGATCAGTGTCTCCAAGAAGATGTTGGATGGTGCATTGTCCATAGTAGACAGGGAGTCTGCTCTCCTTGGTATAGGTGAGGGGGGAAGGATCTGTGACTCAGCCCTCCCCACCCACAGATAGAGGAAGTAACAGTCTTAGTATATAGTTGTAGCTGGAGTTAGTATGTGTTAGCCGGCCTGTGCACAGCTCTGCAGAGAGCCAGGACTTAGTTACAGGACCAAGGAACCAAAGTTATCATTGGATTGTGACTTCTGTGGACTTATTGTTATTACGGTTGATGTGACCGCCACCGGCTACTAACTTTGTGGATTACAATAAATTGCTGTTGTCTCCCGACCTCTTGCGTCCGTGTTGATTCAAAAGACCATCCGGAGGAAGACGTATACCTTTGTTCCGTGACATTGTGCCTTTCAATAAGTCTGCTAGGGTTCCTCTACGCGTTTCTCCTCTACACGTTCCTCTATGTATAGAAATAGAACAAAGCCGATTCTCTCCTCTGCCATGTGTCTCTACCCTTTTCTTAACCCTCTTTTTATTTATTTTTTTCTTATTTTCAATACACTCTCACTATTATTCTATCTTTTTTTATTCCGACATTCAGTTGATGATGTAAAATTAGCGCTGAACAATATAACGCTGTAACTTTAAGTTTCTGTAGACCCAATGTTTGTGCCTTGTATTTCACATGATGAAGCAAATGTTTCAGCTTCACATTCAATGTGTTCTCTCTATTATACTGAATAAACCATTGAAGAATAATAATTGCCTTTAAGTGCTGTATATAAGCTTACAAAGGTTGTAACTATGCAGCTTCATTGTCTTCATAGTAAGGTCATGTATTAGCTACGGTGCAGGATTAGAGATGTTCGCATCCTTTTCATGACTCTTATATGCCTAATTAGCAAATTGTTATAGATTGACTATTTTGTAGTATAAAGATAATTTAACTGACTTTATATTGATATTATAATCAATATAGTACAGAAAAAAAATAATTGTTTAACCTTTGTTTAACCCCTTGCTTACCACTTGTTCGCTTTTTCATTGTAGCTTTTCAAGAGCCAGAAGTTTCTCTGTTGAAATATGAGGGATTGCTTAAAGCAAGATAACTTATAGTTTCAGTGGTCCCATTCTGTAACACAGAAGATTGATTGATTAACTTTTATTACCTTTTTTTTTTTTTTTTTTTTGGGGGGGGGGGGGATAGGAAATAAATTCACCACAGTTTTTTGCTTTATCAATTTTGCACAATTCACCATGCACTATTCTGTGTCAGGATGATTATGATTATGGCAATAGAAATACTTGATAATTATTATGTGTTACTACTTTTGTGCAGCAAAAACATATTTACGCAAGGTCCAGACTAGTTTTCCGGTTTCCGTCCTTTGGGTTCACATGGGGACCCGAAAGATTGGAGACCCTGAGATGCATAAAAAGCAGTTACATGTGCAACCCATAGCCTATAGTAAGACTTGCAGGACTTTTCTTTCCACCGATTCTAAGCAGATTCTGCAGTAGAGTCTCCATGTAGACTCCAATGCAAGGGTGAATTAATGGGATTCTATTATTAAAATTATATTTTTTTCTGCCTACCCTGTCGGAATAGCCTTAAGAAAGGCTATTCTTTTCCTACCTTTAGATGTCTTCTCCAAGCCGCCCTTCGGTCGAAATCCCAGTTTTCCCGAGCACTCAAACAGCACTGGGGGCATCCCCAATGCTGTGAGAGAACTCTCCAGCACCCCCTCCATCTTCATCTGGAACGGCCTCTCTTTGAATCTTCTTCTGGCACTGGGTTCAAACTGCGCATGCTCGCCGGCCAGAAGAAAATGGCCGCTTACACTTACTGTATAAGCGGCCATTTTCTTTTGGCTGGCGGGCATGCGCAGTCGGCTTTGCCCAAGGCCCAAGGCCTAGCAGTTTGAACCCAGCTCCGGAAGAAAACACGAAGAGAGGCCGTTCCAAACGAAGATGAAGGCGGCGCTGGAGAGTTCACTCGCAACTCACAATTTTAAAACTATAAGAACTGTGAGCTCCATTCCTGGAAGTTGTTTTGCGTGCTACCTCAAGAAAAAGTTATCAGTTACCTTGTTTTGTGCATAGCACAAGTCTCCTGAGTCTTATTCCTGCACCTACACTATGGACATTCCCTTCAGGCTCAGTAGGACTGAGCACAACTAGAATGTGTCTCGGGACAGAGACTACCATCACCATCAGGTACATAGCAGGTCCCTTCAGCTCAGTAGGAGAACTAGAGGAATTGAGAAAGTGCTAGGGCCAGAAGTCCATGCTCCAGTACGACTACTCCCAGCCTCTGTGGTTCCTCAAACAGATTTCTGCAGTGAATGAAGTCCCTTCAATTCCTCTATTTTGAAATAATAATGTCCTGATCATATTACAATATATAGATATTATTTAGTGCTATGAAACATAACTAAACAAATGCCAACATTATTGAAAGAAAAACCTTTATGCATTTGTTAAGAAAGACACAGATAATTGTGCGGTCATTATAAAGTGGTTAACACTAGAGATAAGCGAACACTAAAATGTTCGAGGTTCGAAATTCGATTCGAACAGCCGCTCAATGTTCGTGTGTTCGAACGGGTTTCGAACCCCATTATAGTCTATGGGGAACAGATACTCGATAAGGGGGAAACCCAAATCCGTGTCTGGAGGGTCACCAAGTCCACTATGACACCCCAGGAAATGATGCCAACACCTCTGGAATGACACTGGGACAGCAGGGGAAGCATGTCTGGGGGCATCTAACACACCAAAGACCCTCTATTACCCCAACATCACAGCCTAACAACTACACACTTTACACACTCAATACCACCTCTCTGACAGTAGGAAAACACCTTGAAACATGTGTATTTGGCACTTGCAGTGAGGAGAGCTTGTCACCAGCAGTGAATTTGGCCCTTGTAGTAAGTTGAGGTTGGCACCAACATTTGTTTTGAAAATCAGGGTGGATTGAGCCTCTAACCAGCAGAGTTTGGGCAAATTCATGGTGGAGGGAGCCTCTAAACACCCCAGTTTGGGCAAATTCATGGTGGAGGGAGCCTCTAAAAACCCCAGTTTGGACCAATTCATGGTGGAGGGAGCCTCTAACCAGCCCAGTTTGGGCAAATTCATGGTGGAGGGAGCCTCTAACCAGCCCAGTTTGGACCAATTAATGGTGGAGGGAGCCTCTAACCAGCCCAGTTTGGACCAATTAATGGTGGAGGGAGCCTCTAACCAGCCCAGTTTGGACCAATTAATGGTGGAGGGAGCCTCTAACCAGCCCAGTTTGGACCAATTAATGGTGGAGGGAGCCTCTAACCACCCCAGTTTGGACCAATTCATGGTGGAGGGAGCCTCTAAACAGCCAAGTTTGGACCAATTCATGGTGGAGGGAGCCTCTAAAAACCCCAGTTTGGACCAATTCATGGTGGAGGGAGCCTCTAACCAGCCCAGTTTGGGCAAATTCATGGTGGAGGGAGCCTCTAAACAGCCCAGTTTGGGCAAATTCATGGTGGAGGGAGCCTCTAACCAGCCCAGTTTGGACCAATTAATGGTGGAGGGAGCCGCTAAACAGCCCAGTTTGGGCAAATTCATGGTGGAGGGAGCCTCTAAACAGCCCAGTTTGGACCAATTCATGGTGGAGGGAGCCTCTAAAAAACCCAGTTTGGACCAATTCATGGTGGAGGGAGCCTCTAAACAGCCCAGTTTGGGCAAATTCATGGTGGAGGGAGCCTCTAACCAGCCCAGTTTGGACCAATTAATGGTGGAGGGAGCCTCTAAACAGCCAAGTTTTGGGAAATTCATGGTGGAGGGAGCCTCTAACCAGCCCAGTTTGGACCAATTAATGGTGGAGGGAGCCTCTAAACAGCCAAGTTTTGGGAAATTCATGGTGGAGGGAGCCTCTAACCAGCCCAGTTTGGACCAATTCATGGTGGAGGGAGCCTCTAAACAGCCAAGTTTGGACCAATTCATGGTGGAGGGAGCCTCTAAAAACCCCAGTTTGGACCAATTCATGGTGGAGGGAGCCTCTAACCAGCCCAGTTTGGGCAAATTCATGGTGGAGGGAGCCTCTAAACAGCCCAGTTTGGGCAAATTCATGGTGGAGGGAGCCTCTAACCAGCCCAGTTTGGACCAATTAATGGTGGAGGGAGCCGCTAAACAGCCCAGTTTGGACCAATTCATGGTGGAGGGAGCCTCTAAAAACCCCAGTTTGGACCAATTCATGGTGGAGGGAGCCTCTAAAAAACCCAGTTTGGACCAATTCATGGTGGAGGGAGCCTCTAACCAGCCCAGTTTGGACCAATTAATGGTGGAGGGAGCCTCTAAACAGCCAAGTTTGGACCAATTCATGGTGGAGGGAGCCTCTAAAAACCCCAGTTTGGACCAATTCATGGTGGAGGGAGCCTCTAACCAGCCCAGTTTGGACCAATTAAAGGTGGAGGGAGCCTCTAACCAGCCCAGTTTGGACCAATTAATGGTGGAGGGAGCCTCTAACCAGCCCAGTTTGGACCAATTCATGGTGGAGGGAGCCTCTAAACAGCCAAGTTTGGACCAATTCATGGTGGAGGGAGCCTCTAAAAACCCCAGTTTGGACCAATTCATGGTGGAGGGAGCCTCTAACCAGCCCAGTTTGGGCAAATTCATGGTGGAGGGAGCCTCTAAACAGCCCAGTTTGGGCAAATTCATGGTGGAGGGAGCCTCTAACCAGCCCAGTTTGGACCAATTAATGGTGGAGGGAGCCGCTAAACAGCCCAGTTTGGGCAAATTCATGGTGGAGGGAGCCTCTAAACAGCCCAGTTTGGACCAATTCATGGTGGAGGGAGCCTCTAAAAAACCCAGTTTGGACCAATTCATGGTGGAGGGAGCCTCTAAACAGCCCAGTTTGGGCAAATTCATGGTGGAGGGAGCCTCTAACCAGCAGAGTTGTGGGAAAGCAGGGTGGAGGGAGCCTCTAACCAGCAGAGTTGGTGGAAATCAGGGTGGAGGGAGCCTCTAACCAGCAGAGTTGGGGGAAATCATGTTGGAGGGAGCCTAGTATTAGCAGAATTGTGCAACGCTTATGGTGGATGAGTATGAGGATGCGGAGGAATTGGAGAGGTTGAGTACAGACATGGAGTTTCATGTTGGGGTGCTTTACACAGGTGGGCACAAAAATGAAGGCTCTATCCAGTGGTGGTTCATTTTTATCAAAGTGAGCCGGTCGGCACTCTCAGCTGACAGACGGGTGCGCTTGTCAGTGATGATGCCACCGGCTGCACTGAACACCCTCTCAGATAGGACGCTGGCGGCAGGACAGGACAGCACCTCCAAGGCATATAGGGCAAGTTCAAGCCACAGGTCCAACTTCGACACCCAATACGTGTAGGGCGCAGAGGGGTCGGAGAGGACAGGGCTGTGGTCGGAAAGGTATTCCCGCAACATGCGCCTATACTTCTCACGCCTGGTGACACTAGGACCCTCCGTGGCGGCACTTTGGCGAGGGGGTGCCATCAAGGTGTCCCAGACCTTAGACAGTGTGCCCCTCGTTTGTGTGGACCGGTGAGAACTTGGTTGCCTACTGGAGGAACTGCCCTCCCTGCCGCCAACGTCACATGCTGGAAACATCTCCATCATATTCTGCACCAATTGCCTGTGGCAAGCATTGATGCGATTGGCCCTCCCCTCTACCGGAATAAAAGACGAGATGTTGTTTTTATACCGGGGGTCAAGGATAGCAAAGATCCAGTACTGGTTGTCCTCCATGATTTTGACAATACGCTTGTCGGTTGTAAAGCACCCCAACATGAACTCAGCCATGTCTGCCACAGTGTTAGTTGGCATGACTCCTCTGGCCCCACCGGAAAGTTCAATCTCCATTTCCTCCTCATCCTCCATGTCTACCCATCCGCGCTGCAACAATGGGACGATTCGAAGTTGCCCGGAAGCCTCCTGTATCACCATCACATCATCGGACAACTCTTCTTCCTCCTCCTCCTCCTCCTCCTCCTCCTCCATTAAACGCAGTGAAGCGGACAGATGTGTGGACCTACTCTCCAGCTGTGACGGATCGGATGCTATCCCTAACTCCTCTGTGTGATCTGAGTTATCCCTGATGTCAATCAGGGATTCTCTCAGAACACACAAGAGCGGGATTGTAAGGCTCACCATCGCATCCTCAGAGCTCACCCTCCTTGTGGACTCCTCAAAGACCCGTAGGATGTCACAAAGGTCTCTCATCCATGGCCACTCATGGATGTGAAACTGAGGCAGCTGACTTTGTGGCACCCTAGGGTTTTGTAGCTGGTATTCCATCAAAGGTCTCTGCTGCTCAACCACTCTATTCAACATCTGAAACGTTGAGTTCCAGCGTGTGGGGACGTCGCACAAAAGCCGGTGTTGTGGCACATGCAGGCGTTGCTGGAGAGATTTTAAGCTAGCAGCGGCTACTGTCGACTTGCGAAAGTGGGCGCACATGCGCCGCACTTTCACCAGTAGCTCTGGAACATTGGGGTAGCTCTTTAGGAAACGTTGCACCACTAGGTTGAAGACGTGGGCCAGGCATGGAACATGTTGGAGTCCGGCAAGCTCCAGAGCTGCTACCAGGTTCCGGCCGTTATCACAAACGACCATGCCTGGGCCCAGGTGCAGCGGCTCAAACCATATTGCCGTCTCATCGAGGAGGGCATCCCTCACCTCGGAGGCAGTGTGCTGTCTGTCCCCCAAGCTGATCAGCTTCAGCACAGCCTGCTGACGTCTACCAACGCCAGTGCTGCAACGTTTCCAACTCGTAGCTGGGGTCAATCTAACAGCGGAGGAGGAGGCGGTGGCGGAGGAGGAGGCGGTGGCGGAGGAGGAGGCGGTAGAGGAGGAGGAGGAGGGGGGTGTTCTTCTCGTGTCCCTGCCAGGAATGTTAGGCGGGGAGACGAGGTACACCGGGCCAGTTTGGGAAGCAGTCCCAGCCTCAACTACATTCACCCAGTGTGCCGTCAGTGAAATGTAGCGTCCCTGTCCGCATGCACTTGTCCACGCGTCGGTGGTCAAGTGGACCTTTGTGCAAAGCGCGGAACTAAGGGCCCGCCTGATGTTGAGTGACACGTGCTGGTGCAAGGCGGGGACGGCACACCGGGAGAAGTAGTGACGGCTAGGGACGGCATAGCGAGGTGCCGCAGTTGCCATCAGGTCCAGGAAGGCGGGAGTTTCAACAAGCCGGAACGCCAACATCTCCTGGGCCAGCAGTTTAGCGATGTTGGCGTTCAAGGCTTGCGCGTGTGGGTGGTTAGCAGTGTATTTCTGCCGCCGCTCCAATGTCTGAGAGATGGTGGGTTGTTGTAAAGAAACGCCTGATGGTGCCTTTGATGGTGCAGGAGAAGGAGATAAGACAGGACCAGGGGAGGATGAGGTAGAAGTCAACAAAGTGGCGGAGGCAGATGAAGTGGTGTCCTGGCTCGTCCTCTGGAGTGCATCGCCAGCACAGTCAGCAGTGGCAGTGGCAGAGGCAGAGGCAGTGGCAGAGGCAGTGGCAGTGGCGTGAACGGCAGGCGGCCTTTGTCCTGCCGTTGCTGCCTGCCACTGATTCCAGTGCTTGGATTCCAAATGACGGCGCATTGAAGTGGTGGACAGGTTGCTCTTCTCAGAGCCCCTAATCAATTTCGAGAGGCAAATTGTGCAGACAACACTATATCTGTCCTCGGCGCATTCCTTGAAAAAACTCCACACCTTCGAGAAACGTGCCCTCGAGGTGGGAGTTTTTCGGGGCTGGGTACGAACTGGAACATCTTGGGAGATTCCGGGTGTGGCCTGGCTTCGCCTAAGCTGCTGACCTCTGCCTCTGCCTCTAGCTACCCTTTTTGGTGCTGCACCTGCCTCAACATCCACACTACTTTCCCCGCTTGACATCCCCCCTGTCCAGGTCGGGTCAGTGTCCTCATCATCCACCACTTCCTCTTCCAACTCCTGTCTCATCTCCTCCTCCCGCACAATGTGCCGGTCAACTGGATGCCCTGACGGCAACTGCGTCACATCATCGTCGATGAGGGTGGGTTGCTGGTCATCCACCACCAAATCGAACGGAGATGGAGGAGACTCTAGTGTTTGAGCATCTGGACACAGATGCTCCTCTGTTAGGTTCGTGGAATCGTGACGTGGAGAGGCAGGTTGAGGGACAATGAAAGGAGCGGAGAACAGCTCTGGGGAGCAGGGACAGTTTGGGTTATTGTTCTGTAAAGCTTCGGAATTTTGGGAGGAAGGAAGACAAGACTGTTGGGTAATAGGAGGAGAGGAGGCAGAGTCTGACTGGCTGCTGGACAATGTGCTGTAAGCGTTCTCTGACAGCCATTGCAAGACCTGTTCCTGGTTCTCGGGCCTACTAAGGTTTGTACCCTGCAGTTTAGTTAATGTGGCAAGCAACCCTGGCACTGTGGAGTGGCGCAATGCTTGCTGCCCCACAGGAGTAGGCACGGGACGCCCTGTGGCTTCACTGCTACCTTGCTCCCCAGAACCATTCCCCCGACCTCGCCCACGGCCTCGTCCACGTCCCTTTCCGGGAGCCTTGCGCATTTTGAATTCCTAGTTAGAAATTGGCACTGTATACCAGTAGTAAAAATTGTGGGTGCACGTAACCCCAATATATTCTTTGAATTCCCAGTCAGACACTGGCACTATATGGCAGTAGCAAGAAATGAGGGTATTTGTATTCCCAATATATTCTTTGAATTCCCAGTCAGACAATGGCACTGTATACCAGTAGTAAAAATTGTGGGTGCACGTAACCCCAATATATTCTTTGAATTCCCAGTCAGAAACTGGCACTATATGGCAGTAGCAAGAAATGAGGGTATTTGTATTCCCAATATACTCTTTGAATTCCCAGTCAGACAATGGCACTGTATACCAGTAGTAAAAATTGTGGGTGCACGTAACCCCAATATATTCTTTGAATTCCCAGTCAGAAACTGGCACTATATGGCAGTAGCAAGAAATGAGGGTATTTGTATTCCCAATATACTCTTTGAATTCCCAGTCAGACAATGGCACTGTATACCAGTAGTAAAAATTGTGGGTGCACATAACCCCAATATATTCTTTGAATTACCAGTCAGAAACTGGCACTATATGGCAGTAGCAAGAAATGAGGGTATTTGTATTCCCAATATACTCTTTGAATTCCCAGTCAGACAATGGCACTGTATACCAGTAGTAAAAATTGTGGGTGCACGTAACCCCAATATATTCTTTGAATTCCCAGTCAGAAACTGGCACTATATGGCAGTAGCAAGAAATGAGGGTATTTATAACCCCAATATATTCTTTGAATTCCCAGTCAGACAATGGCACTGTATACCAGTAGTAAAAATTGTGGGTGCACGTAACCCCAATATATTCTTTGAATTACCAGTCAGAAACTGGCACTATATGGCAGTAGCAAGAAATGAGGGTATTTGTATTCCCAATATACTCTTTGAATTCCCAGTCAGACAATGGCACTGTATACCAGTAGTAAAAATTGTGGGTGCACGTAACCCCAATATATTCTTTGAATTCCCAGTCAGACACTGGCACTATATGGCAGTAGCAAGAAATGAGGGTATTTGTATTCCCAATATATTCTTTGAATTCCCAGTCAGACAATGGCACTGTATACCAGTAGTAAAAATTGTGGGTGCACGTAACCCCAATATATTCTTTGAATTCCCAGTCAGACACTGGCACTATATGGCAGTAGCAAGAAATGAGGGTATTTGTATTCCCAATATATTCTTTGAATTCCCAGTCAGACAATGGCACTGTATACCAGTAGTAAAAATTGTGGGTGCACGTAACCCCAATATATTCTTTGAATTCCCAGTCAGACACTGGCACTATATGGCAGTAGCAAGAAATGAGGGTATTTGTATTCCCAATATATTCTTTGAATTCCCAGTCAGACAATGGCACTGTATACCAGTAGTAAAAATTGTGGGTGTATATAGCCCCAATTCTATTGCTAGGGGACTTGCAGGGTATTTCTGGGGTGAAGGTGGGGGGGCACACCGTTGGAACGGGTATCGGGGTATATATCGGGTATACGGGAATACACTGACAGTGTATTCCATTCAGGATCCTGGGAAAGCTGGGTTGCGGCGATTGAGCCCGTCAGTGCCACGTTACACTGACAAGCTTCTCCCTGGAATTTAGCTCTTATAAGAGCTGTTGGTTGTCTTCTCCTTCCTATCCTAGCCTGTCCCTGCCTACCCAGAATCTAAGCCCTAGCTAGCTGGACGGAAACCTCCGTCCTCGGTGAATTGCAAGCTCAGAATGACGCGAAGCTGGGCGTCGCTGTTCTTTTAAATTAGAGGTCACATGTTTTCGGCAGCCAATGGGTTTTGCCTACTTTTTTCAACGTCACCGGTGTCGTAGTTCCTGTCCCACCTACCCTGCGCTGTTATTGGAGCAAAAAAGGCGCCAGGGAAGGTGGGAGGGGAATCGAGTAATGGCGCACTTTACCACGCGGTGTTCGATTCGATTCGAACATGCCGAACAGCCTAATATCCGATCGAACATGAGTTCGATAGAACACTGTTCGCTCATCTCTAGTTAACACCTAAATTATAAAACAAATAACCACAAACCAACGTATCGTTAGCATTTTTCTATTTTATCGGTGAGGTTTACTAAGAATATGATGGCGCAGTATATAATGTATGTTATATAGCTCTGCAAAGGGAGTTGTAGGCTCTATCTCACTCCACAGATAAAGCCTGAAACCACAGCAAGTATATGTGGACTCATAAATCTATGGTGGAAAGAAATCTGAAATTGGAGAGATGGAAAAATGACTTATTTTGAATCTTCTGTCACTGAGGAGTATTCGGTATTATGAAAAATCAATCTTAAAGCTAGCTGTCTTAAATACTTCCTTTCAAGCATTCATTTGTTAAATTGTCAGAACTCATCAATAGCCCTGCAAGCATCGCTGTTTATTAAGGCTGCTGTTCTTATAAAGCATAATAAATTTGCGGCTGCGTGAATGTGAATTTCTACAATAAGGAAATTGGCATGGTAAAAGGCAAATCTAAGGTCTGGGATATGTGATTTATATTTCCAAAAGTGGGTGTCAAACAGAACACTGAGAAATCAACACTTTATTGTGTAGGAGCCTGCCGAAAGAATGATCCAAACAATGCAATCTTTCTACATAACACAGTCTCGAGACATCTGAAGAGCTTTATCAGTAATGTCCATGGATTTAAAAAGAAATTATAAGTTATTCATAGATGATATATTAAGAATAGCCAAATATTTTAGGTACAATATTTATTTCCTTTACTTTTACCAGCACTTTACAGATATTGTCAACACTATCTGTCCATAGTAGGTTGTCCAAGCTAAGAAATTGTGAAAACAGACAATTACATGGAGAAAGATGAATGAATAAACAGGGTGGGCGAATACTTGATCAAATTCCAACCCAGGATACCAGAGCTGTCCATCCTGCCCAGAAACATGGTGCCTCATATTAAAACTGTAATAGAAAATGTGGGCTTCTTATCTGTTACAAAGCTGCATGTTCGCATCTTCTCTAAAAATATAGCTAAAATGATTCTATCATTAGAATTCCATTCTTCTCTACCTTTATTATTCTGATCCCCACTGCCGTTCCTGAGAAATATCTTTTTTTTTTTCTTTGTGAAAATGAGATTTCAGACACCATTGGGGGCGTTCCCCTGTGCTGTCTGAAAACTCTCTAGCAATGCATCCATCTTCTTCTCCGCCTCTTCTTTCCCGTCACTGTCACATCTTCACCAAAAACGCTGACTGCGCATGTGCGTTGGCCATTTTCCTGTGTAAGGGTGCATGCACACTACGTAACGCCGGGCGTGTATGAGAGCCGTACACGCCGGCATTACGGCAGACTGCCGAACACTTCCCATTCACTTCAATGGGAGCGCTCGTAACAGCGGCGTTTACGAGCGCTCCCATTGAAGTGAATGGGAAGTGTTCGGCAGCCCTGCTGTAACGCCGGCGTGTACGGCTCTCATACACGCCCGGCGTTACGTAGTGTGCATGCACCCTAACAGTTTGGTTTGTAAATTTTCTTCTGCACACCTAAATTATTAGTTGCTTGTTACATTTTTTTAACCCCTTCCTGACATTTGCTGTACTAGTACAATGGACACAGGGTGTTTAACTATGGCGGCCACCCGGGAGCCGGGCGATCGCCATAGCCGCTGGGTGTCTACTGTTTTATACAGTATATACCCAGCGCTAATGCCCCCAGTCAGTGCCCGCACCAATCAGGGGCATTAACCCCTCTGGTGTCTCAGTCAAAGATGACCGAGGCGCAATTTTTCTGGTGGCGCGTGGGAGCCACCATTTTTTGCTGTCATAGCCGGCACCCGGAGTAAGCTCTGAGACCGGCATCACGTTGCTATGACAACTAGGAGCCTTGTGAAGGCTCCCCGGCCTGTCATTCTATTGCTTCTATTGCAGATTACGCTATGTAGCCTGCAATAGAAGCACTGGTATTTTGCAATGCACACTTATAACATTTTTTTGTAGGTATTAGTGTACTGTTCTTTCTAAACAAAACTATGAATGCCTGTCACTATGAATGCTGGCCACATTCTATTATGCGTCATTATATCTCATTTGATAACATATTGTGCACTAATATCTGCGTGCTTGAGCATCCTTTTCTATGATTGTTTTGCAATGTATATGTGAATTATGTGTAACTGTATACATTATAGCATACAGTATAGTTATCATTTTCCAAAACAAGCAGCATACAGGGAAGTCTTTCCCAAAAGTAGGCAGCCATCTTATCCAGAATAGGTTTTCAGACCCCCCCCTCAAATACCACTTTTAGGGTGCATTCACACTATGTATACGGCAGCTTATTCTGAACGTAAAACACATTCAGAATCAGCGGCGTATAAAGCAGCTCCATTCATTTCTATGGGAGCCGGCATATGAGCGCTCCCCATAGAAATGAATGGGCTGCTTTTTTTACTACGAGCAGTGCCATTGAAGTGAATGGGATGTGCTGGCGTGTACGGCAAGCTCTGCTCATGCCGAGCCGTACATGCGGGCACTCCCCATTCACTTCAATGGGACTGCTCGTAGTAAAAAAAGCAGCCCATTCATTTCTATGGGGAGTGCTCGTATGCCGGCTCCCATAGAAATGAATGGGAACTGCTTTATACACTGCTTATTCTGAACATGTTTTACGTTCAGAATAAGCTGCCGTATACGTAGTGTGAATGCACCCTTAAAATAAAATGTTCACCAAAGAACCCCCACTACACAATTGCCAAAAAAAGCTGCCGTATACATTTAAAAGAAAAAAATAGGAAAACAATGTATTATTATGCAAATTCTAGTAAAGATTACTTTTTCTTTTATTAGTGGCTGTATTTGTTACCTGCTCCCAGCAACCCTTGTAGCATCTGATGGAGCAACATCCAGAAACGTCACACAAGTCCATCCAATATGGAGAGTATCACTGGTCCTCAGCTGTGCCATGTCACCAGAATATGCCTTTCAGGCTGTGGCCCCACGTGAAGTAAACGCCGCGATTTGCCTGCGGCGTTTTACAGTCAAGGCAAAGTGGATGGGATTCTAGTGAATCCAATGCCCTCTTTGCAGTAAAAACTGCAATGCAGACACTCTGTGATTTCCAAATCTGGCACAGCTTTGGAAATCGCAGAATGTCAATTATACCTACGGAAATGCCAGTGGTTTCCCCATAGGTATAATTGTAACAGAGAGTCCGCAAAGGAAACCTCTGCAAACTCTGTCTAAAGCGCTGCAGGAAGAACCGCAATGTGTTGCTAACACAGATTTTCCTGCAGCGCTTTTTAGCTGTGGGACATCCCGCGGGGCCTTAGCCTCAAACTAGCACAGCATCTCATAGGTGGACATGCAATCCAGTTTCTCTATTCATGCTTAAGCAAGCTTCAATTTCAATGTAATAGAAATGAACTGAGACATTCATTTCCTAGCCACATGTGACATGGTGTGTCAGGTGAACAGAGTGTCAGATCACAGTGTAAAAGCGAAAGGGAGTGGATGAAGCCTCCGATAATACTACCACTGCTACAGCTGTAATGATATGCCTTTATTCTAACCGGCCAGATAATACATTTCTTTAAGGAGCGCCAGTGCAAGCTTTCAGCAAGATGGGCATTAGAAAGACAAAAAGCCCCCCCTTTATTCCTAATTTATGTGACCTCCAATAAGATGGCATTTCTGTTTTGTCTGTCCTGTTTACTGTTATCACACTAAAGGGAAAGAAGTATTGTTGTCTTATGAGGTGGATATAAATAGGAAGCTTTCCAGACATAAGCTGTCCCTGTGGATATTTGATTTTGTTATGAAAACCACAAAGAATTCTGTGCTAATTTACCAGAAACAAAGGGTCAGTGTCTGAATGTATTCTGAACCTTGTCAAAAGGAAATATACAGTAGATTTGTTTAAATAACAGACGGTTTGACTGGGAAATTGTTAAAGATAACCTTGGATTTCTATAGAAATTTTCATCAAGTCAAAAGTAAGCACAGAATGAAAAGAACAGAAATGAACAGAAATATACAATCCTGCAATAAAATGCAGAATGCTGAATTTCTCTGCAATAAAATGCAGAATACAGGTCATATTTTCTGAAGTGACCTTTCACACATGGCTCAGAAACTATACATTTTTTATGCCAATTTGGTATTTGTCCACCTCGATTATGGCCTGGCGGAAACTCATCGCGGTTCTTCCCGCAGCGCTTTGAACAGAAAGTTCACAGAGTTTTCCTCAACAGACTTTCTGTTACCATTATATCTACGGGAAAGCCGCCTGTGTTTCTATAGATATAATTGACCTGTTGTGATTTCCAAAATGGCACCAGTTTTAGAAATCACAGTGTGCCCGCGCTGCAGTTTTTACCGCAAAGTGGGCATGGGATCCGCATGAATCCCGTCCACTTTGCAAGTACTGTAAAATGCAGTGATTTTTCACACGGCGTTTCCGCCACGGGCAAATCGCGGAGTTTCTGGCCCGTGGAGCCCCAGCCTAAATCTGGATTTGGACAGTATTTTTTATTTAGCAAACATTTATGAACATTTAATTTATCACTTTTTATAGGTAACCTGTCAGGCGACTATGTGACACTGTACCGACCCTTATAGATTGATGGTTGGGATAACCTTCCTGCTAAAGAAAGAGGGGCACAAGGCAGCACCCACCTACTACAGCTCAAAAATGGGTGTATGTTCACTCAGGGAACTGATCAAACTCCCAAAATTTGTAGCTTCTGAATAAAGTTTTGTGTTGGCACTCTAGAATGGTATCTGGCAAATGTTTTTATTATATTATCATCATAATTATATGATGTGCAATTCAATTATCCATAATTGCCAGATAGTACTATGTGTTTGAAAGCCGGGGATAAGCCGTTGATGGGTGGTAAGGAATGACTGCATGCTACCCGCCAATGGCTTTTCCACTGCTTCCAAAGACTTTGCACCGCTACCCCGTTCAACATCGGATTTATACCTGATAAAAGGACTTGTTCCTGAAATGTTGCAGCACTATCTGGCAAATATGGATAATTGAATTGCACATCGTCTAATATGTGATGTTGTTAATAAACATTTGGCAGATACTATTTTGGAGTGCCATTACAAAACTTTTTTCTGAACCTTCCTGCTGAGTTCCTTCCCACTCCGTGCTGTAATATTATTTTGCGCAGAGTGTATACTTAATGCTCTTTAATGTCACATGCCGCCACAGTCATAAAATATTCAGACCCCAGCAGCTTAACCCCTCAGATGCCATGACCATTAGTGATTACAACATCCAGGTGCTTCTGGGGCAAGATTGGCTGACACTCCTCGTGGATGGTCAAAAACTCATACATACCAGAAATTGGTAACAACTAAAACTACAATCTGCCCTACAAATAAAGGGTCCTTATATATCTCTGTCAACAAAACATTAAAAAAGTTATAGGCATAACAAAATGGCATTTTATTAGTAAACACAGTAAAACATAATATATACAGTCCTATGAAAAAGTTTGGGCACCCCTATTAATCTTAATCATTTTTAGTTCTAAATATTTTGGTGTTTGCAGCAGCCATGTCAGTTTGATATATCTAATAACTGATGGACACAGTAGTAATTCAGGATTGAAATGAAGTTTATTGTACTAACAGAAAATGTGCAATATGCATTAAACCAAAATTTGACCGGTGCAAAAGTATGGGCACCTCAACAGAAAAGTGACATTAATATTTAGTAGATCCTCCTTTTGCAAAGATAACAGCCTCTAGTCGCTTCCTGTAGCTTTTAATCAGTTCCTGGATCCTGGATGAAGGTATTTTGGACCATTCCTCTTTGCAAAACAATTCAAGTTCAGTTAAGTTAGATGGTCGCCGAGCATGGACAGCCCACTTCAAATCATCCCACAAATGTTCAATGATATTCAGGTCTGGGATGGCCATTCCAGAAAATTGTAATTGTTCCTCTGCATGAATGCCTGAGTCGATTTGGAGCGGTGTTTCGGATCATTGTCTTGCTGAAATATCCATCCCCGGCGTAACTTCAACTTCGTCACTGATTCTTGAACATTATTCTCAAGAATCTGCTGATACTGAGTAGAATCCATGTGACCCTCAACTTTAACAAGATTCCCGGTGCCGGCATTGGCCACATAGCCCCAAAGCATGGTGAAACCTCCACCAAATTTTACAGTGGGTAGCAAGTGTTTTTCTTGGAATGCTGTTTTTTTTGGACGTCATGCATAACGCCTTTTTGTATGACCAAACAACTTAATCTATGTTTCATCAGTCCACAGGACCTTCTTCCAAAATGAAGCTAGCTTGTCCAAATGTGCTTTTGCATACCTCAGGCGACTCTGTTTGTGGCGTACGTGCAGAAACGGCTTCTTTCTCATCACTCTCCCATACAGCTTCTCCTTGTGCAAAGTGCACTGTATTGTTGACCGATGCACAGTGACACCATCTGCAGCAAGATGATGCTGCAGCTCTTTGGAGGTGGTCTGTGGATTGTCCTTGACTGTTCTCACCATTCTTCTTCTCTGCCTTTCTGATATTTTTCTTGGCCTGCCACTTCTGGGCTTAACAAGAACTGTCCCTGTGGTCTTCCATTTCCTTACTATGTTCCTCACAGTGGAAACTGACAGGATCAATCTCTGAGACAACTTTTTGTATCCTTCCCCTGAACAACTATGTTGAACAATCTTTGTTTTCAGATCATTTGAGAGCGGGCTGTCCATGCTCAGCGACCATCAAACTTATCTGAACTTGAATTGTTTTGCAAAGAGGAATGGTCCAAAATACCTTCATCCAGGATCCAGGAACTGATTAAAAGCTACAGGAAGCCACTATAGGCTGTTATCTTTGCAAAAGGAGGGTCTACTAAATATTAATGTCACTTTTCTGTTGAGGTACCCATACTTTTGCATCGGTCAAATTTTGGTTTAATGTATATTGCACATTTTCTGTTAGTACAATAAACCTCATTTCAATCCTGAAATATTACTGTGTCCATCAGTTATTAGATATATCAAACTGAAATGGCTGCTGCAAATACCAAAATATTTAGAACTAAAAATGATTAAGATTAATAGGGGTGCCCAAACTTTTTCATAGGACTGTATATATATATATATATATATATATATATATATATATATTATATAAATATGGTATTGCTGTAATCGTAATAACCCACTAGACAAAACTGCCATGTCATTTGCCAGTTGCCAATTAAAAGAAAGTGTATACTATTAACATAGCAAATCTCAGAATAAAATACAGAATCAGTGTCAAATGCAAAAAGGAAACAGAAAATTCCATATAGAATAACAGAATGAAGATAAGAGTAATCTCCGCACCTTGTCAAAATGAGTTTATGTGTTAGTTGTAGTAGCATTTATCTTTCCATACAACATGACTATGTCCACTTGCCTAACTACCTCCAACACTCAAACAGCTTAGATTGCCACATGAATTATAGAAGACATCAGAATACAAAAGCAATTTATAGGGTGCGTAACGAAAACATGGCAGCTGTAGGTCAAGTAGAAAGACAGGCACTGTAAATGGTAATGACAGGCCCCGCAACCATTGAGCATCCAATGGAATGACAACCAAACACGTTGGACAAGAGGACGAGTCCACTCAATATGGAGAATATCACCATTATCCTGACAGCGCCTGTAACACTATGGGGATTCTGTAGGATACTCTAGGTACCCTAGTGGCCACTCCAAGAATGTTTGTCTAGGAAAACTTGCGGGGGCTATTAATGCAGCATTATACTCTATGGGGGCCAATGGAGAATATTATATTATGTGGAGGTCCCTTGGGAACCTTATATTATGGAGGAACAATTTGGCTGTCATTAGGGGTAATAGAAAAATTGTAACATTGAATCTGATACTGAGTAGGGACAGTAAGGAAACATGCTGATGGTGAATTGGCTGTGGGTGATGGTGAAAGATGAATTTTAATTTATACTGGGTGGGTGGTTAAGAGTTGTAGGATGGTGTAGCTTTGAGGGTTCATTTAAACAGTCCATTATGGTGCAGTTAAAGGGGCTTTATAATTGGGAAAAGTCATTTTTAACTAAGCACATACTTGCATAGCCTTTAGAAAGGCTATTCCACACCTACCTTTTGTATGTAAATTTCGTGAGTAGTTTTTTGCACGAGCCCATATATATATATATATATATATATATATATATATATATATATATATATGCTAATTAGCCTCCATCGTGCACTCCAGAAGTGTCTGTGAGCACCCTCTCTGCTATTCTCTATGTGTGTAAGAGCAGGAATATGAATCATCAGCAGCAGCAGCCTCTCTGCTCTCACACACTCAGAGAATAGCAGACGGTGCTCAAAGACACTTCAAGGTGCATGGTGGAGACTAATTAGCATATGAATAAAAACAGGCTCATGCAAAAACTACTGATGCGATTTTCATACAAAAGTATGTGCGGAATAGCCTTTCTAAAGGCTATGCAAGTATGTGCTTAGTTAAAAATGACTTTTCCCAATGATAGAGCCCCTTTAAAACTGCATGGGAAAAAAACCTACATACATTGAATCTGATTATGGTAATTTTTTCTAATTTTAAGTGAAACGAATTTATTCAACATGTTTCATTTGTGAATTTAAGAAACTGTGCTAAAATCACACCGAAAACTGTCATTTTGATAAGTGGATTTTTAATTATTTTTTTTTAGGGATACCCTAAGTTTGAAAAGGTTGTAAAACACTACTAAATATGATCAGTAAGTACTTATTGTTAATGTAATCATTGTTATCTTATCAAAATAGTTCCACCATTGTCCCACCCTCTTAGAATATAGTAAATGTATTATTTATCTGAATATCTGTAAGGGAGAATATTTATATACTTATATTGAATATAAGAACTGATAAAAAACACAGATTGAATGATTATGTAAATATAAAGAAAATATGTCTAATAGAATTATCATATTTTTTCTAGGTTATTATCCCAATTACATATGTTATTATGAACTGGTTGAAGATTAGTAAATACATGTGCAAGTGTTGCAAGTACTATACACACATAATATCATAACTACCATCTGCAAACATTAGCTTGTGCTAATTGAATTTTTTAAATGTCTGTTCCCCCCATCAAGCAATGTCCCAGACAGGCAGACATCACTTAGCAGGAGTAACACAACATCTGTGCATCTACGTTTGATGTTCCAGATGGAACTGAAACACTGAATATTGATTATTATGCAGTAAAGTTTTCAAGTTCACAACTGTTTGCAATAATTCTAAAATATTTCTTTAGCCATGGCAAAAATGTACAAGGAAATTACAAGGTGCAATACAAAGCATGTCCCGAAATACAAACGGAAATGTGGAAAATGATTTTGATGGGGTTCATTTTTTCTTTGTACTTTGTACCTAATTACGGAAAATGCCTTCTTTTCTATTCTTTGACTTTTGTCGATTGTAAACATGTTTCTTTTTGGCTTTATTCAGATTCTGTTCAGAACACAATGTAAAATGTTAAAGGGGCTCTATCATTGGGAAAAGTCATTTTTATTAATCACATACATGCATAGCCTTTAGAAAGGCCAATCCACACCTACCTTTTGTATGTAAATAGCCTCAGTGGTTTTTGAATGAGCCCATTTTTTATTCATATGCCAATTAGTTTCCAGCCAGCACAGGAAGTTCCCAGCAGCCTCCTCTCTGCTATTATCTCCTATCTGTGTGTGCAAACAGGAAGCAGGAAGTCAGCAGCAGCAGCCTGTGCTCAGCACATACACAGGAGAGAATAGGCAGAGGGTGCACAATGAGACTTCTGGGGTGCACCAAGAGGCTAATTAGCATATGAGTAAAAACAGACTCATTCAATTTACATACAAAAGGTAGGTGTGGAATAGACTTTCTAAAGGCTGTTCAAGGATGTGCTTAGGTAAAAAGACTTTTCCCAATGATAGAGCTCCTTTAAGGGTGATTTATAAATAGAAAGGGTTATCGTATTGGCATAGAAGGCTAGTACCAACTGTCTATATAACATAAATTTTTCCTTTTTTAACCCCTTCCCGACATGCGCCGTAATAGTACGGCGCGTGTCGGGTCTGTAACTATGGCGACCGCCCGGGAGCCGGGCGGCCGTCATAGCCGCCGGGTGTCTACTGCTTTAAGCAGTAGACATCCGGCTCTCATGCCTCCGATCGGTCCCCGGACCGATCGGAGGCATTAACCCCTCCGGCGCTGCTGTCAAAGGCGCCGGAGGCGCCATTTTCCCGGCGGCGCATGGGCGCCGCCATTTTGGCAAGGATCGCCGGCTCCTGGAGCATGCTCCAGGGCCGACGTCATGTTGCAGTGACAGCCGGGAGCCTTGTTAAAGGCTCCCAGCCGGTCTGCAAATTCTCTCTTTTGCAGGCTGGTGTATACAGCCTGCAAAAGAGATGATGCTTTTTTGCAATGCATTGCAATGCATTAGCATTGTAATGCATTGCATTAGTGATCAGACCCCTTGGGGTTCAACACCCCTAGGGGGTCTAATAAATTCAAAAAAAAAATAAAAAAAAAAGTAAAAAAAAATATAAAAAAATATAAAAAGTATTAAAAGTTCAAATCACCCCCCTTTCCCTAGAACAAATATAAAAGTAGTTAAAAACTGTGAAACATATACATGTTAGGTATCCCCGCGTCCGAAATCGCCCGCTCTACAAATCTATAAAAATATTTTTCCTGTTCGGTAAACGCCGTAGCAGGAAAAATAGTCAAAAGTGCCAAACCGCCGTTTTTTCACTGTTTTAATTCTGATAAAAATTTGAATAAAAAGTGATCAAAGCAATAACATTTCCCGAAAATGGTAGAACTAAAAAGTACACCTGGCCCCGCAAAAAAGACGCCCTATGCATCCCCATACACGGACGTATAAAAAAGTTACGGCCGTCGGAATATGGCGACTTTTAGAAAAAAAAATTTTTAACACCGTTTTGGAATTTTTTTTAGGGGTCAAAATGTAAATAAAGCCATATAAATTTGGTATCCCTGGAACCGTACCGAAACACAGAATATAGGGGACATGTCATTTTGGCTGCACAGTGAACGCCGTAAAACCAAAGCCCGTAAGAAAGTCGCAGAAATGCATTTTTTCTTCAAATCCACCCCATTCTGAATTTTTTTCCTGCTTTCCAGTACATTATATAGAATAATTAATGGTGGCATCATGAAGAAAAAATTGACCCGCAAAAATTAAGACCTCATATGACTCTGGGAGCGGAGAAATAAAAAAGTTATGGGGTTTAGAAGGAGGGGAGTCAAAAACGAAAAACGAAAATCAAAAAATGCCTTCGGCGGGAAGGGGTTAAAAGCAATTTAGTACTTTAAAATAAGCCAATATCATATATAATTCAAAGTGCACAATACAGATGTGACCCCATAATCCCCTCCTTTGTGACCCCATTTAATCATTTAGTACATAAATGTCCTTCCTGATGTTTCTTTTTTGGCTTGATATATTCTGATACAGATTTGTTCTCCCTTCCTTTTTTTCTTGTCTGAGCATGAAGAGATTTGAGTATCACAAGTTAATTCTCTTTCCTAGACACATGGTTTTCTTATAAGCAATCACAAAGTGATAAGCCAACTATCCTATTTGTGTGTATGTGTGAACAAGCAGTGGAGGGAATGTATTGCACATATTCAAGACTTGTGTTAGTATATTGTGGTATTGTGTAGAATTAGTTTCGAGACAAATCAAAATCCTTAAATTTGGAGATCAGTTGTGTGTGGTGTGAGGTGACCAACATTATAAAAAATATATATTTACATCACAGAACTCAGTCTTAAAATGAATATGCATGCGGTTGCAATAAATGAAATTTCCAGCACTCTATGAATATGCTTCCAAAACGTGAATGTATTTCGACAAATATACAGACGTTTCGGTCCAAATAAAGACCATCTTCAGTGTGTCGGTAGGAAGGAGGAGGAATAGGAAGCCAAAATAGGTTGGATATGGAATCCTAGTAGGTGGGTGTAGACATTGCATTGAGATGGCTGTGAGAAGTCATTTCCGAGCACCAGTCTAACCACCGAGTGACGGTTCATTATTTACAAGATATGCATGTGGTTGGCCATCCAGTTATTGTGATGTGAATTGCAACCTATTTAGGGCTTTTCTACTATGTCACAATGATGTATTTCTTTCAGGTAAGGCCTGGTTCACATCTGTGTTTGGCATTCCGTTTGTGGCATCCGCATACTTCATGGACTACTTTCCTCTCCGCATGCTTCATGCAGACAACGTGCGGAAAACACATGGACCTCATTACAGTTTATAGGATCCGTGTGCTTTCAGTGCTCATCACTTGCCAATGTGTTCGGTATTCCACTTGGGGGTCCCCATACAGACTCCATGAACGGAATACAGAATGCAGATGTGAACTAGGCCTAAGGATTCATATCTGTATGTTAATATAACAATCAGAGTAGGGTCACTTTAATAACAAACTTTTACAATTGGTTGAACTGCTACAGTTTGATATCTTGTCATGGAAGACAACAAAGAACTGTGTAAAGTCATTAAAAATGTTTTTCCAGTGACTTTTTAATGTTTTTTGTTGTTCTGTGATAAGATAACATGCTTCAGCAGTTTAACCAATTGCAGAAGTTCGGATTAACTGTCCTACATCTGTATATCATCAACTTCCAAATATAATTTTATTATCAAAAAAGCTCTCAAACAGCAGCACAAGGTAGCACGATGCCAATATTAGAGTGGGAAGAGATCCTCTCATTATATCTTCAATGGTGGAAGGATATAGTGTACGTAAAACAGATAATGCAAGAGGTTAGCTCACCCTGAAAAAGACATCCCAGGTGCACGACCCTGCCTCCCGACTCTTAGGAGCTTCAAGATTCACTGAAAGTCCACATTGTAAGAAGGATCCGCAACATCTTGGGTACGTATAAAATTTAGCCTTTAATCCATAGGTTTAAAATAAGCCCAAGAGGGCAAACAAACAGAGTATCTAATACATAATAAGGTGCAGAAAAAGTCAGAAAAGTGAATAAAAACCGCAACAGTTGCGGTTTTTATTCACTTTTCTGACTTTTTCTGCACCTTATTATGTATTAGATACTCTGTTTGTTTGCCCTCTTGGGCTTATTTTAAACCTATGGATTAAAGGCTGAATTTTATACGTACCCAAGATGTTGCGGATCCTTCTTACAATGTGGACTTACGTAAAACAGAGCCTAGTGCATATTTTTCATTGGCAGCAAACAAATATATATAACATATACAGTATATATAACAGCACCGCATGGGTGCACAGAACCGTTAAATAATTCACACTGACAGAAATGTGAGTCAATGTTTAAAGAATATCCAGGCTTCACACATGTCAATTCATAATATATTATTGAAAGCAGCTACAACCATAGATTTTCCTGATATCACCTTATTAAGTCCCAAGCTAAGCGTAACTAATCTTACAAATAACTTTTTTTTTACCACATTTTGGCTCCTTTCTGAGAAATCCTGCATTACGTTATTCTTTTCCTTGCTTTTTATTGAGAGTTGTATTTGGCTTCTCACTGTGTATGGAGTAGGGGCTTGTGTGTAATAAAGAGAAAATGAGGGAGGGGGAGGGTCACTAGAAACAGTATAGAAATGTGATTCTGGTGCAACGTGAAAGAGGACATTCTCATCCTTCATATGACACAAAGACTGCAGCTCTATCTGTATTATTTCCAGAAATATCACTGGCCGAAAACACATTTGGGATTGGGTTATGTATATGCAGCTGCAGTTTCTCCTAATCCCAACCTTGTTTTAAAGACAGTGCACGATTGTCATCCTTCAACAAAACCGAAAAAATCTCCGAAAAAGGAATGTCTAATGGACAAAAACATCTAGGATCTCTAAGGGGTCATGCACACAGGGGGCAGTGGGATGGATTTTGACCCTATTTTGACTCGGGGAGCCAAGTCAAAATAGGGTCAAAACCCGCCTGCCACGATATCGCGCTCGCGGCTTCCCCCACCCTGGAGTCGGCTCAAATGAATGGGCTGACACCGGAGGTTGCGGCTGCCAGGCAGAAGCTGCGGCTCAGCGAGCCGCGGAATCCACCTGAAGAAAGGACAGCTTGCTTCTTTTTTTCCGCTATCGGCAGTTGCCAATAGCGGAAAAAAGAACGCTAGTGGTCTCCATAGACCACCATTGTAAAGGGGCGGATTATGACGTGGATTCCACTGTCAAAATCCACCCCTTTGGCCCCGTGTCAACTAGCCCTAAGAGCACCGAGACATTACTAAATCTTCTATGAGAACCACCTGTACTTTGGGCAACAAAAAGTCATATAATCAATTCTGGACCTTAATGCAGGTGAATAAGAGTAGTGGGTGTAAACCCCTCTCCAAATTGCAGAATCTTTAACCATCTCAAGTAGAGCTGCTAATGGTGTCTGAGAACACCTTGATTGTGTAAAATTCACTATTCACAATCTTATTCTGAGAAGAGTCAGGCAATAATATATTTTGTAAGGAATCATAAAACACTGACTAAGACTTTGGGGTAGAACATCGGACAAGCTATATTTCTCTTTGCCTTGTCTGATTTCCATTTGAAAACTTTCTGTGGGAATGTGTTCCTCTGCAGGAAAGCCATACACTATTCCGATACATATTTTATGTCAACTAGATGGGCCTTCTGCAGTGACGTTGGCCTTCAACCTTTTAAGCGTAGTACCATCATCCACTTATGTGGATATCATAGTTTTTCTTCATTCTGTGTCTATGTACTCATGTTGAAAAAGGGATAGGTGAAGTTTGTGGACTGCAGGTAATAATTCCAGGTAACCCAGGACATCTAGTAGAATCACTAGGGGGAGATTCACCAAAGCTAAAGCGGCCTAGTGAGGAAGACTGAGAAAATCAAGGGGATGAGTTTCTGCACCAAGAGACAGTATTAGAGTCAAGCTCTTAAAGGAACCATCTGTTAACTGCTGAATATATAAATTGGAATCTCACATTGCACTTGTACAGCAAAGTACATATATTACTATAAGCATGACGCTTGCAAGTCACCTCCATCAAGTAATTCCCATACAATATAATCTTGTGATCCTGCAAAAGTAAAGATTTCATGCAGTTTCTGGAAGCTTTCAGAAGTCCAAATTTAGTCTCACACAAGCTTTTCAAAGTCCAGGCAGATATGTTGTTTGGTAGGCTCACCAGACACGGATTGTTTCTGGCGGATTGATCTTCATGGTCCATGATGCGATTATGTAGAAACTGCACCTGCTGATGTATGTAGATCACCAGCCTGAGCCCCCATCGAGAGCAAATCATCCTCAGCCGCAGATCCCCTCTGTTTCACTTCTCTAAATCATTGGTAGGTACAGCTCCATAAAACCCACAATATTTCAGGTGCTAGCACCCTTTCAGGGATTTCTGGTCTTGTCTGAATGGTTGTGGATTGGATTAGTGTTAGTCTGTGGATAAAAGAGCTCCATACCATGTGTCTCTACACTCCAGCACTGAAAATGGAAGTCAGACTGCATATTTAAAGGGGTTATCCAGGATAAACTGATTATTAACCCCTATACTAAACTCCCTCCCCCACCTAACTTCTAATTTACTTCAATTTTAAAAAAATATATATAATTTACTTATAATTTACTTATATATTTTCTGATAATCTGGTGACATTTCGTTTCACTGCTTCTGAAACGGAATGTCGCCATCACTCTTCCCCCTCCCCTATCCCCTGCAATACTTACCAAGCCTTCCTGAGTCCGGGGAATGGCTTCTCCCCTTCTTCCTGTATTCTAGCAGTGGGTGGAATAGATTAGCCAGGGAGATGGGGAGAGTGGGAGGGGCTGGTAATGGGTGGGATCGCTCGGCTAAAGAGGGACAGGACAGGGTGGGAGAGACATGGGTGGGATTATTAGTCAGTGAGGGTGGGAGGGGTTAGGCTTAGTGACACGTAGTGTTTTGTAATGGAGTGAGAGAAGATGAGGGGGGGGGGGCTGGATGAGAGGGAGTTAATGCAGCCACTTACACAGGAGGCTGCACAGCAGGAATCTACAACAGGTAAACAAACACAGAGGATGCAGAAACAACCAGAGACACTCAGAAATCACTTCAAACACTGCTAAAGGTACATGAGTGTACTTATTAACCCATTACTAGCACTAACAAACCTTTATTAAAAAAAAAAAAGATTTTCTGCCTGAAAACACCTTTAATAGCCAACATGGCTATATAGTGCATATTTTCATGCTTCAATGTTAGTTTATTTTCATATTGTTTTAATAAGACTGTTTTTGACTTCTAGATAAAAGAAAGCTGTGTTCTGGGGGAACATTGGGGAATTGTATTCTTCTCATCTTGCTCTGTATGCATACTCTTTCTCATAGGCAATTACGCTTTAGAGATGGGGTTTGCATATATTATGGACTTAATATACACCTTACACCCCTTTACTATCTCTTGACAATACAGTAACTTTTTACTTTTGTTTATTTTTGGATTCTATGACAAGATATACTGCACATACCAATGAATTGCATATCCACATAATACATATTCACTCTACATCTTAAATTCTAAAAACAAAATATCACGCAATGACATCCTATATTACACACTGGGAGTAAAGCTTTACTGATCATTACTTTCTGGTGACAATTGTGGACAATGTATTAACCAGACTGTGAATGAGGCTAAACTACATGAAAACTTTACTAGATGTCCATCTATTCAATACATTACACATGTGCCACCTAGTGGCTACTGAGTATATTTAAGATGAATGTAGCATTGACAAACAGAAGGAGAGTCTGCGTTCAGGCTGTACATGTATTTATAGATTTCATTTTGTTCTATTGTTTTGAATAATATGGCAAAAATATAGAAATTGTTTAGGTATTTATTTGCAATATTATTTTTAAACTTGTAACTGCCAGCATTAGCATTATTATTCATATTTAATGTATCTTCAACAATAAATGATAGATGAATGGATCGATAAATACAAGATAGAGTGACATGAAATAGATAGGAAAATAATTAGGTCTTTTTACATAGCCATCAATAAAATGTGAAATATCAAGGGAATAGCCGTAAATCTAAAAATTGTACAAAAGATTAGTAGAGACCTTGCTCCATCGTATTGTCTTAAGAGCATATCTACATGCGACATATAGGCAAAATAAATGTTGTGTAAAATTCACAGAATTTGCACGTTACATATATATTTTATTGAAATTTTTATGTCACAAATTAGCCACAGATTTCACTTCATACCTTGTGAATAGCAGAAATCCACTGTATAAGAATCAGCATCTAGACCACTTATATGGTATTGTATGTATGCGTTATCTTGGTGGCGTAGCAGACTCCGCACAGAAAACTACTTATGATTATGACTATGACATCTTCCTTTTTTCTTCTTCTCTTCCTTAGCTGCTATGGGCTCCTAGTATATCTTCTCTTCTCAGCATGTGTGTCTACTTCTGTAATATATTACTGTGTATTATCCTGTATCTGTATTACTATGCTGCTGTAACACACTAAAATTTCCCCAATGTGGGACTATTAAAGGATTATCTTATCTTATCTTATTACTTTTGTGTGTTAAAGTGCAATATTGCTGTTGAGAAAATCAATTTCATAATACTAGGTTTACACTAGCATTTGATTTTCAATTCTTTGGGTCCACTTGGCAGAATGGGGGACAGAGTAACCGAACGCTAGTATGAACCAACCCTAATTCTTATGTATATAAGCTTTTCAGTGTTCTCAGGACAAGACATGAATTATCGAGGCCTTTTTTCATATTTGGTGACAGCAGATTTGTATCTGTCAAAATGTATGCTACAGCGTGGCATTTTGGTCAACCCCAGGTAAAAACAGGAGCTCTAGCAGGTCAACCATCTTATCTGCATATAGCAGTATATATATATATATATATATATATATATATATATATATATATATAGATATATATATATGTGATATATATATATGGTGGTGGTAAAGTTAAATGTTTTCTATGCATATTGCGTAATGTTTTACTTTTCCCCACTGGACAGATGGAAGACACAAGTATTCTATTTCAAGGTGGTTTGTCAGGTAACCAATTGCCCATGAATAATGAGTTTCCAGACCACTCTATGTTAAATAGTGAAATGGGCCCAAAGTAGCTTAGTACATTAATTGCATATTGAAAATGACCACCTTAGTATTAATTTAACAGTACATTTGACATTTATGAAGGGATCATTAAAAAGGATAATTACTTCACTTGTCTCCACTTCATTTGTCCTATCTCAGCCCACCCTCACGTTACATTGCCATGTAGTCTGATGAGGATGTTGTAGTTTTGTCATAGGGATGAGTGATGGCGATGTGTTAGAGGAGAAGCTGATGCTGGGTCGTTTTGACAGTGGATTAAAGAGGAGATATAATGACAGCAGTAAACATGTTGTGTAGGAAAGTCTGCAACGTTTGGAACCCGCTGAGAGACAGCATTGATCTGTCTGGCTCTATATTTTGTATCTCTGTCTATTTCCAGCTGCTCTGTCCAATACTCTGTCCGAGATCCTATTCCATCCAGAGCCTAAGTAAGTAGACTGACATTCAGTGCTAATTTATATCCATCCTTCAAAGTGTCATCTGAGGAGACATCACAGGCTTACATCTTTTGCTTTACTGATTTCTCACCTATAGGTATTTTGATGGATAAATAAAATTTGATGAGCTGAAGGAAAACATTATCTAAGAGACGTCTCAGCTATGCTTATTTTATTACATCTTACCTTGTGCCTTTGTTTTTATGTCCTATCATAATTTTTTTTAAACTAAAATGACCCATCCATACAAATTATTTGTTCCTTCTTCTAAAATAAAGAACCTATGTGGATTATGGTAAGTATTCAGTTTACAGAGGACCCCTTAGCACCGTGATGGTGAACCTATGGCACAGGTGCCAGAGGTAGCACTCAGAGCCCTCTCTGTGGCCACCCATCTGTGGAGCTGATTGTACTGTGTGTGGGCCACTGTGGAGCAGATTGTACTGTGTGTGGGCCACTGTGGAGCAGACTGGACTGTACTAAAAGTACAGTAACATTCCCATTTCTAGGAAGAATAACAGAGGGACAGCACAACACAGAGTTACATTATAGGAAAAAATTCTACAAGATTCATACTTCCAGGAGAAGTGTAAAGTATTTAAGTGTCAAGATAAACTTTGCTAACTCTGTTCTTGCATATTTTATTCTATCTTCAGAGTACAATATTATTCAGCATGACTATACCAAAATACTTTTCTGTGTGAAAGTGTTAACTTTTTCAACTGCTTTTCAATAACTTTGTCTTCTGCAGCAAGGTATTAAAATTTGTTATATTTGCCCCCACATCTTTATATTTCATACTGGAATTTAGGGTACTTATGATATCATAAGCTTAATGTGTTATGTTTTATCCTATAGCGAGACACATACTTCCAGAGTTATTCTAAGTCTAACCCTTACTACCAATCACAAAAGTTTATGTGTCGCCCCAACAAAGAGGACCATATACTTTAGTGGTTTTTTTGGTTTTTTTTTCAAAATTGAGCTGTGTTAACTTCCATAGACTTAATATGCTTTGTATATTGCTACCATAAACCTTATGGTGCAATAAGAACATTACTGCTTACTTCTTTTGAGCAATGACAATGCTCTTGTTGCTCATTTACAAAAAGGCGATATCTCGGCAACAGCGGCCCCAAATCCCAAGATTCAGGTGAAGCCAACCTTTACCTGCGATGGTGGGTTGATATGGGGTAAGTGGATTTTCTGACAGACTCTCTTTATTGCATACATCAAAGTTTTTCACTTGTTATTACAAGTAGGCCATTGGTTTATGTTTATTTTCTTTATATGTCCATTTAAAGTAGTATTATAATATTATCCCCTATCCTGTGTTAGGATCTTTTTCAATATAGCTTTTTTTTTTTTTTTTTTCTAATGCCAACACTGTGGTACCACCAGCGTGGTATACGGAAATGTGATGGAGTGGTAGCAGAGGTGATAGCTATGGAAACAGGAGTGGAAGTACAGCATGGAATGATAAGATGGAGCGAGCAGCAAGAAATGATGTCTAGCTGCCTAGGAGAAGCAGGCAGCATTGACTGCACTCTACATGGAACATGATCAAGGGAAACTCTAGCAGGTCAATTTGGAGACATCAGTTGGAGGTAAGAAAATTTTGGTTCATCAGGTCATATGTAGAAATGAGCTAACAGTTCGATTCCAGTCGAACACCAGGTGGCAAACTGGCTAAAAATTCGATTCCCCTCCTACCTTCCCTGGTGCTTTTTTTGCACCAATAACTGTGCAGGGGAGGTGGGACAGGAACTACGACAACAGAGGCATCAGAAAAAAAAATCAGAAAAAGTAATTGGCTGGCTAAATCAGGTGACCTCCAATTTATACGAACAGTGGATTTAATATCCGGTTCATATGAGACTGTGAACTATGTGACTGAGACAGGGATAGATGTACAGGCAGGGTTAGCTAGGGATAACCTTTATTTAGGTGGGAATGTCACTCACCCAGCTTTTTGGGGCTCTATCTGGTTGGGATCCCTGTCAGCTACCTGTCAGCAGGGTTCAGCGCCCACTCAACTCTGCTTTATCTCTGGTGTAGCCGAGCTGAGCGCACTGCCAGCACTGCTACATCTCGGCATAGGAATACATTGACCAGCGTTGATTGGCCGAATGCCAATCGGAATGCTGTACTCTGTATGGCATTTGGCCAATCAACGCTGGTCAAAGCATTCCTATGGGAAAAAGTCAGCTTCTGCATATCGCAAGCTGTCAGGGATCCCGACATAATACAGTGACTTGGGCATGTTAGATGCCCCCACACATGCTTCCCCTGCTGTCCCAGTTGCATTCCAGGGTGTTGGAATCATTTCCTGGGGTGTCATAGTGGACTTGGTGACCTTCCTGAGTCGAATAGTGGTTTCTGCCTAAACGAGTATTTATTCCCCATAGACTATGATGGGGTTCGATGTTTGATCGAACAGTCGAGTATTAAGTGGCTACTCGAATCGATATGTGCTCCAGAGTCACCCTCACACAATATTATATTCTCCACACTGGCCCCTACACAGTATTATATGCTCCACAGTGGACCCCACACAGTATTATAAGCTTCACTGTGGCCACCATACAGTATTATATGCTACATAGCAGCCTCCACACAGTATAATATGCTCTCTACAGGGGCCCCATACAGTAGAAAATGCTCCCAAGAGCTGTTTCAGATGAACCTCACAAATTTCAATGAATATGTGAGATTCAGCCAGACTCTTTGGTGTTATTATTATATTCTGGGGCATTTAGAGATTTTTTTTTTCAGATTAGAAGGCTGTCTCACACTGTTTATTTGATGAACAAAAAAATCCCTTAAGAAATAGATATTTTTCAGATTAGTGCACATGGCAGTTATCACAAAACCTCCTAAATTATTTGGTGGGAGGTTTAATCCACCTTATTCTCTCTATCAAAATTTAGTATTTTGCAAAGCAGGATCGAGTGTACAAGATATTTCCAAAAAAGGAAAGCAAATTATATAAAACTTCTCCTTTAATAAATAAATGTAAAAAAAGGACAAAGAACAGACGAAGACATAGACCAGCTGTGTCTGAGTCTAGGGTAAGATAAAGATGTTTCAAAATAAAAATAAAATAAAATAGTCCGAGGAAGTCCATGAGGAAGGGACTATGTCCCGAAACGCGTAGCAATATTCTTTAAGCGATACGCTTGATCTGCTGGAGCAGCACCTCTATGATTATGAAAATTTTAATATGAAGAATTAAAGTATGAAGTTTTTAGACTTAACCTCTGGATCGTGAGTGCTGGATTTTTTCTATATCTAACAAAAAATAAAATAGTGCCCAGCCCTGTCAGAATGACTGTACTATACGTGGCCACTGCCTTTTACCTCTCACACTGAGAGGTTACTCTGCTTCTCCCCTAATGACCCAGTACTGAATAGAGCATTACATATAAATATATAGAGAGACCTTGTTATATTAACTCTGTAGTCTGAGGGTCAATTTCACATTGCCTGATAGGGATCAGATTGAGGTGGTGTTTATGTGTGTGTGGAGTATAACTGTGCGCACCAAAATATATGGTGAAACTTGTCCAGCTAAATGTGCAGATGGAGACTGGGATCATGCAAGTACAGCTGACTGCAAGACTGCCCTGTATGTCTACAAGGGAGCATATAGGATATCAAATGCTACTTGTCCTTACTCTATTTAGAGGAATTATTTGGGTTTACCTAAAAATCCAGGTGACTCATTAGCTAAGGCATAGAGCTCTATATAAGATGCCTAGTTAAAGGTTATTTATATACTCCAGAAAAGAGTGCGCACATCCCAGGTGCTATTGGAGGGATGGTGCGGTGCACATATTATAAATAACACAGTACACACGTCAGAATATTAAGGGATCATATATCAAACATCCTACACGCTCTATCCTGCTTTGCAAAATGAGTGCACATGGCATTAGTGTTTTGTAATGTAAAAACATCATACTCTTTCCCCAAAAAAACATGCTTAAGAAAAGATTTTTCACTAACAGGACTGATTAGGTAAGTAAAACACTCTGCAGACAGATTAGGGCAGATATACATCTGTGCCTGGTGTCCTGGACAGGAGACGGAAACCTGGCAGTGAATTTTCAAACCCATTCACTTAAATGGCTTTGCAAAGTGACTGCCCATGTGCGTCTTCTGCCTGTCCATGGGGAAACCGGTCTTTTTAGCTGGACACAAAGTCGGACATGCAGGACTTTGTGTCCGGTTAAAAAAAAAAACAAAACAGTTCCCCGCGGACAGGCAGAAGATGTACACGGTCACTTTGCAAACCTATTCAAGTGAATGGGTTTGAAAACTGACTGCTGGGTTTCCGTCTCCTGTCCAGTTTCACGGAGCAGAAGACGGGCGGGATTGGTTAAACTGGAGACCAGGCACAGATGTGAACCTGCCCTTAAACTGCTCTTTTGCAAAACAGACCTAGACAAAATTTCATTATTGACAATAAAAAGGTTAACTGTCCATTGTCTGTATTACTGCAGCACATATATGATCCCTCACTCCTAGCTATGATTTCTAGCAATATCTGCTTGCAGTTGACTAAATCTAACTAAACTTTTTTCTACTTCTTCTATCATTCTCTAACTCCACCTTCACTGAAATCCCTTGTGTTACAGCACACAGCATCTTACTGTATATATTGGATGTGACGTAAGCATTGTAAGATGTCTATCTACCACTGACTACTGGCTGACCGGCTGACCGGCTGTCAGGTGATGTCAGATTATGCCAGGACATCACAGTGACTCACAGACACTAATCCCTTCTGTATTTTCACTGCACAATGCATATCACTCTGGCCATTGTAGTTCAACCAAGACAAATCACCAATTGTTTGGTTTTGATTTTTTTGTTTTGGCCATCTCTATTAGAAAGTTGGCAGTTGAGGAAGGGACGATAATGAACAGACCCGGTAGAGAGGGGGGGATAGGCCAACACTGTCATTTTTCCCTTGTTCTGTATGTATAAGATTCTTATTTGTGGATATCCCATCACAGGACTGTATAGGAAACTTCTCAAGTCAGTGGGAACATCTCAGAACAATAAGACTGTGCTACAGATAGCTGCACCGCAACAGTCTTGGCCAATTACTATGCATAATTTTGTAAAAAGCTACATGCCCTACCACGGTGTAAATCAGGAGGTCAGGACAGGATTCTAGGCAAATTCATATTCAGTTACTACCTAGTCATAAGTGTAAGAAAGACAGTGAATATGTCAATTTTTAGTGCTGAGGGAAAAAGCTTCATTATAATATGCTGCTAATAACATCAATGCCAGTGGTACTCGGAACAATAAGAAATCAGCTGGACACAATACTTATAATGCATATGTCTTAGAAGACACAAAATTATATTCCTACACCTTGGTAAATATGCTATTAACATTTCTGTGACCTCGATAAGTAATACATAATCAAATCACATTGATCTTAATAATGACTCTGATTATTAAATCAATTTAAAAGATTTTTTTTTACCATCACCAATGTCTACAGTACAAGAGAATATTAGACAGTACTGATACCAAAAGATATTCTAAATTACCTACATTGTATCTTATTTATGGAAAGAACACTCCAGTACATTTAGGTGGAGATTACTTAGTTCTATAGTACATCTGGTCCTTCAAGTGGCATGTCCAGACATACCGTAAGTAAAAGCTCCAGGTATGCATGTGAAAATGAACTCCCCAACATTTCAGTAAGGCCTCATTCACATCTGCGTTGGTAATCCGCATGAGTCATGTGGACAGGAAAGTAGATTGTGAACTGTTCCAAGCGAACACTGTGTGGAAAGCACACGAACCCCATGATAGTCCATGGGGTCCATGTGCTTTCATTGCACACCACTTGCCAATGCGTTCAGTCAGTTCGGGGGGTTAGCATGAGGACTCCACAGAACGGATTACCAACGCAGATGTGAACGAGGTCTAAGATGAACAGTCTTCAGTGTGCGGCAGCTCAAATGTTACCTACAGATGGGTCCTTTATCTTTTCTTTGGGTTGATTGTCACAACATATCTTTTCAAAACATTGTTTTGTTATGTCAAAAAGTGATTCCCTATTTGTGTCTGTGTGGTTAACCATTGTTTGTTATGTAAATTGTAGTCTGTCGAGGGTTTTCCTAGCATGCCATCTTATTGTATTAAATAGGATAAATGGGAAATTGAAGTCCTTAACCAAACCTGAGCTTCATTTAAGATTGAAAGGGCGGACACATCTGTATGTAAAATCCATAGGGTCATGTTACATTTCATCACGCCTGAACATCTATTTTCCCAAGAGATATTCACTATCAGAGGTATCTAACAGGAACTTTTTCACTCTCCATATTGCAAACAAATATGAATTCTTCGCTGGACCAATTGTGAATTTTTATGGAGAAGCTAATAAGCTTATAACTAATAATTTGCTAATACGCTAATAAGCTAAGATTATTGTCAGCCAAACAAGCATTCAACCGAGATGCAATACCAAAATCTGTACACACCATTACATTACAATATATATATATACAGTGTATATATATATATATATATATATATATATATATATATATATATATATATGCATTCTCTCAATCAGGTTCATGAGTTAGGCACCTGGAATAGTTTTCAATTAATGGTTTTTAAGTTCCACCATGAAGTAAGGAGGAAGAGGAGTGATACCGTGGAAGTGCTTTGCTGGTGATACTGTTCTTGATCTATTCAAAATTCAATGCATACATAGCAAGTAGAAGTAGCTGATCCAACTCTTGCCATTCCAGGTATGACCTGAATATTCCAAATTTTTCCCTTTTTTTATGTCTCTTCAGACCACAGAGTATAATAGGTAGAAGCCGAGGGGAAGAGACAAAAAAACAACAACAACAAAAACGTACCTACCATTACCTTTATTGTATCTCTTTTGAGGTGGAGACAGAGTGCTGGATGCCACAAGAAGGCCCAAAAGAGGTAATGGAAAGTGAATATGAATAGTGAATATTATACACTGGTACTGAAGGGACCCTAGAGTATAATAATGTCACTCTCATTATATGATATGACTTTGTGTTTGTCTTTGAGAGATAGAAATTAGATAGATAGATTCCTAGAAGTCCTGAGAGTGTTCCACACTATGGTTTAAGCCATAGGGAATGCAACAACCACCTCCTGCAAACTAGTCTCATTACTAAGTAGAGTATGGTTCATGTTCCTTTCACGGAAACCTTCTGATATCTGAGGATCCCTGATGTGTCTTCTCTGCTCAAGGTTGACCAGGCCCTACATGCAGGCCTAGGACAAGTCAGCCATACTGCTCTCCAACAAGCTACTGAGCTCCTCCTCTACATAGTGTGGGGACACTAAGTAGCACCCACCACGGGTATTCTGGACAACGCCTAATGTCAATGGATTGGACCACAGGAAAGCAACAATTAATTTATCCCGTGGTGCAACTCTGTTCCACCTACTAAGACCCTGGTTCCTATAAATATTCCACAACAGCACCTGCACTACCAAAAGTGACTTATTAACCTATACATCACACTGGACAATACAACCTAAGTAACACCATCTTTTGAGGTTATGTCTCTGCCAAACCATGCTTACAGTGTGAACAGCAGCTGAATATCTCCTCCGCCTATCTTCGCAACTGTTTGTCCATCTAGTGGGAGAACAGTTATCTTATTTAAAGGGGTTGTCCCATCACAAGGATCCCATCTATACTGCTTGTTAATGTGGATGTAAGACTTTTCCTAAATACATTGCTTCAGCAAAACTGCTTTGTTTGTCCAGTATCTTACTTTATTCAATTCATTGTTGACACAGCCCTGACTTATCTGCTCAACTGTCAAGTGATGTATCTGCTGCTCTCAGGGGGGGAGGGGGGAGGGGCTAAGTGCACGGGAGCCAGCCTGTGTCTGTAGCTATTCCTGTGTCTACACCATGTGACCTAGGTCCTGCACTCAGATAGGGGAGAGGAGCTGCATTAATTTCTGAACTGTATTCTGTTCTCCCAGTTATCAGGCTAGCTAATTCAATTGTGTTCATTATGGCAGAGACAGGCAGTCTCTGTATGTAACACAGAATGGAGTTGCTGCTGCCTGTACTTCATAGTCCACTATGGGTGGGCGGAGCTACACACTTATTTGGGGGGCGGAGCTAAACAACAGGTTGCATGTGAAACCCCGCCCACCAAATGATGCAAGAAACCAGGAAGAAAGAAGATTTTACAGCAGTGAAGACTGGTGAGTATGCAACGTGGGAATACCCCTTTAAGTGCGTATCCACACCTCCTTACATACAAGTCTCCTACTTAACACTGTAAAATTACTTTATTATGCATATTTTTCCTAACAGACTCCCTTTATTTTAATTAAGTTAACATTATAATAAATTAAAAAGGCATTAAATTGAAAATGCACATTTATTGATATGTTGCATCAACAATCGAGAAACACATTTCCCTTACAATTATCACTGACATTATTTTACAGTACAGTTCTGACCTATTATGACAAAGATATTGTCATAATACATATTTATAATCATACAATTTCTTTCTAGGAAACTCTGGGTGTATTGAATTTGATATTTCTGAATTGCAGACATTGACCCCTATCAGTCTTATGGAGGAGAGCTTTAATTTACATGCCCAATGTTTACATGTATGTGGCATAGTCATCATTACTGCCTAAAGTGATTTTCAAAGAAAATTTTTACGGAGATCAACCTTCAATTAGCTGTATGAATTCCCGGAAGAAATCTGCATATATAAACAAAGCAGAAATTGCAAACTACTAATAGCATATCATCATCGTGTGTGAGACATAACAGTTACTATGGCAAACACATCAAATGAGCTTTGCATATGGAAATGACAGAATATTACATATGAGCATTAGAACTTTATGTGAGCATCTAGCGTAATGTATGTTAAATGAGATATAGAGACAGACTTTTTTTTATGTTCAACTACATGGACCTATTAGATGTGTGTATTATTCAATATATAGTGAGATGTCTTCTGATCCCCTTCATGGGACAATCAATGCCTAAACTTTTTCTACCAAGTGATGAGTTACATGCCGCACCATGTTAATGGGTCACATCTTCAAACAAAAACAATACTGTATCCCATATATACAAGCTTTTGCCTCTCTGGGCATCACAATAACCATTGTGCTGAGATCAATGCTTTTCAAGTTTTTATGCAGATTTTTTTAATCTTGCATTTTGCCTCTAAGTTACCTTCATTCCCTCTTTTCTTATCTCATATTCATCCCTAATTGTCTGATAAGTCTGAAATTTAGCAGGTAATTGAATTCTCGTTTAAGAAATGGGTTCTAATCAGTTGCTTGGTAGGTATATGTACCTTGCAACTCCTATCTGTGTGGCTTACCATATCAGAATGAACCTATTGATTAATGTTTTTGTATTTATTTATTAAAAAAATTTAGACTTTTAATGGATTTTTTTTAAAAAAAATCTCAATTTTCAAAATGTTAAATGCTCTGCTTTTCAGAGAGATAGTCATACCACCGAAATACATTAATAAATACTATCTACCATATCTCTGCTTTGTATCATAACATTTTTTAGTCTTTGTTTAGTTTTACTTGGACGTTACAAGGCTTACAAGTGTAACAAAATTTCCCAAACTAATCTTTTAGGGACCACTTCAATTCTGAAAGGAATTATAAAGGCCAATATATCAGAAACCCCCATGAATCCCCCCAGTTTCTAAACTGCATCCCTCAAATAATTCAAACCGGTAATTGGGAAGTTTGTTAACCCTTTAAGCATTTCATAAGGATAAAAATAATATGGAGCTGAAATTTAGACCTGTTATTTTTTTCACTAAAACATTCATTTAGCCCTAAAATTACCATATTAACAAAGGGTTAAGGTGGAAATTCATCTCATAGTTTGTTATGCAATTTCTCATAAGCACAGAAGTACCCCACATGTGAGTGTGAACTGATGTTTGGGCACACAGCAGGGAAGGGAAGGGGCAACAAATTTCTGGCCATTTTGAGAGTTTCATCAAACCAACAAATGTAATGATCCAGATTCTCAACTAGCTCCAAGGAAGGTCAGTTTTATAGCTTCTCTAACCAGCAAAACTGTTCTCAGCTGTGCTAACATACTTGCACAAGGGTTTTCTAAATATCCTTCTGACACAGTTAGAAAACACAATGTACCATTAGAACACTGGAGTGATGGTTGCTGGAAATGGGCCTCTATACACCCATGTAGATATTGCATTAATAACCAGACATTTTCAGCTAGAATAGTCATTTACCACATTAACAATGTACAGAGTTGATTTCTGATACATTTAATGTTATCTTCATTGAAAAAACTGTGCTTTTATTCAAAAATAAGGAAATTTCTAAGTGACCCTAAACTTTGGAACGGTAGTGTAGATAATCTATGACTATACCTATTGGCACTGGTGGTCTTATCTACATATACTTAATAGCTGTGGTCATCAGTGTGATTATGAATGAGGGGGCTGCTGCAAAGAATTATCTTACAGAAAGAGGATATTGTTGCATATTTATTAGTTTAGTGGATAGAGTGTGAACTGCAGGACTTTTAGGAATTTTTGCAAAATAAAGATAATAACATGGATAAATTTTAAACTCACCAAAAATTATTTTGTTTAACACAAAACCTCACTAAAATAGGTCGTTTTTAGAGATGAGCGAACACGAAAATGTCCGAGGTTCAAAATCCGATTCGAACAGCCACACACTGTTCGACTGTTCGAACGGATTTCGAACCCCATTATAGTCTATGGGGGAAAATGCTCGTTTCAGGGGTACGCAAAATTCGATAAAATTATACTTACCAAGTCCACGAGTGACGGTCGGGCTGGATTCTCCTTGAAGCCTTCTCCCGGCGCAGCGTCCCCGCGTCTTCTTCCATCTGGAATTCACTCTGCCTAGGCATCGGGGCCTAGGCAGAGTCAACTGCGCATGCGCGGACATGAGCAGTCAGCTCTGCCCGGCTCAACACCTGAGCAGAGCCGACTGCGCATGCGAGGGCATGCCCGCACATGTGCAGTCGGCTCTGCCTAGGCCGGATGACTAGGCAGAGTGAATTCCAGCCAGAAGACACCGCGGGGACGCTGCACAGAGAAGACTTCTAAAGGTAAGAGAAGAACCAGCGTTGATTGGCCGAATGTATAGCATTCTGCCAATCAATGCTGGTTTTGCATCGAACCTTGAACTTCGAACAGCTAGTAGTGTTCGATCGAGTACGAGTATTTCGAATACCGTAGTATTCGATCGAACACCTACTCGATTGAACACTACTCGCTCATCTCTAGTCGTTTTATGACAAGGCATTCACTTTAAAAAATTTAAAAAGTTAAAATCCCCTTATAAAAAGAGGCTAAAATAACATTAACTGAAGTTAAGGAAAATACAATTACAAAGGAACAAATAGAATAAATGAGATTTTAACCTTAGCTAAATAAAATGTATTGTATAAAGTGCATAACACATGAGCATGTTTGTTTTCTGCATAACCACAGCAGTCCAGTGACTTGTAGGTAGAATACCATTTTTTTGCAACCTATTTTCCTAGGTTTGACATTTTATTTGAGACAAAATAGTAAATTACAGGAAATTGGGTTAAAAAAAAAAGGTCTTATTGGATGTACTTTATAATAGGAGTCATAGAAGACCATAAAACTGTTTGAGCATTTCTGTTTTGTCTCATTTGTAAAATTATAAACTAAATTATAGGAACCCCGATGGACCCCATTATAGTCAATGGCATCAATCAAGTTCCATTGTGTTCTATAATGAAGTAGAACAGCAGAAATTAATAATGTGTGTATGGGACTTGCAATCAAATGACTGCAGGTTCAAGCCCCCGGGGGGGAATAAAATAGTAAAAAAAAAAAAAAAAAAAAAAAAAAAGCTTTAAAAATATATAATAAAAAAATGAAATAAGTAAAAGTTCTAAATCACCTCCTTTCCCTAGAATATATAAAAGTAGAAAATCATATGTCAAACACATACACATTAGGTATCCCTGTGTCTGAAAATGCCCGGTCTACTAGAAAACAAAACAAAACACTCTATGCGTCCCCGTACAGCTGCAGAGTCACCTGTCAATGTGGCCTTGCAGCTGTTGCAAAACTACAGCTCCCATATATTAAATATTTTACCATTTTTTGCTTCAAAATTTTTTTCCCTATTTTCCTCCTCTAAAACCTAGGTGCGTCTTATAGTCCAGTGCATCTTATAGTCCGAAAAATACGGTACATGTAGCAAAGATTAACATTACACTGGTCGCCATCATATCTTGTCGAATAAGACTCTATGCCACAATTATTTGTAAAACCTTGCTACATAATTCCATTTTGTTATG